>NC_137961.1:10037714-10390214 GCF_963924665.1 Micromys minutus
ATTATATTAAGTGAAAAAATTCAGGCTCAGAAAGGCACAAAAAGCTTGCTCTTTCTCATATGTAAAATCTAGATTTTGACTTTTATGTATCTACATGTATAGTATGTGTGTGTATGTGGTGTGTGTATGCATATGTGTGTATGTATGTGTGTATGTATGTGTGTATGTGTGTGGGGTGTGTGTGTGTGTGGTGTATGTATATGTGTATGAGTGTGTGTGTATGTGTATGTATGTGTGGTGTATGTGTAGGTGGTGTGTGTATGTGGTATGTGTATGTGTGTGTATCTGGTATGTGTGTATGTGTATGTATGTGATATGTGTGTGTGGTATGTGTGTGTATGTGTGTGTATGTGGTGTGTGTGTGTGTGTGTGTGTGTGTGTGTGTGTGTGTGTGTGTGTGTGGTGTATGTGTATGTGTCCTGGAACACTAGAGAAAAAAAGCCCATGACAAGGAAAGCATATTCATCAAGCAGAGGAAAGGTTGTGGAACACATGTGATATAAAATTGGAAGCAGAGAGTACTGGAGTGCAAAAACTCAAAATTGCCTTTGATAAAGATGAATGTCCCTTTGTGATGAAATTTTGAAATAAACTAGGAATAGAAAGAACATAACTCAATTTAATAAGGGCTATATGTGACAATTTTATAGTGAGTATTACATTAAATGAAGTAAAAATGTAAGCACTCCTACTAATAATGGGAAGGGGGCAAGAGTATCTATGTTCCCCACCCTTAATTAATATAGTGCATAAGGTCTGTGCATTATTGACTGCAGCAATCACAGAAATGGAGAAGAAATCCTAAGCAATCCTGGGCAAGGGAACAGCAGCAGAAGTGTTAACGTGGTTCCAAGTTAAACACCAAACATTAGAAAAAATACCTTGCAGCACGAAAGCATGGGAAGAAACCCATACAATAGTAACCACCTAAGGTCTGAAAAAGATATCAGAGCCATCACCGAGATGACAGGTGCAGTCTCTTCAACAAATGGTGCTAACAAAACTAGATATCTATATATAGAAGTGTGAAACTAGACACTTAAGGATTGCTGAGCCTATACAAAGTTCTACTCAAGATCAGAGTTTACACTAAGACCTAAAGCTGCTAACGGAAAATATATCAAGATATAGGCACAGACAAGGAATTTGGCAGAGGGACTCTTTCCAGTCAGGAAATAAGACAAGGACTAGCAAGTGGTACTTCATGAAATTAAAATCTTCTGTACAGCAAACCAAACAATCAATTGTGTGAAGACTAAATGCCAAGAAATCAAGCAACCCTATCAATAAATATACAGATTTTTAAAAATATAAATTTCTCTAAAGATAAAACATGAATTAGAGTAAGCCTGTGGGGAAAGGTTCTGTGGAAATACTAAGAAAATTACATACAGGGTCTCAAAGAGATACCTGCACACTCAGGTTTACAGCAGCGTATTCACAATAGCCGAATGGAAGACATAACCCAGACACTGATGGGCAGGTAAATGAGTAAATGAACATATAAATAGAATATCCATCCAGATATCACTGAACCTTAACAACAGAAGGGAATTCTGGCTCATTGCATGACATGAGTAAAACATGACATGGTGCCAAGTGAAACAAGCCAATCACAAAAGGACACACACTGCATTATTCGATGTATGGAAGTTTCTCAGACTCATCAAATCCATACAGAAAAAAAAAATAAAACTAGAATGGCAGTTGCCAGGAGCTGGTGGAAGGTTGGATCGTTTGATGGGCACAGAGTACCAAGTTCACAAGATTCTGGTGATGTTCTATAACATTCTGAAACAGTTCTACAGGTGGATGCTGTGCTGGCCGCGTAACAGAAATGCATCTAACGTCCCTGACTCTATTGTTTAAAATGCTTAGGATGATAGCTAATATGTTCTATAATTTTTTACTGGAAAAATAATTCATGAAAACATAGTTACTGAGGCCAGTGAGGTGGCTCAATAAATAAAGGCAGTTGGAGTCAAACCTGATGACCCTGAGTTTGATCTCTGGGATCCATATGGGAGGGACATGGGAGAAGAAAATCACTGCCTCCCACAAGTAGTCATCTGATATGCACACATGTGTGGTGTCAATGGGGAAAAAAAGAACATATGTAGACTGATCATAACAGTAGAAAATATCCCAACCACTATTAAAATCAATATAGAGGTTCCTCATAAAGCTAAGAATTGCAATGATCACATGGCCCAGCAATAACATTATTAGGCATTTATCCTATTGATTCTACATCAACCTGTCACAGATCCACTTGCTTATCTGTTTATTGAAGCTCCATCCACAACACACCAGCCAAGATATCTAGAAGTAAATGGGTGGAGAAAGAAAAAGAGGGGTTGGTATAATGGAGATTCTGTTTAACCACAAGCAATGACATCATTTCCTTTGCAAGAAAATGGTACAACTAATAGTGCTCTATACCTTATACAAGCACAAAATATCGTATGTGAACATGGAATGTGAGAGTGAAAGCTAGGGAGGGGAAGGGAAGTGGCAGGAAGAGGGAGGGAGGGAAAGGGGAGTGTAGGAATTAGTATGATCAAAGTGTATGATATTGTTGTATGAAAATATCTTTATGAACTCTATTACTACATACAATAATTATTTGCCAATATAAATTATTATGAGATTACCTTAGCTTATGTCAGCCAATCACCATTAAATGGAGTAATTAGTGCTTCTTTGCAGACAAGAAGCAGAAATCGTGAGCCATCAGATATATGCATAAAGAACTTGTGATATATCCGCACCTAGACCCTGAAGAGAATGTAGCTCTCACTCTTTCTGAAGGGGAGGATCTGACTTGGCAAATAGTTCCCAGGACACTGGTTTATGTTTTTGACTAGGTTCACTGTAATTGGAAGCAACACAGAGCAGTTCTCTCTGGCAAAAGCTACCCTACAACAACTCAGCCAGATCTTTACATCCCTTCTCTTTCAATGCAGACACCTCTTCCTAAAATCACTTCATACAGATACAGCTGAGCATGCTTGCAGCTAACCATTGGACTGAACTCAGGGGAAGAAAGGACTGAAGGAGCTGGAAGGGTTTGCAACCTCATGGGAAAAACCAACCAAACCCTCCCCAACTCCCAGGGACTAAAACACCAACCACTGAGCACACACTGAGAGACCTATGGCTCCAGTTGCATATGTAACAGAAGGTATCAGTGTCTGGCATCAATGTGAGAAGAGGCCTTTGGTCCAGTAAGGGCATGTTTTCCCAATGTAGGTGATGCCAAGGCACTGGGGTAGAGAGGGTGATTAGGAGTGAGTGCATCTTCGTGAAGACAAGTGGAGGGGTTAGGGAGGATGCGAGTGGGCTGGAGAAAGAGGATAACATTTCAAATGTAAATACAGAGAGTATCTAATAAAAAAAAACACTTCAGTTAACACCACACACTTAGAACATGCTAATTCAACATGAATCTAACTTTAAAGTCTACTCCCTTCAGTTGAGCTTCCACAGTACTAGCTGCCAAGGGGTGTGTTAGTTACTTAGCATTAATTACTATTATTAATTAATAGTCCTACCCAGATGCAACACCTATGAACCATAACGAGGACCACCATGGCAAGATCTCCACAAAGGGGCAGTAAGTGGCACTCACATATTGATGCCAATCAACTACTGTTTAACAATAGTTATTAATAATATTAATAATAATAAATTAAAACTTTTAACTTATATTCATCAAGTGAGTAACAGTCATACTGAGCTCATTAATCTATTCCTTCCAGAATCAGCCTTTATTTTTTTTTTAATTTGGTGAAGGGAAGACAAAGAAGAGGAAAGAGAAACAAAACTAGCATGCTCTCTGGTTTACTTCTGTGGAGTTACAAAACAGTTGTCAGTTTTAATAGGATTTATAGGTACCTAGATATGCCCGAGCCTCTAGACCTTGGTGAAATGCCTACACATCTCTTCAATGAACAAATACAGAAATGGAAAAATGAATAAAAATTCACACAGTGAAAAATAGCCAAACATGATTTTGAAGAAAATAAATTAAAATTCTATATTCTCTCACAGAATAAAAAAATATTATTTTTAAAGAAGATTTAAAGTTGTTAAATGGAATTAGTCTTTCAGAAGCTTCCTCAGGCTCACTGATAAAAGATATTAGGGTTCTGTTAAGGCCTATAGAATGGGGACTCTTGTCTGAAAGTTTGTGGTTTCATAACAATAGTTTACAATCAGTTCAGGAGCCTTGATTATTTTTTAAGCCTAGGAAAGAGAATTATGCTAATGGAACACAGAGGAATCCAATCACTGTAGGAAAAGGAGACATCCCTCAGTAACCTTAGGTGGCTTCTGCTCTTGATCTTTTGGTCTTACAGCCAGGATCCAGCTCAAATTCTGTGTGGTCCTTCATCGCAGTGTGTGACTGGCCAAAGAGAATCACACAAACATGGAGCATTTGTACTGCATCCCAATCCATTCATACTGGCCCTTTCTCCTTGGAGGACTCCCAGAAGTTCAGAGATCAAAGTTCACACAGAATCAGAGAAAAGGCTAAAGATCTCTGTTGCTGTCATGTCTCTATGTCTCAAAAACTATAAGCATATCACTGACCTTTCTTAAATAGCATCAGAACCAGACTGATAACTTTTCTATATATCATTACAACAGGTTATTGGGACAAGAGCCTCCACTCAGCATACCTACAACTCTGGCCCTGTGCCCAAGAACCCTCATTCCCACAAAAAACAACTGTGCCCCAAGGTAATCTTCAGGAGTAAGAGGTCTGTAACTGATGGGGGATGGTGTGTTTGCTCTCACCCAGATCTAAATGTGCCCAGTCTTGAACCAGCAAAGACCAAGTCCTCTCCTTCTAAATCTCACCCATTTTTGACTCAAGCTGCCCTGCATCTTGATAAAATATAGACTCTCAGTTAAATTTGAACTCTAGATAAATATATTTGAGACATTTTTTTGAAGTGTAGAATAGGGTTTATTCAGGGCATGAGGAAGGGAGTTGAGAGAAAGGCAGAAATGGAGAAAGACAGACAAACAATGGAGAAAGACAGACAGACAACAAACAGACAGACAGAGACAGTGAGAGAAGAGTAGAGGCTTCTCTTCCTCAGGGATCTGCCACTAAATGCTCCCAAGAAGTCTACACTAAATAGACTCAGAAGATTGCATTTACATATATAACTATATACACACATATATGTTATTATTGTTTTATACACACACACACACACAGTGGCCATGAAGAATTTGAGAGGGGGTTTGAAGGGTTGGGAGAAAAAGAGCAAAATAGTATGATTATACTTAAATTAAATTTTTTATGTTGGTGGGAATGCCACTTTGTCTTTCGTCGTCTTTTGTTTTGTTGAATTGCCAGAGGCAGGAAAGTGGACACGATGAAAGACTGCCGTTGTAAGAAGGTGTGGAAATGCTGGCCGCACACCTTGAGCCTAGCTCTGCTGTCCTTTCAGACTTCTCCAACAAAACACAAACTGGAGGATAAATTCCCAAGGGTGGAAAGACAGTGATCCCCAAGTGAACAGCACAAGCTCTGTCCCACACATGCTGTCCCTCTCCAGCCACCAGATGGACTGCTCCCTGCTCCCGGGCAGTTCTTCAGAACTCTTCCCTACTAAGCGATTCTCAGATGATTTGGGCTCTGTTCACAGGGGAACGCTATCAGACACCAAGCTTTCTATTTGTAAACCAAAATAGCAGTGGTACCTGCAAGATCTACTGCACTGTGATCAATTTCTATTCCCAGACTTAGAGGAAACATTTCTTCCTAAGACATCCGAAGCTATGCAGAATTCAAGAAATACTGAATACTTCTTACTTGTCATTATTCCTTTTCTAATCTCTACACAGTGTATCATACTCCTGTCTTGATAACAATAAATGTCATCATTAATTAGACCAAGTTTATTAAATTATATTTATATTAGCTCCTTGAGAATTGTTCATGTGATTTAAAAGACTTTCTTCCCAGTGTCATCAGTAACAAATTATCTCTGAAGGTGGTTTTCATACTTCCGTTTCACCATCCAGCCCTGAGGGCATACTCTCCTGGTGGTATACATCATTTTTGCACAAACTATAGATTCTGTTAAAATTGCATCTATGAGAATTTTGCAATCAGAAAGCCTTCCTTTCCCATAGATCATCTCTTCAGGAACAAATGTTTAAATCAAAAGGAGAACTTCTAAGGTGAACTCATTTATCAGCACAAACTTATAATGTTAGGTGGCAAACTCTGCAACAGTCCCAAAAGGTTTGTACCCAGGTGTGGGGAGGGGAGGAAGGGGGGGTAAAACTACTGATTATTTAATAATTGTTCTTTGATTATCTGTCTCCATTCTTAAGATGGATTTTCAGACTACTGAAATCAATACATCTGCCTCAAACGTATAGAGTAGCTAAGCATTGCTGACCTGACACCTTGTGAGTCAAATATCACTGAGACCAAGTGGATGAGGTGGTGGATAGGAAAGAGTTTGTATAGACTTAAGCTCTCTAGAGCCTAAGAGTTGGCACTGAAGTAACAAGAATATAATGCCCTAAGTTCTTATATGAATATGAAACATTTATAAGTTTCTTAAATCTTTTTGAAAAGTATTTTGAACATTAACTTGTCATTTATATACACTATAAATATGGGTTTAAGCATACTACTACATAAATTTGTACTGACTTAGACATCAACCACTACAATCAAGATGTAGGGCTTCTAAAATCTTGTTAAGTCACTCCACAAACAACCCCCTCACCCAGATAGGTATAGTTCAAGATTAAAATATATATGAATAATGAAAACAGATATTCTAATATGGAAGTTTATTCAAGTAGCAGGCATAACAATTTTAAGTGTACATAAATACATTATGGCATGAATGTATAAATAATAGTATCATATAAAAATCAACTGTACATGATATAAGACAAACAGGATTATAATACCAGTATAGTTATTGATTAATTAATTAATTAATCATGCTTGATTAATTTCCAGAAGAATCCTGCTTTTTGATATACTATTTTCAAACACTGTTCATATTTTTTATCAAAAAAACTTTTACATTGTCTACCTGTGGTGATACTGAGTGCTCCTTGGGGTCCTTGTCTGACAAGCAAGACATCAGCCTCATATTTTCCCTCACACTCTATGTATCAAGAGTGTCTAACAAATTGCTCAAAACTCTTAAAAAAAAAAAAAAAGACAAAAGCTATCACAAAACACCATAGACTGTGTGACTTAAAGAGCAGACGTTGACTTCTTTGACTTTTTGAATTTGTCAAGTCCAAGATCAAAGTGCCCAGTGTGGTCCTGACCAAGGCATTTTTCTTTATTTGCAGATGCTACCTTCTGGTTGTAACCTCTCCTCTCTCTTCCCTTCTTATAGGGATGTTAATATCATTATGGGAAAGGGAGCCTACTCTTGACCTTACTGAAATCTGCTATCTCCCACAAGTCCAACTTTCTAATACCATTACCATAGGGAGTAAGGCTTTGGCATATAAATTTTGAGAAGATGGAAATATTTAGCTCACTAAAAACCTGGAAATGGGCAGCAGATAAAATGTGGAGACATCACAGTGCCCAGAAAACATGTAATTTTTAAAGAAAAACATTTGAAAGTTGGCCAAACTGGATTTTATTTAGATGATTGTATTTTTTAGACAACACTGTGGGTTAATTATGAAGAATGAAGAAGATGTCTGAGAGGAAAGGAGCATAAAGAAACTGAGATGTGGGTTCTAGGCATATCACTAAATCTTTCCTTCCGGATCCTGTGTAAATGCTTTTGTGCAGATGTGTGGCTTCTATGTTGAGTTTCTGTAACATAGTCCTGGGTAGTTACAGAAGTGTCTTCTTGGAAACCTGCCCCCTGCTTGTTCCAGAGTATGTGTCCATCCTGTGTTATACTCTCCAACTCCTGTCCAGACCTCATGTGCATGAACTCCTTCTGATGTTATATAGCTTCCCAAATTAAGTAATTAAAAACTATTACGGCTATACATTGCCACATTCTTAACTTTGCCCTTTTAGGTAGCAGGACAAAGACCTCATACAATCATTTCAGCCCACACTAATCCACATCTACTTTTCCATTTGGATCTGGGATACCTTATTTATTAACATGGTAAATTTAATATTTCCCCAACTATGAGCACAAAAATATGCGAACATAGAATCTTCCATCTTATTCTTTAGAGAAAAAGAAATAAATTCTGAAATAATTGTAAAGTTGCTTTTCTTACCAAAACACTGACCTTTTCTCATAGATAATTAGTATTCAGTTTCTTATAAAATTTTCCTGTATTTTTTCAAGCCATATGAAAGGATTCAGATTCTCAGCTCTGTAACTATGGCCTTGTAAAGTATTCTTCTTATGTTATGTTTTAGCATTTGGACATGTAATAAGCATCTCTGTCCTTGGCATAGATACTTCATTGAGAATCTAAAAATAAGTATTTTTTACATTCTTTTATTTCCTAAGAATAAAATTATCTTTATGAGCATACCTCAAATATTTCATGCTCAACCTCCACACTTGTATCCCACAGAATCTCTTTCCAATCATTTACCACTGGTGTCTTGAATCTTTAATATGCAAAAAAATGTGTAGAGCAGTGAGGGAAAGAAAAGGCAAAGGACAGGGAGAAGGGACCCATAACTAATGGGGAGGAGGGCTCCATGACTAATGGGGAGGAGGGAACCAAGACTAATGGAGAGGAGGAAACCAAGACTAATGGGGAGGAGGAATCCATGACTAACAGGGAGGAAGGATCCATGACTAAACCCAGGGAGATAACACAACCAACTCTTCTCATCTCAGTTCTGTCTTCTGAAGGTTAAACCGTAGTCCAAAAAAAATTAAATAAACTCTTTAAGAAATAGAAAACAATGAATGTTCAATTGCCCTGAACAACTTGACGAACTGTGTCTGTGCTGGAGCTCTGTCCCACCAAATGTGCGCTCACCCCTTTGTCCAGCATAGTCACACTTCCTTTCATCCCTGCCTCTTCACTGTTTGTGTGTCTTTACTCTCTGAGTATCAGACTGGCTATTGGTCTAGCAGTTCTTGAGTTCAAATAACCTTTATGTTGATCCAATGAGTGAAATGGTTTAATTCAGATTTGTCTAAATAGTTTTCTAGGTTCACTAGAGTGACTGACTAACAGAAGAAAGTGGAGGAGGAGTAGAAAAGAAAAAGGAAGAAGAGGAGGAGAAGAATGACAAAAAAGAAGAAAAATAGAAAGAAAGAAGAGGAGGAGGAGGAGGAGAAGGAGAAGGAGAAGGAGAAGGAGAAGGAGAAGGAGAAGGAGAAGGAGAAGAAGAAGAAGAAGAAGAAGAAGAAGAAGAAGAAGAAGAAGAAGAAGAAGAAGAAGAAGAAGAAGAAGAAGAAGAAGAAGAAGAAGAAGAAGAAGAAGAAGAAGAAGAAGAAGAAGAAGAAGAAGAAGAAGAAGAAGAAGAAGAAGAAGAAGAAGAAGAAGAAGAAGAAGAAGAAGAAGAAGAAGAAAAGTTTCCTTCAGGGTCATTATTATGGATGATTCTACATTGTCAAGGAATCATCCATTAATAATTGTTATGTAGTTCTCTTTCTCTCCCCCCCCTTCTCTCTCTCTAATTATCTTTCATTGTCTCTCTTCTTGTTAGACTGCGATAATGTGCTCAGCTTTTGGCTAATTTAAGGTAATATTTTCTGTTGCAGTAAATATTAACAATGAATTGCTTATCTCTTTATCAGCACTGCGGTCTCACTCTGCGGGAGCTGCTTTCAGTATGAAGCCGTGCTCACAGACTCTGTCACTTGGTCCGCAAGCCCTATTCGCCACATGGCTCCCTTCCCTGGAGGTTCTTTCTGCCTGCCCTGGTGCTTCTGCCCCATCCCAGCTGGAATTACCGCCTTGATGTTTTCTTTCCTCTGTCACCCGGCACAAACATGACTCTAAGGGCCGATACATTTTCAGACAGGTGTATATATTCAGTTCTCAATCCAAAAACCCTCTCTATACAATAAGATTACATCCAACAGACAAAGATACAAACTGCCCTTCCAAATGAGATAAAAGACCAATAAAATCCTTAAAATGTTCATAGCTACCTAACACCAATTAAGTCTACCTGGATCTAGCTCAACCTTCCCGAGCTCCATCTTGATCCTTTCTCTCTCCCCTTCTCTACCCCTTCTCCTCCGACCGACCTTCTCTCTCCACCTCCCTTCCCCTGCCCAATCACATGCTCCTCTCTTTATTTTACAAATTAAAATGGGGGAAAGGTTTTGATGAAGTCACCTGAGTGTGTGACTAGGCAGCCCTTCTCGGGAAAGTGGAATTAACATCAAAATACAAACAGCTGCAGGACAATCCACAACATTTTCCTTTTTCATTCAGATGCCCAAAAAGGTCCTTCAGCAAGTTTGGGGGTCCCTTCAAAGACCCATTTCTTGAAAGCTTGGTCTCCAGCTTGTGGCTCTAGGTGGCTTGGGAGGTCATGAAACATTTAGGTGGAAATCATTATAGGCATTATATGCATTTAAAGAGGATTCGGACCCGAGTTTCTTTTCTTTTTGCTTCCAACTATCTTGAACTAAGCATATGCCTCTTGCTCCTGGCCTGCTGTCCTGCCTTGACACAGACAGAAAGGAAGTGAGCCTCCTATGATAGACTGAAGCCGCCATACTACAAGCCAAAGTAAATCCTTACTTTTTAAAAACTAATTACTCCAACTATTTGCCATCAGAACAAAAGACTGCCTAAGGCAAGGTGAAACAATCAAGCTCTTTCTCTGCTCACACTGCATCTCCTGAAGAGGCCACTCTACACAGTGTGAGATCCATGAATAAAAGAAAAAAAACTGAGCATGCAACTTAAGCTTAAACATAAATGCTAATAATGCCTTTGCAACATCCTAGGGCTCAAACTCACTGTGAGCTTCTGAAAACAGGATGTGTCACAGGAGGTGACAGAGTGTGATGTTACTTATCTCATCAAAAATGAGCTCTACCTTGATGATGCATCTTAACAGGAATTCTTACTTGGCTGTTGGGATTCAATTTTCAAATACTATAGATTATAATGGCCTCTCACCCCATACTCAACTGTTACAGCATTTAACTACATGGTACTCAGGTGTTAGAGTAAGGCAGTCTGTCCCTTTAAGACTGTACTATCAGAATGAAACAAATCTAGTTATAGTTTTGACAATGAAATTATTAAAACACCCAGTGAATATGAAGAATTGTGTCTAGTTGAAGTCATACAAGTTGGAAGATGTTAGATGTTTCTCTTGATGTGCACTAATGGAATTTCAAGAATGGTAGGCACAGCTCTTTCCAACCAAGTTGCTGATTTTGTCAGCTGTACCTGAACGAAGAAAGAATGTTTGTAGTTTCAGAATTGACTGTTCTGGGCTCTTCCAGTGGCAAATAGAAGCCTGACCACATATAATGGGTTTCTTTAGTTCTCTAAAAAAAAAAAAAAAAAAAAAAAAAAAAAAAAGTCTAATTTACATTTACATTACACAGAGAGGTCTTTCCTAAAGACTTTCATCACTGGAGGTTCCTGAAGGCCATTCTGAAGTCTGGCGAGTGTGGTGTCCCTTTCCTAACTCCCAGGGCATCCTTTCTACTTCACCGTTTCTTAGCTCACATTATTGCACATGCCCTTTAGGAATTGTTTGCTGTAAGGCTCAGACACTATCTCTGTGACTGTCTCTCACTTACTACATCTCACCTCTGCCTTGTCGTTAGATAGACTCCAGGCTTCTCTCAGTCCTCACTTGTCAAAAGCTTACAGTAAGCTCTTCTCTTTCAGCTCCAAGAAAATTAAGGAAGTGTCTTAACTCTCCCAAGTGAGCCAGTGCTTCCTTGGCTCTTGGCGGATTGTGTCCTTCAACCAAGTACTGGAGCTGGGGAGATGAGGAGAAAATAAGAAAATGCCTGGATTCACTATACTACCCTGCCCATGTCTGTTTGCTTGGTTCTTCTCTACTCCTGTTTCATTACTCCAGTGCTTTTAAGGTATTTTTTTTTTTTAAATAAAACATTTGAATTAATTCTTGGAGAGTTTTATACATGTGAAGAATTTATTTTGATCATAGTCACCCTCTATTTCACTCATCACTACTTCCAAATCCAAACAAAACCATCCTACCCTCTCCCATTTGTTTCCTATTTTATTGGGTTTTGTTTGTTTGTTTTGTTTTGTTTTGTTTACGTTACTCACTGTAATGGCTACTCTTGGCTGTCAGCTTGACTATCTCTGGAATGAACTACAATCCAGAATTGGAAGGCTCGCCTGTGATCCAGACCTTGAGACTGGGAGATACAAGTTTCTGACCTGGATGTTGGCTGTGAATCCCAGGAGACTGACAAGGAGATCTCTGAGTTCAAGGTCAGCCTGAGACAAAGCAAGGCCCAGATCCAGGTGTGGTGGTACACACCTTTAGTCTAGGACACACCTTCTGCTAGAGACCTACATAAGGACATTGGAAGAAGGAAGATTTGCTCTTCTTTGCCTGCTTGCATTTACTTTCCAGCATATCTGTTGGATTGACTAGCTTTGTAGGACTGAGCAACTACAGATCCTTGGACTTTCCATTCACAGTTGACCATTGTTGGAGAGTTAGATTATGGACTATAAGTCATCATAACAAATTCCCATACTCTATAGAGACTATCCATATGTTCTATGACTGTAGAGAACCCTGACTAATACACTCACTGAATACAAGCCATATTGCTCATGCACATAACTCCCACACACATACACGTACACACATACACATACACACATACACGTACACACATATACGTACACACATACGCTATTTTTTTATAATTATTGATTTATAAGTCCACATTTCCCATTAGACTAATTAAAAGACACCGTGTTTCTAGTCTCCTTAATTTTGGCATTTGTACTTGAGATAGACTACTGTCTATCTAAAGGTCTAAGTTAAAAAAAAAAAAAGAATGGGTACGGGCTTCACTCCAATCAACTCAAACCTGATGTTCTAGTCCAGGTAACTTCAAGTAATGTTCAGCACCAGCACCAACAATCAAATAACAACCCAAAGTATGTCAGACTTCAAATTTTGAGCTAGCCATGTTACTACATAAAATAATTTGGCCCATGAAATCATGCCTACTCGAAGAGAACCTACAACCACTAGTTTTCTAAACCAGCATATCCCTAACAACAACCTATAAACATTTGCACTTTTTGACTTTCCTCGAGTAAACTTCTCTTTGCAACAGAAATCACTACAGAAAGCCACAACTAATCAATATTCGAAGCTGTGGAGCTCAGTAACAATAGCTATTACTACAAAATACTCCTGTACCTACAGCTCTGGGAACATTGCAGAAGAGAGAGCAGAAATATTGTAAGATCAGACACTTTGCTATTAGATCGTGTCTCCTACTGACATCAGAGGTTATGTTTATAAAGTCTCACTGATGTTACTGCCCAAAAGTGACCTGAACAAGGACACCTATAAACATTCCAAACTGTATGGGGGAAACTACACAAAGAACTATAGATAAATCTGGGAGTGATCGAGGTGCCCTCCCCAGAGACAAGCACATCAACTGAATGGTGTCAAACGGTCAACCCTAACAAACATACATACTGTTAACATTATATGGGATCACCACACTATGCTTACGAATATATATGTATATGCAAATATGCATACAGTAACAATGAATGAAAAACAGTTTGAAGGAAAGAGAGAACTGTAATTAACATACAATTCAAAAAAATAATCTGGTATTTAGAAAAAAAATATAACTGTAAGAAAATTTACAGAAAATGTGGGGCGAGTCATATAAACTGAAAATTCTTCTTTTAAGACACTGAGCATTTGACCCGGTTGAGGCTCTCTTCATTCAGTTCTTGGGACCTTGTTAGTTTGTGAGAGCTACCATAACAAAGAACCAGGAACTGGGAGTTTAAACAATGACTGTATACCAGCTCTGAGATGTGATGCTTACAAGGCCAGCATATCTGGTCAGTATCTGGAAATCTGTGGTGCCAATAATAGATCAGAGACCCATTATTGCCAGCTCTGTAGGCATCTTCACAAGAATCTCTGCCTATGTGTACTCCTTAGCATAGCTCCCAATTTCTTCGCCTCGTGAAGATCTCATCATTGGACCAGAGGCCTATCACTATTGCTCTGTGACTCCATCTTAACTAATGGCATCTGCACTAACCTTATTTCTAAATGAAGTCAAGTTGTGAGATCCCAGGGGCTAAGACTTCCATATTCACATCTGGGGGGAAGTGAGCAATGTATCAGCAGTCACTTCTCTGATCCTTTTGTTAAAATCCTTTGCAGAAACACTTAAGGGTAAAAAGATCTATTTAGGCTTGAGGTTTAAGAGGATACAGTTTATCACAGCGAGGATGGTAGACCATGGAGCAGCAACCTATTGCCTGCCACTAGCCAAGAAGCAAAGACAAATGGATGTTGACTCTCAGATGGACTTTCCCATCTCCCATGGGCATACCACATTTGTGGTAATCATCCTCACTGATTCTCTGTAGAAATACTTTTACATATACTCCCAAAGATATGCTTTAGCAGTGCTAGGTCTTTAATGTACCAAATTAATCTGGCAATAAAAATTTCCCAGTATAAGGATGATACAATTCAGCTCATAAGCGGCCTACAATGTGAACTATATGCTTTTACCAATCAATCTCATTTTCTGCCTTGAGCATAATTTTGTTTTGCAATATAATAGTGACCTTTCTCAAAGTTTAATCTTATGAACAGCATCCAGTGGTGTCTGTCTCTGTGTGCATGATGGAAAGAACAGATAGGAAACTAACAAAGTTGTACTGAGGAACCAGGCTACAAATACTGGTAGGCATCATCCTTAAGCCTTCCCCTCTGGACACATAGTGAATGTCTTTCTCTATCTGGTCCTGATCTGCCAGATTCTCTGTTCTTTGCCACACATGTTGCTCTTTATGACAAGGGAACTTCCTCTCCTGAATTTTTTCTTGGACATATCCATTTCTCACCCACTAGAGGATTTTTCTCTCCACCCCCAATATACTTATTGCTCTGAAAAATTCACATTTGTCTTAAGCACAGTCCTTCAAACTCCTCCTAGACATAACCTTCCCCTGACACCCAGTACTCCCATATAGAGACATCTTTTCTATGAGTCCTATGTACTTTGTGCTAGAAAGGATTATTTCACATAATTATTGCATGGTTCAGTCGCACTGGACTGTGAACATTTGTTGATAACTGAACAGACTTTGGCATCAAAATAAGACATACCCATTCATACAAAAAAAACCTCACTTGTCATAGATGTGGAGGGTATGGTCCCAGGTTCCAAGGGCTGGGTCTAATATCCACAGGCCTACATGCGTTTGCAACTTCACATCAAACATTATGCCCGCTGAGACCATTAGTATACTAGGCTCTTATGCACAATGTTTACCTTTATAAAAGCGTCCCATTTTGTACAGCAATCTGTGATTATTTTATTACCTATGAAACCATTTTAATAATGTAATAAGTGTATGTTATTCAGGCAGAAATTTCTGTGCAAGCAGCTCTCTCGCTTTCTCCTTTTTAGAAAGATGGATGCTGGCAGTTCTTGCTAATCAGCTGCCATTGTTTTTGAGCATTCGCTCACTGTACTGACAAGTTCACAGCTGCAGGAAAACCTGCGTTCTGTAGGGGTTTCATCTTGCTTTTCATACTTAACCATTGTATTGCACATAAAAGCTGCACCTGGGTTCAGAATTGTGCCTATCTTAGTAAATGTGATTTGGGGGACAAGGGGAAACATATTTGAGGTTAGTGGCAGAACTTAGATGATATCATTACCTTGGAAGAAACTGTTCTTATAAAAAGATCATTTCTCTGATGTCTAAAATGTTGTTTCCTTGTGCATTTCTGGGGAATGAACCCAGGTCTTGCATATGATGGGAACTGTGGTACTACTTCACTACTTCCCAGCCTCTTTTACAAATGCTATTCTGAGACAGTATGTCAGTAAGTTTCCCAGTCAGGAATTAGACTAGCCATACAGTCTTGACCAGCCTTTATATCTTTAATCCTATTGCCTCAACTTCCCAAGTGCTGGGATTACAAGCACGTTAGTCAGTACTGTCTGGATAATTTTGGGTCGACATGCAGAGTGCGATCTGTCTACCTCATGCAACTCTTGCTATGTGGGATGCCAGGTACCAGCTCTCATGATCTCTAGTTTTAGAGATCCATCTTGTCTACAGAAGTCGTTGTAAGAGGGTACTGACTCCATAATTTTTAAGCTTATGTGAAAGAGTTTCTGAGATGGTATCAAAGTACTGTTCACAAGACTAGAACAAAGAAGATAAAGACTACCCTGTAACTTTTATAAGAAAGCAGAGAGCACACTTCCAAAAGGGGCTCAAATAAACACTTTCCAAATAGGACTCTGCCATTCAGGGAAACAAAAGGATGACTATTCACCAGGTGGAACATTGTGAATTTAAAGGCCTCCTTACTGTAAAGGAAAGTGTTCACAGATATAAGAGGAAGCCTACAGGATAGAAAAAATCTTTTTTAGAAGTCTGACAAAGATTATTGTGTAGACTGAAGAGAACTAAAAATAAAAAAAAAAAAAAGTGGATCAAAGATCTCCACATTAAAACAGATACACTGAAACTATTAGATGAGAAAGTAGGGAAAACTTTAGAACATATAGGCACAGGAGTAAATTTTCTGAACAAAACACCAATGGCTCAAGCTCTAAGGTCAAAGATTAACAAATGGGACTTAATGAGATTGCAAAGTTTCTGTAAGGCTAAGGACATTGTCAAGAAAACAAAACGGCAACCAACAGAATGGGAAAAGATCTTTACCAACACCACATCAGATAGAGGCCTAATATCCAAGGTGTACAAGGAACTCAAAAAGCTAGACACCAGAGAATCAAATAACCCTATTAAAAAATGGGGTACAGAGCTAAACAAAACGTTTTCAGTTGAGGAACACCGAATGGCCGAGAAACACCTGAGGAAGTGTTCGACATCCTTAGCCATCAGGGAAATGCAAATCAAAACAACCCTGAGATACCACCTCACACCAGTCAGATTGGCCAAGATCCAAAACTCAGATGACAGCAGATGCTGGCGAGGCTGCAGAGAAAGAGGAACACTTCTCCACTGTTGGTGGGGTTGCAAGCTAATACAACCACTCTGGAAGTCTGTCTGGTGATACCTCAGAAAATTGGATATAGTACTACCTGAAGACCCAGCTATTCCACTTCTGGGCATATACCCCAGAGACACTTCAATACATAACAAAGATATATGCACCACAATGTTCTTAGCGGCTCTATTTATAATAGCCAGAAGCTGGAAGGAACCCAGATGTCCTTCAGAAGATGAATGGATACAAAAATTGTGGTACATATACACAATGGAATACTACTCAGCCACCAGAAACAATGACTTAACCAAATTCTTAAGAAAATGGCTGCATCTAGAGAATATCATCCTGAGTGAGATAACCCAGTCACAAAAGAACAGACATAATATGCAGTCACTGATAGTGGGATGCTAACCCCAGAGGCTTGCACTCCCCCAGAAACAACTCACAGACTGTATGAAGTCCATGAAATAAAGAAAACAAAAAATATATATATACATATATTTACAAAACAAGAAGACTTTGACTATTTCCATGTTCCGTTTTGTTTTCCATGTACTTTACGCTTATTGTAACTATTAGGTTTTCAATGCATACTGTCAAGCCCTTGAAAAAAATCAAGTTCTGACGAAAAAAATATATTCACATTGTTTTATGTAAAATTTATTTCAATGTCTGAAAAAACATTACTGACAAAAATGTATAATTTTAAGCAAAAAATGTTTAAAATCTGTACATTTATCTTTGTTTTGTAAAATAAAGTCGTTTAAAAAAAAAGAAGTAAGTCTGACAAAGATTATTGTGTAGACTGAAGAGAACTAAAAAAAAAAAAAAAAAAAAAAAAAAAAAAAACCTAAACATTAAAGTAAGCAGCCCATTTAAAAATGAGTTGTAGGAGGCTATAGGCAAAGGTTAAGAGCACTGGCTGCTCTTCCAAAGGTCTCAGGTTCAATTCTCAGTAGCCACATGGTGGCTCACAACCATCTGTAATGGGACCTGATGCCCTCTTCTGGCCTGTCTGAAGACAGAAATAGTGTACTCACATACATAAAACAAATAAATGAATCTTAAAAAAAAAAAAAAAAAAATAGGCTATGGAAAGATCTCAGAAGAAATAAAATAGGTTTTTTAAAAAGTCCTTAAAAGAGCTCACCATTCTTAGGCACCAGAGAAATGCAAATTAATACTACCTTGAGATTATATCTCACCCCAATCAGAAAACAACTGAGATTCTCCCACCAACTCTCTGCCTACATTCATCAGACCTGTGGATTTTGAACAATACAGACAGGACTCTAGTATGGCTTCTCTCTGAGAGGCTCCCATCTAGCAACTGACTCAGAGCAATGCAGAGACCCACAGCCAAACAGTGAATGGAGCTTAAGGACTTATATGGAAGAAATGGGGGAAGGATTTGGGACCCTGAAGGAGTTAGGAATGCCACATGACCAACAGAGTCAACTAACCTGGACCCTTAGAGTTCTCAGACACTGAACCACCAACCAAAGAGCATACACGGGCTGGACCTACGCCTCCCCCTGTCCTGCAAATATGCATCAGACGTGCAGCTTGGTCCTCCTGTGGGTCTCAGACAACTAGAGCAGGGGCTATCCCACAAGCTGTTGCCTGTTGGTTGATATGTTCTTCTGGCTTGTCTGCCTTGTCTGGTCTCAGTGGGAGAGGATGTGCCTAGTTTCAAAGAAATTTGATGATTCGAGTGGAGGAATGGGGTGGGAGTGATTCAGAGAGGGGCTCTACCATCTCAGTGGAGAAGAAGGTAGGGGAGAAGGATTGTGGGAGGGGTGACTGGGAAGAGGGGCAATAAGCAGAATATAAAATGAATAAATAAAATTAAAATATATGTGTAGATTATAGCTTGAGATTTGTGTTTAATTTAAAGTACCTGTGAATTTAGGAATCCAGACCAGGACCATTGGTTGGGGGAGAGAAGAAAGTCATAAGGAAAAAAATAAAATAAAATGCAGGTGATATGAAGACAGAGAGGGGAAATAATCGAAGGGATATTTAGGTGGAAAGGAGGCTGGAAAGTAGAAGAGAGAAAAAGTAGAAGGGGGTTCCTGAACTAAGATTGTATTGGATCACCTTCTGGTCTCCACCTGCACCCAGAGGTTAGGCTGTCCCACAGCCCTCTGGACCCAAAGCCTCCCCAGTGAGAGCTCATCTCCCAGGAGCGCTCTCACTCCTAAGATCACAGACTCACAGACCCACAGGAGGGACAAGCCCCAGTCAGAGACAGCAAGACCAACTAACATGAGAGATAAGCAGGTGGTAAGAGGCAAGCACAAGAACCTAAGCAACAGAAACTAAGACTACTTGGTATCATCAGAACACAGATCTCCCACCACAGCATGTACTGAATATCCCAGCACACCAGTAAAGCAAGACATGGACTTAAAAATACATCTCATGAGAATGATAGAGAACTTTAAAAAAGAAATAAATAACTCCCTTAAATAAATACAGAAGAACACAGGTAAACAAGTAGAAGCCCTTAAAGAGGAAACCAAAAAAAAAAAAAATCCCTTAAAGAATAACAGGAAAATACAATCAAATAGGTAAAGCAATAGAACAAAACCATCCAGGATCTAAAAATGCAAATAGAACAGTAAAGAAATTATAATAAAGACAACCCTGGAGATAGAAAACCTAGGAAAGAGATCAGGAGTCATAGACGCAAGCATATTAGAATACAAGAGATGAAAGAGAGAATCTCAGTGGAAGAAGAAACCATAGAAAACATTGACACATCAGTCAGAGAAAATGCAAAAATCAAAAACTCTTAACCCAAAACATACAGGAAATCCAGGACACAATGAGAAGACCAAACCTGAGGATAATAGGTATAGAAAAGAGTAAAGATTCACAACTTAAAGGGACAGTAAATAGCCTCAACAAAATTATAGAATAAAACTTCCCTAACAAAAAGAAAAAGATACCCATGAACAGACAAGAAGCCTACAGAACTCCAAATAAACTGAACCAGAAAAGAAATTTCTCGTGTCACATAATTGTCAAAACACAAAATGCACAAAACAAAGAATATTAAAAGTAGTAAAAGAAAAAATGTTGAGTAACATATAAAGGCAGATCTATCAGAATTACACCAGACTTCTCAACAGAGACTCTGAAAGCCAGAAATCAATAAAAGACAAGGTTGGGAAGAGCCTCAAACATATAAGCACATGGTAACATTTTCTGAACAGAACTCCAATGGCTTGCAGCTAACTATTGGGTTAAAGAAAGAGTTGGGGAAAGATAGTTAACACTAAGGATATTGAAAAATGTAGAAACTTGCTATCTCATGAGCTTCATATATGTGTTTGTATATCTGTAGATATTCATATAAAAGCAGTTTATAAGTTTCATTTTTAATTATGCATACCTGTTTGTGGGTTTGTGAACATGAATATATAAGATCCTCTGAAGCTGGAGTAACATGGGTTTGGGGAAGTAAACTTGGAACCATACTGCCGAACCATCTCTCAAGGCCCATACCAAAGAGTTTGAATGGAGTTGTCCGACATGGAGAACACTTCTCCCGGAATTAATAGGTTGCTAAATAAAAAGCCTAGAGCCAGATGTGCGATAGCACCCCTTGGGTTTGTGGTCAGGGGAATCCTAGACACTTCCCAAGCAATTCAAACTCTTGCTCTAGTTGCCCACCAGACGTATTGCTCATTACACCCTGCACCTTGGTCACAGGACACAGAGAAATCAGGTGGATACTGACAAGGCAACTTCCTTCTTATGACTAGTCTTCACAGTACCAGAATGTGCTATGCAGTTTCCAGGTGTGTGGGAAAGTTATCAACAGTCCTAATCAATAATAAACCCGGCAAGCTGCAATAATGCTCAGCATGGCTAAATATGCCCCTGAGTACAATAATGGCATGAATGATGTGGTAGTAACCAACCACTTTCTACTTGGATTTAAGTCGTCCTCTGCAGAAGAAAATGCATGTGTTGTACCATAAATCTAACCAAGAAGCTGTGTTTAAGATCTCATAGGTTAATCCATGGGATGAAGCTACTACTATAATTCTGCTACATGATTGTAGTATCAAGTTACCCTCTAAATTTATCTTTCTACACTCAGTGGTTAGTGTAACTAATAGACATCATCTGGGTTGTTTCTTTGTGCAACTGACTGGATTTAACACGGAAAATAAGAACTGTTTGGCATGCAGGTCGTAAGTATCTG
Source organism: Micromys minutus (assembly GCF_963924665.1). Taxonomy (NCBI): domain Eukaryota; kingdom Metazoa; phylum Chordata; class Mammalia; order Rodentia; family Muridae; genus Micromys; species Micromys minutus. The sequence goes on from NC_137961.1 coordinate 10,059,104, forward strand.
TAGTGTGTTCAGCTATACATCAATCCAATCAAGTATCAATATCACACCATCTCCCTACGTCTCGGGGACTATTGAGGAACGAAATACTGTCAGAGCCTGACACTGGAAATAACTGGAGAGTGTCTTCTGGGCATAATAGATCCACTGCACTCACAAGCTCATAGCATTTATGGTTACCTTATGATGAAGCTAGTTGATATTCCAACATGAACTGAGGAGGGGCTCTCCAGCCTATCCCCCTGGCAGAGGAGCTATTGTCAATTGGTGGTTTCTTGGAGAGAAAGGGGGAGTTTTCTTTGGTATGGTGGTTGGTAGGTCAACAACACTGTAGTAGATGTCCCCATACCCATGAATATATGAGCAAAATAAATTAGACTCAGAGATTTTGTTAGGGTATGAACGTGAACCCAGGTGAGGATATGATGGTTGGATCTGGGAGGAGTAGCCAGGGGTACATGCTGAACATGAGCTGAGCACATGGTACACATGGATGAAATTTTCAAGGAGCCGGTGCAAATCTATGTTTCTAAAAGATGGAAATCATATCTTTCCAGAATGTAGCTATTAAATGCAGGCTTACAGTCATCTGGTCATTTACTTATTTTTGTTTTCATATCTGTCTTGCTGTCATTTACAGATCTGTCATGGCATGGGTTTTCATGTTTTGTGAAAGGATGCTATGGGCTGATGTGTCACAACTCAAGAATATGACCCACGTTCTAGTAGTCAAGCATTGTGTCTGTTAATCTTACTGAGAAGCTAGCCCTGAAAGCAGGGTTACTCTCCTGCATTGCAGAGTCAAGATTATTTATCTCAAAGTGTCTTCCAAGACCCCTTGTCTAGGGACTAGCTGGCCCCAGGCCTCATAATTATGAAAACAACAACCAAAGAGAGCAAAATACTCCAAGAGCAAAAAAAAAAAAAAAGCCTTTGGGAACAAAATAAAAGTAAGGCTTTTGAGAAAAAGAAAAACTTTCTATTGAAAATAAGTTTGCCTGATGCGTTCTCAAAGCTCAAGACTCAGATATTATTTGGCCAATAATATGGGAAGGCATGTGGTAAGGACAGCTAATTGAAAGTCTCACATTCAGGGAGAATATTGTTCCCAGAATCTATCAGCCAAGGGTTCCAACTGATGGTCTCCAGGAGACTTCTCCAGTCCTCCTGGCTGGGTGATTTAAGTGCCTGATCTAAAGCTTCCATTATTTATCGACTTCTTGCTATTGTATCCTTTTATCTTTGCTCGCTCTCTACTTATTAACCTCATCTAAAACTAAGAACACAGCTATCGTAGATCATTCTGTGAACACAGTAAGGGAACGGAGTCCTGTACCACATTTCTACGGGGCGGGGCCACGTCTGACGTCATTCAGTAAAGGCATCAACGTGGCTCTATTCCAGTGCAACTGACGTCCTGCTGTAAAGGAGGAAACGGTACACAGAGATGCTCACACAAAGTGAATAACATCTAAAAGCCCATCTGCTAACCAAGGGCAGCAGCCTCAGGGAGTTAAATCTTCTAATGCCTCAATTTCATACTTCAGCCTCCCAAGTGATAAGACCGGAAATCACTCCACCTATACTGGTGTTGGATATGGGTCTCTCGTATATAGCTTTTATTGTGATGAAGTAGTCCCTCTAGTCCTACTTTTTCTGGGACTTTTATTTGAAAGGCATGCTAGATTTTGTTAGGCTTTTTCTGTGTTTATTGGGAGGAGCATATGATTTTTGTCGTTAAGTCTATATGTGTTTATTAAACTTACTCACTGTATATATTGAAGCACCCCTTATTTCAGGGATAAAGCCAACTTGGTGGTAGTAGATAATCTTCTTCAAAGGAATTTCATTGAGCATATTTTAATCTGTGTTCAACAGGGATATTTGTCTATAGGCTTTTGTGGTGGTGGTGGTGGTGATGGTGGTGGTAATGGTGGTGGTGATGGTGGTGGTGGTAATGGTGGTGGTGGTGGTGGTGGAGGTGATGGTGGTGGTGGTGATGGTGGTGGTGGAGGCGATGGTGGTGTAATTCTATTATAATATCAAAAAATAACAAATACATTAAAAAGAAATTTCTGGATTTGTTATTAAGAATTTTGTGCATTTAGTTTTTATTTTCCTTTATTTGTGTGTGTACATGTGGATGTTAGGGGTGCAGCTGTGTGTCTGTCTCTGTGTCTGTGTAGCTGTGTGGTTCGTGTGTCTATGTGCCTGTGTGTGGCTGCTCCTGTGGGGGTGGCTGTACATGTGTGTATTCGTGCCTACATGGGTGTCTGCATCTGAGTGCCTGTGTCTGTGTGTCTGCGTGTGTATTTGTATGTGTGTATGTATCTGTGCCTGTTGTATTTGTATATCTGAGTTTGTGCATCTGTGCATTCATGTATGTGTGTGTGTGTGTGTGTGTGTGTGTGTGTGTGTGTGTGTGTGTGTGTGTGCCTGCGTGTATGGTGTATGTATGCATGTGTTTGAGAGAGTATAGGCATGTGGACACATGGAAGCCAGAATATCACTCTCAGCCTTATTCCTTTGAGGAAGGCTCTCTCATTCAACTTGGATCTGGGCTGGCAGCCAGCAAATCTTGCCAATCTTTCTATCTCTGGATTCATGCTGACTCTCAGCTTTTCCCCTGGAGATTCAGACTTGGATATTTATATGCCCAGAGCAAGAGTCCCTGCTTACCGAACTATCTCTCCAGGCTCCTGGTCTTGTTTTGTGAGTGGGCTTTTGGTATAGATCCTAAGCTAGCTTTAAATGTGTGGTCCTAATGCCTTATCACTTACAATTCTGAGATTTAAAGGTTTCTATTGTTTAAGTGTCCATTTCTGTGGTATTTGTTATGACTGTCGGTGCAAATTAATACATAGTTATCATGGGTTAATAGAATCCAATATTTAGAAAAGAAAGTCGGGACGGTTATTGTTTTTATAATCTTTTTTTTAAGTCTTTTTATTAGTCCTTTTGCTTCCTTCTTCCATGTCCTGGATTCATCACAACAATTGGTAAAAATTTATTAACTAATTGTATTTTATGTACCTTTATGAAAATCATTTACTATTAATCTCACTTTTCACATACAAATAAAATAGGGCAATTGCTTTTTTAACAACAGAAAAAAATTATGTTGACCTAAAACTCAATGCCTTAACACTGGATTCACATTCAGTTGAACAAGCTACTGCAGGGAACAGAGACAAACCCAGCAATAGATAACAAGCCCGCAGTAGCAAGTGGCTTTGAAAGGGGTGTCCCAGTGGTATCCCAGCTCCAGCAGAAGCCTCTGACAGCCTTCAGAAGTGTTGGTCCCCTGGGCTACAGTGGAAACAAGAGAAAGGTTTGCAGATATATGTTGCTGAGCCAATGGAAGAACAAAAATTAAATCCTAAAAAGCCAAATATAAAGTTAGGGAGTAAATAGGATGCCTGCAACTTCATCAGACAGTCCTCATGTGAGCTCAGATACAGAAAGGGATCTAAGCAAAAACAAGAGAAAAGACGGGGAGGAAGATGTGACATTCACTCTCGAGTCACAGCTAGCATTTTAGGAAAGAGGGACACAGAAAAGATGAATGTGGGGAGCAGATGGCAGACACAGGGAACTTTATAAATAGCCACATGAAGTTCAGACTCTTATCATATCTGGCCACATAGCTCAACTTCTTCCTGGAAGAAATATATTTTTGGAAAATAGGACATAAAATTTTGGCCCAAATGAAGAAGATCTGCATGCGTTTGTTTCACATTTTAGCACATTTCAAGCTGCCTTTCACATAAGTGGAAAGTAATTAACACAGATACATATCACCAGTAATAGACATGAGATAGCAGAGATATTTTTATTCAAATTTAACCCTTGGAAAAATAAATCCGGGCTCTGCATTTCACCCACAGTTAATCTTCATCCATTTTAATTTAGAAGCTATCTGCTTTCTCTTACTTGTCTGGAAATATTATTCAAATTTTTGGCATTAAGTAAGTATGCATTTGGGACCCATGATGTATAATGTTTGTCATCCAAGCAAGCCCTCAGAGGGCTCTCTTGCATACCGCTGCTCTGTCGCTGTGGAGATAAACATACTTATCTCTAGAACTGGCAGCCAGTGGCTAAGGAAACGATCTCTCCAGGGACATCTCATTCTCCTCTCTTCTCTTCCAAAAGCATCATTGCTGCTAAAGGATATAAAGCCAAGCTTGAGCTCTCTCCAGACGGGGAATGATATTTTATCAATGGGGGGAAAGCCAAAAAAAAAAAAAAAAAAGCCAAAGAAGAGACAGAAAGAATACCTATGACGATGCAGACTCTGCTCACTACCTGCATAAACCAAACACATTCTCAGCTGGGCCTGGTAAATCCCATCCGTAGTCCCACATCTGAGACAAAAATCGTGCAGAATAGGGGCAAGTGTGAGGCTAGGCTGGGTTACTTGTGATCTCCAGCCCAACCAAGACCTCTGAGCAAGATCCTGCTTCTAGACGATGAACCACGGGGTGAGGACAGGCATGAAAGGAGAGATGGAAACAGGCAGGTGACACAGCAGAGATGAAGTTCCATTCTTACGCTGCAACCCTTGCTAACTTTCCATGTAGGTTTTAGGTGAAAATAGAATATGACAGAATCTTCAGGTCTATATTTTTCCCTTTCCTTCAGTTGTGGATCTTTAGTGAAGAAAAAAAAAAAATGATGGAGAAGGATTAGAAGGAATTGAAGAGTCCCACATTCGTCTCAAAGCCAGGAAAGCCTGTTGCTACCGACTCTACAATTTGGGATGCATCTTGTGACAGAAAAACAAATTCGACCAAGTAAAGGAGGTGAGTCCTCATCTGCAAGCTGCTGTCTCACGGGTTGGCTTTAGCCAAGTCTTTAAATCATTCCAACACACTGTTTCCTCATCTCTCCGGTTTCAAGTTAATCTTGAAACTCCAACACAACTGTTTATTTCAGTATCAAGAGCAAAGAACTTGTGCATATTAACCTTGTGCTCTACCACTGGGCTACACACCCAGCTCCCAGCACTGATGTTTGGCTGCTCAGAGACCAGATCCCGCCCTCCGGTGCTGCTGCTAGCTTCTTCCTCCTGAAGGAGACAGAAGCTCCTAAGACTCAGGAAGCTCAGAAAACGAAAGAGAGTTACACTGCTCCCTCCCCAAAATTATTTCTAATAAGCAATAAGCAATGACTGAAGAGGAAAGAATGCTTAACTAAAGCTGCGTGCAAGGTGAGCAGAGTCCTTCAGAGGTATAGCACACGTGAGCGGCACCCATTGGGGTGGGCATTCCAATTCATCTCTCCCTTTAAGTAACCCCTGAAGAGGTAAGTACTTAAGTCAGCTCTGTTCTTCTGGCTGGTGCTCACGCGTCACTGCACTTACCCAAGAGCTCTGGATTCATGAATGAAAGATGCGCACACACAACCTTTGTATTTTAATATGCCTTAAACCTCCCCGGGGCAAACACACACTCCCCTTCAGTAGAGCTGAGTCAACGCTTACTAACTACATTTTATCTTTGCTGCCCTGGTTCTTTCTGGGCAGCCCTCCCCATGGGGCTGCTTTTCCCTTTGCACAGACATTTCATCTCGTCTTCCCCTTCTTCTCATCCCATGCCCTTCTCATATCAGACCCTTTCTTTTCCTCTCCTGAATTTCTTGCCTGGGGATCCTAAATGTCCCTCCTCAGTCTCTCTGACTAACCGTTGGCCTTCGGCAATTTCATTTCCCAAAGCCAACTGGGGGCGGGCTTCCTTTAGCCTAAGTGTGGGACAATGGAAACAGGATTTTGGGTAACATAATTAACTGAGAACTTACACCGCTACAAACCCCTTTTCCGGTAAGTGACCCTTCAGCAAAGCTCTCATAAGTACATCCAATAAATCATTAGTTTAGCAAGCTAGCTTTGAGTAGAATCATAACTTTGGTGCCATCTGTGGAATAAATGGACATTTGTTCACATTTCCATGGGGAAAGTCAGATCTTCCCGATCTGTGCTCAGATTGCTGAAGCAAAACTTCCATGGTTTAGGTCTCTTTAAGTTGACTTGCATTGTTTTAGTTTTTGTGTATGAGTGTTTATCTGCATGTATGGATGTATACCATGTACATGATCGGTACCCACGGACATCAGAAGAGGACTTTAGATCCTCTGAAATAGGAATTATGAATGGTCGTGAGCTGCCCATGTGGGTTTTGGGAACTAAACCCAGGTCCTCTAAAAGAATAGCAACTGCTCTTAACTGTTCAGCAATCACTTCAACCCCAGCCTAGGTATTTGAAACAAACATTTCTTTTTCACAAGACCCAGTATACTAGCAGATACAGTGTCTAGCAAAGGCCTGCTAGATGACCCCTCAAAAAGTCCCTACCTAACACCACCTCACTAGAGGTTAGCATTTCAATGCGCCTGAGAGAACACAGACCTCAGTGGGCTGTTCAGTGGGAAGTGTTTGTCCTTCCCTGTCAGCTTCCCCAGCTCTGTACCGGATAATGGTACCCACAGCGTCTTTTCCCACCTCTCAGCAGATTACAGTGCCAGCAGTATCTAAATCCCTCTATCCAAAACCTCAAAGGAACTTGTGCTATTTGTGTGTTCAACCTGCACATATCTAGGCCGCTTCTATCAAGTCTCGTTTCAGAACAGAACCATGGAACAGGTGTGTAAAAATAGTAAGAAAAGAAGTTCTTAAGAGCAAGCTGAGCGATAGGAGCAGAGCCCTTCTGAGGGCCTAAATGCCCTCCAGAGTGACGGCTAGCCAACCTACTGATGGGGCAGTAGTCAGCGTCTGGGTGTCATCGCCCACACAGGCACACCCCAGTGGAGGGAAAGGTAGCTTCTTACAGCATCAGGGCACACAATGGCCTGGAAGGCAAGGGGTTAAGTTGTTCCCTAGCTCTCACTTTGCATGATAATAAACTCTGGATGTCTGAGAAATCACACTCTCCTTGAAAAGGAGGAAAGTAATAAAATACACCCCAATAAAAGAATTAAAGGAACCCTTGAAATTGCAGCAATGCTCCAAAATCAAAGAAATTAAAATTAAAATCTGGAAGCCCCTTCTGTAAGAGGAGAAGGGATTTGGCTGGATTTTGAAGTATCCACCAGGGGAAAAAAATACACAGAGCCATAAAGGAAATCATGCTTTTCAGTCTATTACCCCAGAGTAGAACCAAATAACACAGAATTGCACTCAGGTTCAAGTTCAACCAGGACCTTACTACTTCTGAGACCGAGTATCAAGGTTCCTGTCTCCAAAAAATGGAAGGTCAGCAGTTTCTCCTTCAAGGTCAGCCTTAGAACTTCAGGCAACAATAGGTGATGAAGAATGCTCATGGCTGTACAGTGGCTAAATGAATTTCATTCCCACAGACAACCTTTGGTTAATTTCCATGATGCCCTATGGCAGATACTTTTGAGAATGGGGGAAATTCAATGTCAGCATTAAGAGGGGCTCTTGAGACAAAGGATTGACAATCAGAGCCACAGAAGAGAGGCTCTGTAAAGGCTACGTCACACTTCCACACAGGTAGGCTACGTGGGAAAATTTGAGCCACAGAGCATGCCATAAAGACAACCACCACATCCAGCCATCTGGCCCACTGTAGAAGTTCTTTGTAAGTAAAAAGTGTTTGTTTTTTGCTGGTCATATTTGGATTGGAAATTTCGCTTACTGATAAGCTCATCACAATAAAATCGCTGCCAATTGGATGCTAAATATTCGATTAGCCTTTTTGCAAATCCCTAGACATTGAGAGCAGTAAATACATGATTCACATTCATGTACCACCTATTCTCTGCTGGTCACTTTACCGGCCACTCGTTCCATATCTAGTCAAACAAATGCTTGTACCAGCTCTTTCCTCAGATAACAGATCTCAAACATTTCACCTTCTTGGTCCCAATAGTGAAAGGGTCTGAAGGTCACTGAAGGAAGACCCCAGATTCAGATAGTACGCGAAGACAAAGACCCTTTATTCTGCAGAAACAACCAGCATGCTAGTTAACCATTTTTCAAAATGGCCACCCTAGACAAAGGTGAGCAGGCCTTCTTAAAGGGAATTAGAAGAATTTTCTAGAAGAATTAGGTATTCTAAAATTTTATTGGTGGGTACTAGGTTGTCACAGGGGTTGGCTTCTGCCTGGTGATCAATGGTCTGCATTTCTATGTCATGAATGCTTAACCATAGGATTAGATGGGGCTGCCCAGCACAGATGACCCAACCTGAGATAAGATAGGAAATGTGGAATTTTCATACATGATGTATTTTCATCATTTTGTCCCTCCCCCTTAACCCAGCTTTGTCCCTTTTACAGTCTGACATCCTTTGTCCTTCCATCCATCCCCTTATTATTTTCTTGTCCTTTTGTGTGTGACTCAATTAGATTTATTAAGATTTTTCAGAGGAGCATCATGGGTAAGGTTTAGGTTTCAGGAGAATGGGCAGTTTACCAGTGGCAACACCGTGGATGAATACACCTCTTTCTCCCATTAACCACTACCTCTGTACAAATCATCAGGGAGGGGTAACATCCAAGACCCCTATCCTTCTTCCATGACAGAGTACTGACAAGCCACATCTTGTGCAGATCCTGTAGAGGCAATGTCCACCACTAGAAATTTATGACAGCAATATCCACAACCCCAGATGTCAGTATGCTACATCTATCCACACATCCTCCATCTTTTAACATTCTTTCTTAGCTTCCTTCCATGACACTCCCTGAGCATTGGAGGAGGTGATGGTGGTAGGGTTTATAGCACCAGATGTGAATTCCTTCAGAGAATACAATGAGAAACGAGTGAGCCATCCATTTAAAAGTCTTGCCACTATTATGTCTATGGGCTCATCTTCCCTGAATGGTTTGTATTGTTGCGTATTCAGGGACCACTGCTGAGTAAGATTAGTCATGACAATTCTCTCCAAGTAGCCTGAATGATACTTTCTGGTACTATGAGTACTACTGAGTAGGAGCCAAGTTCCAGCTCTAGTTTTTTATGTGTCTTCATTAATAGGGTCTTACCATCTAGTTCTGTGGGAAACCAAGGGTGGTGACAATAACCTGTATTTTTAGATGGATTTAGGCGGTCATATGTCAAACATCTCATAACATATGTGTTCTGAGAATAGCCTTGTCTCCATCCAAACTCCCCTTAAATTGTATTTTATTTTGCAACTGGCTTATTACAATCCAGATTTCTTCATGACTTGTTCTTACTTCATTAGCTTTAGCTCACCCTTCCTTCTATATTTCTTCTTCATGTACTGAGCATCCCTCAACAATGGCTTGGACCTTTCCACTTGCAGTATTCTCCTACTTCTACTTCCTCAAGAGAATCTCTTTCTCCTCTCAATGGTCCCTTTCTAGTTTCCCAGACTTTATATATACAAAGTCCCTCATCTATGTGCATATATAAAAGTTAGCAGCTAAGATTCACATGTACAAAATAACATAAGGCATTTGTTATTCTGACCCTGAGTTACCTCATTTATTGTTTTCCAGTTCCATCTATTCTCCTAAAATTTTTATAATTTCCTTTTTGTACAGATGAATAAAATTCTATTATGCATGTGTGGTTTTTCATGTATGTACTACATTTCATTATTTATCCATCAGTTGATGTGATTCCATTCCTTGCTATTTTGAATCCAGCAGCAATGGACTCAGGTGTACAATAAATATTTCTGTAGTATTCTTTGGGTATACGCACAGGAGAGGTGTGTCTGCATCATATGGAAGTTCTGTATTGTTTTTCAGACACCCCTATGTAGATTTTACCTAGTACTCCATCATTTTATATGTCGATGAACAGTGAATAAAGGTTGTCCTTTCCTACCATTGTTCTAGCATTTATCATCTTTTGTTTCCTACGCCATTCCCCTGGGGTGAAATTGGACCCTCAAAGTAATAATTTTCATCTATATTTCCTGATGGCTGCTGTTTGTCTCTGACATTATTGTTTTTGTTTATTTTCTATAGTTGTTAACGTGTCTTTATTGAGACAGGATCTGATGCTGTAGCCCAGGATTTCCTGATAACCAAGGATTGCCTAGTACTCAATATTCAGCCTTCACTGACGTCTACCTCACAACCACCCTTATGTTTCAGCCTACACAATGAAATGCTACACAGCTACTAAAAACAATGACTTCATGAAATTCACACGCAAATGGATGGATCGTCCTGAGCGAGGTAACTCATGGTATGTATTCACTGATGAGTGGATATTAGGCAAAGAGCTTGAAATACCCATGATACAGCTCAAGAGACCACATGAAGCTCAAGAGGAAGAAACACCAAAGAGTATATACTTCAGTCCTACTTAGAAGGAGGAACAAAATACTCATGGGAGGTAGCAGGTGGGAGGGAGACTTGGGAGGAAAAAAGGAGAGGGAGGGAAAAAGAGGGGCAGTGTCAGGTATGAGAGGAGACAGGGATGATACCCAGAGGATGAGGAATTTGAACCGTGGTGTGTGGCAATGGGTATGGGGAACTGGGGAGAACCACCAGAAAGTCCCAGATGCCAGGAAAGCAAGAGGCTCCCAGAACCCAACAGGGATGAGAAGCTGAAATGCCCAACAAAGGGGAAAGAGAGCCTATAGAGATCATATTTAGAGGTGAGGCAAGGAGCCACCCACCCTTCTCAAAATTTTAACCCAGAATTGCTCCTGTCTAGGACAAAGAGTGGAGTGGAGACTGAAGAAAAGGCCATCCAGAGACTACCCCACTTGGGGATCCATCCCTTATGCAGCCACCAAACCCAATTACTGTTGCTGATGCCAAGAAGTACTTGGAGACAGGAGCCTGATATGGATGTCTCCTGAGAGGCTCTGACAGAGCCTTATAGATACAGATGAAGATGCTTGCAGCTAGCCATCAGACTGAGCACAGGAACCCCAATGGAAGAGTTATAGAAAGGACTGAAGGAGCTGAAGGGGTTTTTAACCCCATAAAAAGAACAATAATATCACCTAACCAGACCCCCCCCCCCAGAGCTCCCAGGAACTAAACCACTAACCAATGGGTATACATGGAGGGACCCATGGCTCCAGCTGCATATGTAGCAGAGGATGTATTGTCTGGCATCAATAGGAGGAGAAGCCTTTGGTCCTGTGAAGGCTCAATTCCCCAGTGTAGGGGAATGCCAGTGACTTGAGGCGGGAGTGGGTGGGTAGGAGGAGGAGCATCCTCATAGAAGAAGGGGGAGGGGTAAGAAAGGGGGTGTTCCAAAGGGAAAACATTTGAAATGTAAATACATAAACTATCCAAGAAAAAGAAACCCTAGTGTATTGACTTAAACAGTAATATCTTCAGTAACAAGGCCAGCACAAAGATTTATCATTCAACATTTGGTTTTGTATTCAGCCCTTTAACTCATCGACTCTTCGCTCTGAAACCCACAGTCAGAATTAAGTGGAAGAGGAAAGAATATGACCTTCCTTGCCAGCTGCTTCACTATCTCAAAGCAGCATTTAGTTCTGTTTCCATGGCTGCTGAAGAACATCAACTCTGATCTGAAATAGATCTTTATTCTTTCTGGACTTTCTAAAAACAAGTGCCAAGCAACATTCTATGGCTTTGCTATGTGTTTGTCATCTGAAATAAGTTCTTGAAAGCCATTTTTGTGGGTGATGTGTATGTTTTATGGGGAAAGTTTTTATTGAGATATTCTTGCCATGTTTGTTTTGGATTCTCTGAGCTCTAACTCACTCTTTTGATGTTGATCACCTTAGCAAATGTCTCCTGCTTTGCTGTTCCTTTGGATTTTGTAAGCTTACAATATGTTCACAAAGTCCATCCTGGCCAGATGTGTTTCTACATCTCCATTATATTGCTGTTATAAACGTTGATAATCTCTTGTCTATAGTTAAATCTTCTCTGCCTCATTTCATGGATATACACAGTTTTACTTTGTCACTAAAAGTGATGACTGAGATGTTGTTTCCAAGAAAAAAAAGTAACTTACACATCTTTGTAAAATCATTTGGGAAATCCATGAGCCATGTCCATGAAGTAATATGGGAGAAAATGAGTCTAAATTATTTCACTATTTGAGCTTTTTTTTTCTACCTTCATGATCACTGTCCTCCTTTCCTGGGTGTGCTGACTAGTCTTGTGTCAACTTGACACACAAACTCTAGTTATTTGAGAGGAGGGAACCCCAATTAAGAAAATGCCTGCATAAGACCCAGCTGAAAGGCCTTTACTTAGTGATTAAAGAGGGAGGGCCCATCCCATTGTCTGTGGTGTCATCTCCAGTCTGTTCTGTAAGAAAGCAAACCATGAGAAGCAAGCCAATAAGTGCCCCACCACGGCCACTGCATCAGCTCCAACCTCCAGGATCCCGCCCCTGACTTCCTCCAATGATGAACAGTGTTGTGGAAGTGTAAGCCAAACAAACCCTTCCCTCCCCAACCTGCTTTTTGGTCATGTTGTTTCAACAAAGCCATAGAAATACTACATAAGACACTGAGTTAGAGATACCCTTTCTAACCTGGTTTAAAAGAGTCGTTCCTAAGGATCTGCAGCTAAGAGATTAGAGTTTCAGAGGACCCAAGTTAGGTTCCCAGCACCCATGTCAGGTGGCTCCTGACCATCTGTAACTCTAGTTCCAGGCAATCAAACACCTTCTTCTGACCTCCACATGCACCTTTGTTCATGTGCACATAAACCCCTCACATGACATACACACATGCACACTACACATGATTAAAGGATAAGTCGTAAAAGCAATGATAATCTTTCATTAGAGCAGATATTTTATATTTTGTTTTATATTTCTTTGAAATTCTTTTTTGAGGTGGGCAATGAAAACTAAACCTGTGACATTAGATTTTTTTTCATCACTCTGAGATACACAATTCAAAGGAGGAAAGATTCATGTTGGCTCCCAACTTCCAAGGTTTTAGTACCTGGCTTGCTGGCTCAATTGCATTATTGTGGGCATAAGGTAGAGCATCATAGTATCAGGACTTCCCAGAGGCAAGCCGTTTGTCTCCACCTCATGGCATCTAGGAATAAGAGGAAGAGAGAAAGTAAGAGAATAAAGAAAGAGGGTGGTGATCAAGCCATGGGCCTGTACCAGTAGGCTTCGTCTTTGTGCATTCAACCCATTCAGGCCCAGCCCACAAGATGGCGCAGCCCATGTTCAAGGTGAATCCACAACTTTCAGTTGCTGTCCCTCGTGCCAATCATCTCTACAGAGACATACGCAGAAGTGTGCTTCGCCAGTCCCCCTAGTGTCTTGCGAACCAATCAAGTTGACCATTTAGATTAAACACTGAACCCATTCTGCAGTTGGATAATGCACTGAACAGTCACTTCCAGGCCTCTCCCACCACCCGGGCACTCGCGGAAGAATCGCGTGCCAAAAAACCAAGCTGTGTACAATTATTACTAACTGGCTGGAAGCCAACAGCTTGTCTGGGAGACCGATGCCAAATTTCCTGAGCTAATAAAAGCAAGAAGATGAGAAAATACAGTTTGGGACAAAGGTAAAGGGCTCAGCATGAGTGAAGACTGGGAACCCAGGGATGGCAAGGCAGGGGAGGAGGTGTGAAAAGAGGGGATAAGGCAAAGCTGTGGGCAGGGCATGGAAACAGACCTGTCAAGGATCCCAGAAAGTGCAACTGAAGTGCTCAAGGTAAGAAGAGACCTAATAAGGCACCTTGAGGAACAGCAATGCCATTGGGGGAGGGGAGGAGCTAGATTCTTTACTAGATATTAGCTCAGGCAGATGCCCCAGTTCTGCGATCTCCTCTCCCTACAGGTCACAGTGAGCGGGTTTCTTCAAAAGAATCTGAGGGGCTGGGACCGCTAGAACAGCTTTGTAGGGGGCACCTGCCAGGGCCACAGTCGGGAGGCATTCCCCACTGCCCTGCTCCCTGGGACCACAGAGCGTGGGACGTGGTGACATCCAGGCCAGCCTCTTTCACCAGTATCTTAGCATGCTTCTCTCAGAAGGCCAACAATGACTGCAGGGTGCAGGCGGGTCCCAGCATCCTTCAGAGATGTTCCTTGTGTAACCACCTGAATGGTCCCTTTAAGGGAGCCAGCCCAGACGTGCATCAGCGTGCCCAGTGCTTCTGCCAGACCAATCCAAGGCTTGGTGTGTGGAGAGAAGGCACTGGTAAGGGGCTGGGCTTTACAACTCCTGTTATAGATTTCCCGTTCACCATGTCTACACACTGGACTGCAATTTCCTCCCCCACAGCGGCTCTGGGTCTCCTTGGTGCTGGCTCCCAGGTGGGGACAGCTGATGATGTTCTCCTGATCCACTAAGGCCCGGTCCTGTTGGGGCCCTTCTGTAAACACATCCAGTGCAGCACCAGCACACTGACCAGCCTGCAGGGAACGGAGCAGAGCACCTTCATCCACAATGACTCTTCGAGCGCAGTTCACCACTCGCACGCCTTTCTTGCACTGGGCAAAGATGCTATCATTGAGCAAGCCTGTGGTAGAGGGCAGGAGTGGGGTATGGACAGTGTAGAAATCCCAGAGAGGCCAGATCTCCTCCAAAGGAGGCAGCGACTTCTGGAGAAATGATGGGGACATAGCCTACAGTCTACATTCCAAACTATGTTCGGGTGTCCACCTCTCTTCCAGTTCTGCCTAGGCCAAGAATTCCCAGTGTCTTCCCATCCATTTCTGTCCCCATGAACGTCTTCTGGTCCTATTTGCCATTTTTCATCGAAGCTGTCGCCTGGGGAATCTGCCTGGCCAGGCACATGATCATCCCACAGGTGAGTTCCGCAGCACTGAGGCTGTTTCCATTGGGGGTGTTCATGACTAGGATGCCCTTCCTCGTGGCATCCTCCAGATCCACACTGTCCACTAACCCTGCCCACTACCTGGAGCTTCTCTGCGGCGTTGATGACATCAGCAGTGACCTTAGTAACTGACCGGACGATAAGGGCTCCACAGTCCCGGAGTTCTGCTAGCAGCTACTCCTTGCTCACGTTCTGTTTCTCCACCGCCTGCAGCCCTCCATCTTGCAGGATCTCCCGGCAGCAGGAGTCCAGGCTGTCACTGATGAGTGCTTGGTGCAGATTTGCAAAGGCCATTGCTGGGGCCAGGCTTTAGAATCAGTTGCACTGGTGGGCAGATGTACTTAGTACAGGAAACTGCATGCAGGCTGGCTGCGGTGACTTGGCCCAACAATGCCATTTTAAGGAATGAAATCAGAACTCAAGCTAGGCAAGGACATCGAAAGAGGATTATCTGAGAAATATGGAGAATAGCAGGATATGCTATCTCAAAGAAAAATAAAGGTGAACACAAATAAGGACGAAACACTCTACCCAGGGGCAAAACACAGCGAGGACAGAAATAGCCACTGAGATTTTTATTCAGCTCAGTCATAGCACATAAAATTAACCTATTGAATATCCGTACTATGGTCACAAGGTTGGACACCTAGCAGCACAATATAATTCCAGAATATTTTATCATCTACAAAAAAAAAAAAAAAAAAAAAAATCACAGAACCTTTAGCAGTGGCTTCCCACTCCCTACTTCCCTTTTATTTAGCAACTTCTAGCAATTACTGCATTGCGTCCCATTTTTATGGAATTGCCTATTCTGAGTATTTCACATAAACATAATCAACCTTTTGCATTTGGCTTCATTCAACTGGCATATTTCCAGGATCTATCCATGCTGTAATTTCTATCAGCACTTCATTCTTATTTATAATATTCTTTTGCATATCAGCCTATCTGTTTCATTGCTGTCAGAGAGCTAAGAAGGCCTTAGGAGTAAAGGAAACACGTAAGAAAGTTTCTTTCTCTTCCATGCATTTGCCTAGCAGAACCTCCACTAACTCCTTAGGGAGCCACAAAGAGGTAGACCTCACCAGCCGCACCTCAAAAGAAGCATTGATTGAAGTTCCTGCAGTGACTCAGACATCCTAGGACATATACCATATGTAACCCACTGTTGCTTATATACTGTATAAGTTGTTGCAATATTGTTTTAGCAATAGATTATTTAGGTTGTCTCCAGATTGGGGTGATCATGAATGAACCTAATGCTATTAATACTGAGAGGGATGTCTTTTTATGGACATAGCTTTCATCCCCTTACAGCAGAGTAGCTGGTCATAGAAAGTGATATATCCGACTGTGTGGTACTGAAGAGAGTTGTATGATTCTATCCTCCCTTACAATGTATCTGAGTCACTGCACACAGCTGGACACATCTGGGACTTTCAGAGTGGAACAGTTAAGGTAGTGTCATGCTGTGGTTTTCACTTACACTTTTCCGGTAGTTGGTGATATTGATTATACTTTTATACACATTTATAGTCTCAGTTTCTTATGTCATTGTTCAAATATTTCATCCTTTTCAAAACGAACTACTTGGTCTAATGCTCATTGATATAGATGAAAGAAATTTGCCATCCATGCATTGCATTTGCTCCCAGCATGTAGTCATTTTCCCCACTGACTACTATATTTTTGAAGAGTAGAAACTTTTTGATTTGGATGAAATCTAATAGGAAAAAATTTTCTTTCATTGTTGGTGTTTTATATCTTCAAAACTTTGGTCACCCAAGGTCATAAATATTTTTTTTCTATTTTTCCTTCTTTTAACTTCTACACTTAGAGCAACGATGCATTGCTGATTAATTTCCGTACATAGTATGAGGTAAGCATTGCATCCCATGTTGAAACTTCAGTTAGGCCATCTGTAATGGCTGAAAAGAGCATCCTTCTCCACACTCAGTATCTGAGCTCCAAGGTGGAGGGATCACCTGACCCTGTTATGTACATCTCTTTTTGGATTTCATTTCGTGCATATTCTTGTACTTGGTTCTGTTTTTATTTTTATTTGATATCATGACCACAGTTTCCCCTCTCTCCACTCTCCCAGTACCCCCAAGTCCTCCACTGTTTATCTTCAGAAAAGGCCAGATCTCCATGGATATCAACCAGCCCTATCAAGTTTCATTAAGATGAAGCATTCCCTCTCCTATGAATGCTAAATAACACAGACCAATAAAGGGAAAGGACCCAAAAGAGAGTCAGAGACAGCCCCTGCTTCCTTTTAGGGGTCGCACAAGAAGTCCAAACCACACAGTTGTAACATATGTGCAAAGGGCCCAGATCAGTCCCATGCAGACTTGCTAGTTGCCAGTTCAAAGTCTAGTAGCTTTGGTTTTTCCAGTTTTTTTCTTTCAAAGGTGATTTGTGTCACTACAGCTACTAAATTTCCAGAACATGAACACAGTACATCTCTATTTATTTGGGCTAATGTTTTTATTTCTCTATATGTATATGTGCTTATGTGTATGGGCATCTGTGTGCTGATGTGCAAATGCATTCATGCCAAAGGATGGTGTCAAGAATCCTCCTCAGTAAATCTCAACCTTATGAGATTTACTTATGGAAAGGGGTCTCTTGCTGAACCTGAAACAGTTTACACTGACCAAGAAGTCACTGGAATATTCTGGCCTCCTCAACACCCTACATTAGCATTACGGAGACTCACAACCACCCCTAGACTTGTCGTGACTGATAGGGATCTGAACTTGGATCTTCATGCTTGAATGGCAAACACTTTACCAACTAAGCAATCTCTCCTATTCCCTCAGTTTCTTCCTGATGACCTCTCACAGCTTGTGTCTTTCAAGTAATTTTTTACATTACATCTGATAAGTTTTATTTAATATTTCTCCCTATTTCATGACTGTGTGTTCCTATAACCAAATGCCCGAGATTTCATAATTTATAAATGGCAAGATTAATTTCTCAAAATTGTGGAGGCTAAGAAATGTGAGGCCGAGGCACTGACAATCTCAGCTGTTGCTGAGGACGACTCTCTCTGCCTCCCAGCTCCCTGGCAGCTTGGTTCTGCGTCATGCACAAAACAAAGGCCCTGTGTCTTCATCTGTAATAAGCACTGAAGAAGCAAATTTAATCCCTCAAAGCCTTGTATAAGATGCAAATGTATCCAGGATAGCATTCTTTTATGATCTGATGGCCATGTAAGCTCTCCTTTCTTAATACCATCACCTTGATGGTTAACATGCATTTTTAATGAGACACAAATACACAGATCTTAGCATCCGACTAATATCTCCGGGGTCTGTAGTGATGTCTCCTCTTTTATTTTTGACAATGTTGGTTTGTGTTTATGTCTCTCCTCTTTTATCTTTGACAATATCGGCTGGTGTTTATGTCTCTCCCTTGTATGTCATGTTGGTGTTCTAACATAGTCTCACTCTGTAGCCTTGATGGTCTTATGTTTGCCATATCATATATTGCTTTGTGCTTGACTGTAATCTCACAGTCCTGCCCCATCCTCTCAGGATCTGGAATTTCATGTATGTGCCGCCTCCTCTGGCTTCCTTTTAAATCAACTGACATTTATCAATCTTATGAACCTCCTCAGGGGACTCACTGGTTTGTTGGGGATTTTTTGCTTTGTTTTTGTTTTTGTTTTTTTTTTTTTTTTTTTTTTTTTTTTTTTTTTACTGTAATTGTTATGGGTGTCATTCTGCTTTGTTTCTGGAAATTATTTCTGGAAGTCATTTTAAAAGAAAAATATTTCTGGAAATAACTGGGCTTATAAGAACAGTCATTTTACTATCATTTCACTGAAAATATTGTCTAATGTGGTTATGGTTTAGTTTCTTCCATGAATTAGTTAGACATGTGTTAAATTTCCAAATATGCAGATATTTTTAATTAATATTATTTAAATTAGCTTCTAACTTAGTTTGTTGTATTACATAGTTTCAGTCCAATACCACAGCACATATCTTAGTGAGCAATCTCACAGACTCACAGACACTGGAAAAGAATGAAATTTTTGCTGCTGTTGGTTATCACGTTCTGTTAAATTAGTGCTGCTTCCTGGATGCTTTGAATTGTTTGTTTGTTTGTTTGTTTTTCCTGCTTACAGAGTACATATTAAAGTCCCCTGCTATGACTGTGGCATCCTCCTTAATTCTGCTAGGTTCATTCACATAATTTGAAACTCTGATATTAGATTCAGGGACACTGTGTTTGGGATTTCCCATTATTTACCATCTTATCATTTCTTTTTTTTTTTAAACGACTTTATTTTACAAAACAAAGATAAATGTACAGATTTTAAACATTTTTTGCTTAAAATTATACATTTTCGTCAGTACTGTTTTTTCAGACATTAAAATAATTTTTACATAAAACCATGTGAATATATTTTTTAGTCAGTACTTGATTTTTTTCAAGGGCTTGACAGTATGCATTGAAAACCTAATAGTTACAATAAGCGTAAAGTACATGCAAAACAAAATGCAACATGGAAATAGTCAAAGTCTTCTTGTTTTGTAAATATATATATATATATATATATATATTGTTTTCTTTATTTCTTGGACTTCATACAGTCTGTGAGTTGTTTCTGGGGGAGTGCAAGCCTCTGGGGTTAGTATCCCACTATCAGTGACTGCATATTATGTCTGTTCTTTTGTTACTGGGTTATCTCACTCAGGATGATATTCTCTAGATGCAGCCATTTTCTTAAGAATTTGGTTAAGTCATTGTTTCTGGTGGCTGAGTAGTATTCCATTGTGTATATGTACCACAATTTTTGTATCCATTCATCTTCTGAAGGACATCTGGGTTCCTTCCAGCTTCTGGCTATTATAAATAGAGCCACTATGAACATTGTGGTGCATATATCTTTGTTGTGTATTAAAGTGTCTCTTTCCCTTAAGAAGAACTCAAGCTCGCACCTCTATCTTGTCTTGTAGTTACTCAGTTTCCTGGCATATCTGTTGCTGCCTTTTTACTCTCAATCTGAGCTTCCGCTTAGATTAGTCAATATCTTTTCATCTTCTACTTTTTGTATTAGCACTTTAGGGAAGTCTCTAATTATTATTATTATTGGTATTATTTAGTTGATCCACTTTTAGTTCACCAAAGACTTGTCAGTGGGCTTCAATCTATGGCCACACTGTAATCTCACTGTACGGAACTGAGTATCAAATAAAGTCCATTTTTAAGTGCATAAGCTTTTCTAGTCAAAATAAGATTCTGCTGTAAATCACTTGATAAGAACATGCCCACATCATGTGTGACAGGTGAAATTCCAAAACCTATTTTTAGCTATTGCTACTGACACAGTAATGCATCATAGGATTGTTCTGTTATCATTAGTGCCGTAGATGGGCAAACTTGATGCTCTGATGTTTTGCCCTTGGCTTTGATTACCCTGGTGCTGTAGAAATAGAGAATATAACCCAGACACATTATATGCTGCACAATACCACATTCCAAGAACATAGGTATGACTAGAAAAATACCAGTTCTCATGAACCTTCATAAGCTGTTTATCACCTAGAGGCACCCTAGACAGCCATGGACTCTGTGTCTTACTGTCTCCCTATCCATTTTTTTCCAAGGACCTATGACATGCTAATCACAGACAGAAAAGAAGGAGATATGGCCATAGCATGGAAGGACATGTGAGGATTATGAGCCACTCTCCTCAGAATGAGTATATCTGCCACCAGATGACAAACTTGAATGCTCTCTTGCCTGTGATGCTTCAAATGAAAGAGTGATCACTGGGTGTCACTTGACACTAAATTTAAAACAGACAGTAGGCCTTGATTAACTAGAAGCATATAGCATAAAGCTCTCAGAAGTGTTTATGGCATATTACTTTTGGGGAGAAAGTTTGGATTATAAGGAAACCAGTTCACTTAAATATTTATCCAGAGAATGGCTGTTTTCAGAGCAGGGCCAACTCTGCTATAACCTATTACGCATCTTCCAGAAGAAACAACTTGGGGCCTGGACATCGTCTGGGCCTTGAGGCATGACAGTCATTTTGACCTTCAGAGAAAAATTCCATTTTGTTTAGAATATCAAGCTAAGTTATAAAGGCAGAATTGTTGAGATACAATTCAGATGCAACAACAAAATCAAACAAAGAACTTGTGTAGGCCAACCACTATAAGATGGAATCATTTCATGATGATGTTTTGTCCCCTCTGCCTTGGACCTATTGTATCTAAAAGCCTAGGAAAATAGAATCCCCATTGAATTAGAAATAGCAATCCTAAGTGGCTGCTGCTTCTTACCTCCATGTGCTAGGACTGTCACTTAAGCATACGCTCCTCTCTCCTTCCCAGCATCCTTCAGTTAGGGTATTAATATTCTGCTACCATTGCTAGTTTGAAGTCAACATTTTCATGTTGCTTTGATAGGGCTGTCTTTGTGACATAATATTCACATATTTATCTATTATTTAACAGTTTGCATAGGTGTTATCCTATTTAAAATTTCTGTTGCTACAATGAAACATCATGACCAAGAAGCAAGTTGGGGAGGAAAGGGTTTGTTTACACTTGCATGTTGGTGTTCATTATCAAAGGAAGTCAGGACAGGAACTCAAACGAGCCTGGAACATGGAGGCAGAAACAGATATAGAGGCCACAGAGTGGTGCTGCTTGCTCACTTACTCTCAGAGGCTTACTCAGCCTGCTTCTTATAGAACCCAGGAGCATAAGCCCAGGGATGAATGGCACCACCCACAAATGGCTGGTCCCTCCCTCATCAATCACTAATTAAGAACATGCCTTACGGCCAGATCTTATAAGAGCATTGTCTCAACTGATGTTCCCGCTCTCAAATCTGTAGGCCAGGTTGACATAAGAGTAGCCAGCACAGGTGATCTACAAAAGGCTAAAGAAGACAAATCAGACAATCTCACACTAGGAAGAAGGACATGGGTTTACAGTTAGAAATCTTCCAATCTCTGGAATGGCCAAGGACAAACTAACACGACACACAAGTCGTGCAAAACCACAGGGCTACCAATCAACTTCAGTAAGGCAAAAGAGCATAAGAAATTATCTTGGCTGAGTCTTGAACAATAGAGGGATCCATCAGGCTTGTGAAGGGTGCATTACTGTTCCCACTGCCGCCCCATTCCTACCAAACAGCCATCCTGTGCCTGTGTTCTGTGTCCTGCCCAACATATGATGACAGACCATCCACAGGCATCCTCTCCCTTGGGTATTTACCTCTTTCCATGGCTGTATCCTCTTGGAGTAGGAGAAATGTATGACATGCTGAAACTACCACTGCTAAGAATACAGTGACCAATACTGAGTCTGCCTTTTGTTGGGAGGCACTGAAACCTAAAAATAATCCAAGAGGATAGCAGCATGTCAGAAACCTCCCTGCTGTGAATATAAGGTGCAACACGGGTACTCCTTGCATTGATAAGGAGCTTTAAGGGTATGTAATTAGACCACACGGAATGATAGATGCATTTGTTTGCCTCCTTGTTGCTATGCTAAACCACGGACCCTAAGCAACTTGGGAAGGAGAGGGTCTATTTGGCTTCTTCTCCCACATCATAGTCCATCAGTGAGGAAATTCAGGTGAGGAACTTGAGCGAGAGCAGAGACTGAAGCTAGGGAAGAATTCTGATCAGTTTGTTCCCCATGGCTTGTTCACCTGATTTCTTATGCCACTCAGCACCACAGGACCACCGCCCCAGAAAGTAGTATTGTCTTGGCCATCCCACTTCAATCAATAATCCAAAGGTATGCCTACAAGCCATTCTGATGGGGGAATTTTCTCAATTGAGATTCTCTCTTTCCAGGTGACTAGTTTGTGTCAGCTTGACAAAACAAACAAACAAACAAACAAACAAACAATAGCCAGTGTGACAGAATGAAACATGTCTTAGGGCTCTGAGTTTTTCACAGGTTTTTGGTAAAAACACAAGCCTTATTCCCAGAAGGTACTTCCAGAAAAAGTTCCACATCCTTAGTTCTATGGTCCTGCTCCTTAGCTTGGGTGCCTGTATCCTTTTCCTACATCCAAGATCCATTCCTCATCAACACCTACAATCCCAGGTTATTGTGGTGGGGGAGGGGGATGATGATTACTGCTGACGCTGCTCCAGTCTGGATAAAGTGCATCAGTGTCTCAGTCACTGCAAAAGGGCCAGGTCCTAGTGAATGGTCTGGGCTAAACCAGAGTTTCAATAAATGATTGGTGAAGGGATGTTACCTTGAGGAAACAGTTTGAAACCTAGGATGGTGCTCTGGGGAGTCTCCATTTAACTTAAAGCTGAAGATACAAAGGTCCCATTTCCTATAGGATCCAAGGGAAGAGTGCTTCAGTTAGAGGGAACAGTAAGTGCGAAGACCTTGGTTTCAGAATAAAGTTAAACAGCTTTTTCTTACCTCAGCGATGGATCCTACCATGTCCCTATGTTTTTTTTCCCATCATCTTTTGCATATGTAATGAGCAATGCTTTTATTTTTCTATCCCCTGCCAACCCAAGTGGACCTGATATAATGGGTGAAGACATTTACCAGAAATGAACTTTCAACCCAAAAGATAATTCAGTAACTTGGAGCTCCTTTTGTTCTGTGTTAACCAACAGGGGCATTGTGGGGTTTTTCTGTCTGAATTGTGAGAAGGAAAACCAAGCCCTTTCTTCATCTCATTGCCTTGTTCACAGAGTGCAGTGTAGGCTGATATGTAGAACATTTGAAGATGTCCTAAGCATAACAGAAATATGAAAATTCTCATGGCTGGATAGTGAGTCTAAACAGCAGCAGCATTAATGTGGTTTAAGAGATATAAGATAAAATGACCACAGCATTAAAGCGTCGTGCAAATTATTTTAAAGCACACAGCTGTGAGACTCATGAAGGCTCAACTTGAACTCTGTCAGAAGCACAACTCTTAAGTCCATAAAGCATCTCTTCTATTAGTGTGCAAATGACCAAAAGAGCTGGGGATCTCCCCTTTAGAAAATACCAGTTTTGCACTCTGCACACACATAAAGCTTCAGAAGAGCTGTCTCTGTCGTGGTGCCATCCCCAGGTTCTATTTGGAGACGTGAGAGTATTCCACAGCCCTCCAAAGCCCTTCTTGATTCACTATTCTGGACAATCTGCTGTCATGGTGCCTCTTCTGAAGGTTCTCATACAAATGAAATGCAGCTTGGTATGGGGAGAGAGAGAAGCATTTTGCCAATTCAGCTGATTCCCCAGCATCAAAGTGACTGAGTGAACCAAACTAACTCAGGGCTCCACTTTACATTTTTGGCAGATGAGCAGATATGCAGATTGGTACCCGCAGATGTTCCAGCTAGTTACCACAGGAGCGGGTCCCAAAGCCGAGTTCATCAAGCTGTGCTCTCATTAGTGGGAGCATCATAGCAAGAATACAATTATCCCACAACGTGTTGCACTTTCATCTGCTCTCGAGCCCCTTCCACTTGAGCACATTCAGGCTGAACTTACAATGAGCTCCGTAGAGTAAAGGTGGCAATCTCAAGAGTGGGGCCATTTCTGTGCCTATCCTGTGTGCTCTGAGATGGTTGAGTTACTGCCTTTGAAGCAGCCAGAATCTGTTCTTGTCTATTCTCTCTGGTTGACTCCAATGTTGTAGCCATACTATGGTTACGATTGTTTACAGTGCCATTCAGAATTCCACAGTAAGTTGCTTCCTAGAGGTAAGGGGGTGGTGGCTTCTTGATCCATCATCAGGTTCATTCATTCACTTTTTCTGTCAATCACACTGTACCAGGCCCCTTGCTGGAAACACAGAAGTGCTAAAAGGTGGCTTCTGTGTCTGTAGAATTTATCAAGAAGAGAGACAAATTATACTATAGAGCACAAGGTGGAATTATCAACTCGGTGTCATGCAGGTGACTCAGCGGCTACCCAGTGATACAGGGTGGGAGGGAGAAAGAGGAGCAGAGGGGTGGAGAAAGAGAGGGAGGGAGGGGAGAAAGGGAAGGAGAGGAGGAGGGAGAAAGAGAACTCATGTGAAGGTCACAGGACAACTTTTAAGAGTCATTCTCTCCTTCCACCCTGGGATCCAAGAACTAAAGTGGGTGTCAGCCTTGAGCAATAGATGCTCTGTGTTCTGAACGATCTCAATGCTGTAGTTTAGTTTCATGTTCTTGTGTCCTTAGCAGCTTTCTGAGTTAGAGTAACGCTGCTCATATTAGATGAATCTAGAATAACAGTTCTCAACCCTTTCACAGGGGTCACCTAAGACATTAGAAAGCTCAGATATTTACAGCATGATTCATAACACTACTAAAATTATAGTTATGAAGTAGCAATGAAAACAATTTTATGCTTGGGAACCTCTACAACATGGTAAACTGTCTTAAAGAAATGCATTGTTAGGAAGGTTGGCAGGACGCTAACAGGAAGAGGGCATGTGGGAACTGGGTATTTTAAAATATTTTTTCAGTTACTAAAATTCAGCTACTTCTGTTATGAGTGGATGGTCATTTCAACACTAGAGAAGAACGTGGTCCATTGAGATGATGTCACTGTGAAGTTGGGGTTGAGCAACAGCTCTAATAGTGAGCAGAACAGCAATCCATGTAGAACTGGAAATGCTGATAAAATGTCTATACGTTGTATAGTGCCCAACTTCTAAAATAAGTCATTATGATTATGTTACAAGGAAATAAAAATGTTCTCTTTTTATTGGGACATAAAGGTTTTGGGGCCTAATCAAATAAATAGAAATTATAGTAATTTTGTTTGACCTCAGATACATTAAGAAACGTTAATACCAAATCTTCCCTATAGCAAAAGCTTGAAAACTTTTCTATTCAAAATTTTCTGTGACTCAGGGACCATCCAGGAAGAAAAAGTAGCAAAACAGTATGAGCCAGAATACGAGAAAGCCTTCAGACTATAAAGTAGTCTGTCCTAGAAATGGCTGCATATATAAGACTAGAACAAGGGCAATATTGACAGATATGTTAACATGGAAGGCAGGAAATTCTGCAGGATCACTCCTTGGGACAAAGAGTCACGGGCTAACAACTTGAGGGAACACAGGAAGGGTGTAGAGGAGGGTGGGTACCTGGAAGAGACTAGATAAGGAGAATGGAAGAAGGAGATTGGTCTAATTCTATTTCAAATAGAAACATATTAAAACAAATAATAAAAATTCCAATATTTGAGAAGAAGAGACGGCTCTTGGGAATTCTGTGTTAAACTCTGTACCCATTTTTAATTGGGTTATTAAGGATTTTGAAGGTTAGGTTCTTGAGTTCTTTATATTTTGTATATTAGTCATCTATTGGGGTTAATCGAGTTTTTTCCCAATCTGTAGGTTGCCATTTTGTCCTATTGAGAGTGTCCTTTGCCTTACAGAAGCTTTTCAATTTATGAGGTCCCATTTGTCAATTGTTGATCTTAGAGCATGAACCATTAGTGTTCTGTTCAGAAAATTTTCTCATCTGCTCATGTGCTGGAGCATTTCTTAGCTACCTGAAGTTCTTTGTCTACATATGGTGTCCTCTGAAATTTTTCTCCTCCATGTTAGTGTGTCTATTGGTGTCTTATTCCTTCAGATCTTGTTTATGCAGTCATGGTATTATGTTAGTATGGGTGGAACTTCCCAGTCATTTCTAGAACACACAATGTCACAACAGCTTTTCTTGCCCTTTGGCTCCTACAGTCTTTCCAACTCCTCTTTCATATTGTTCCCCGAACCTTTATTGTTGTGTCAAGTTGGTCTAGGTGCCCTACAATAAACTCTTTGTATTTTGGCCAATTGTGGTGTTCTGTGATGGTATACTTTTATTGCAAAGAGAACTTCTCCAACAAGAGGTAAGCACTACAGTAGTTGTTGGTATGAGGATAAATATTTAGAATGCAGTTAAGAATTATGCTGATCTAGTAATGTGGGTGGAATAGGTTGTCTTTGAAGTCCTCACTAGCACTGAGTGGTTAGCTAGGTTTTACATATCAGGCATGATTTCCCGCCTGTTAAAGAAAGCCTTAAGAACAGCTAGAGAGCTATTGGTTGCCACCAAGTCTTGAGTATCACTATTACAACCTTCAGGTTATGCTGCTATGCAGGCCAGTCCCGTGATCCAGTCTTGTGTTGCAGTTGGGTGGAACTGTTGCTTGCTTTCTTCCCTTGGAAGCTCACAAAACACATTTCAGTACTGTAAAATCTGATTCTCAAGGATATAGCTCAAGTCTTTCAGGTCTTGCACCTAAAGTGAATGGTTCCTTTGGTAATGGCAGCAAGCATTCAGCCCCTCGAAGCAATCAAGGGCAACAGAACTAATCTTTATTGTCTTAGAAGTCACTTTCACTACCCTAACCAACTCAAAGGGGGAGTTCTCTTCCCTGATATTGGGGTTTTGTTAAATAGTCTGTGGCTCTATTTGGGGAAGTATTGTCACCCCAAATAGAGTAACTTCATTTGAACTATATATGTTTATAAGCCCAGAGATGTATATGATTTCCTTCCTTTTCAAATCTCCTAACAGTTATTTTAACCCTTCTTATTCCCTCTCCTTCTATATTGACCTCTTTCACATTTCACCCTTTCAAATCACTTGCACTTTTCTATTTCTCTCTATAGTTATCATCTCTACCCCATGGTCCCATTTTTACCTTCCTGTTTTCTCCAATTAGTCCAGGTTATGCACTCACATGAATATTTAGGATTAGAAACCACAGATGAAAAGGTGCGATGTTTGATCACCTGGGTCTAGGTTACCTCACTCAACATGATCTTTCTAGTCCCTGACAAATTTACCTGTAAAATTCATGATTTCAACTTTCTTTACAACTAGATAGTATTCCATAGTGTATATGAACTACATTTTCATTATCATTCACTGGTTAAGGACATATAAGATCTCTTCCATTTCCTAGATATAGTGAATAGTGCAGCAATGAACAAAGCTAAGCAAGTATCTATGGACTGGGATGTTGAGTTCTTTGGGCCTACGCTAAGCAGTGGTATGACATAGTCATGTGGTAGATTTACTCTTAGCTCTTTAATGGTTACCCTCAGTGATTTCCAGAATGGCCTTCTAGTTTGCAATATCACCAGTAAATGACAGCTTTCTTTTCCTTACATCCTCTTCAGAATTTATTGTTTTGTTGATCTAGCCATTCTGACTGGGGCGAAAAGAAACTGCAGAGTTTTGATTTGCATTTCTGTAATTTCCAAGGAAGGTGAATACTTTTAAAAGATATTTGCTTGATGTTTTTATTTTTTTTCTTTTTGAGAACTCTCTGTTTAAGTCCACAGAACATTTCAGTAGGTTGTTTCGTTTAACTGACTCTTCATTTGAGGAGAGGGGAATTCTTCATATGTTCTGAATACAAATTACATTAGATGCACAGCCGGCAAAGATTTTTCCTCATTCTGTATGAGAAGGATTCTTATGCATTCTGTTGACTCAGTTGATTATATCTTTATGATACAAAAGCTTTTTAGTTTTATGAAGTTTCATTTGGCTTCAGCTCCTGGGCAAATGGAATCCTACTCACAATTCACACATTACCATCCAATCACCTAGAATGAGGACTCTGGGACTCTGTTCCTTCTTCTTTCTCCTACCTAGAATAGTTCAGAAGAGTTCGACAATATTTGGGGTTATTTATTGGAGCAGCTGGAGAGAAGAGACAAGATTCTTTTCATCAATAACTACTTATAAAGTCCTTTTCAGTGAAAAAATAACTATATTGAAAAAGAGAAAATTAAATAAGGTTAAGTAAACATGGGGCCCCCAGCCCAGGGGAACAATTCAGCAATAGGACAGATTGAGTTCCTTATGCAAAAGTGCTTCAGACTTTAGAGATTTTCCAGTTTTAGAATACCTGAATATATATATATATATATATATATATATATATATATATGTGTGTGTGTGTGTGTGTGTGTGTGTGTGTGTGTGTGTGTGTGTGTGTAATGGCACATCTTAGAGTTAAGGCCCAAGTCTGACTACAACTTCATATATGTCTCATACGTCCATTATATACATAGACTCCAACATTTGACTTTACAAACAGATCAGAGGTGGAATTTTCTGATTGTTGCATCAGCCAGTGAAAAGCTTCATATTTAGAAGGGCATTTCACATTTCAGATTTTTGAGCTAGTTGTGCACAACCCATACTCAAACCTGGCTTCTTGTCATCTTGCACAGAAGAAGGGAAAACTCCCTGCCTAGTAAATTACAGTAGTTCCCTCCACAGGGGTGGGTTAGAGATGCTTGCAACTGCAAGCTGGCAAGATGATCCACAAAGGTACAAAGAGAAAACACTAAAGCCTCATGCCTCCCTTTGTTGGCTGGTTCCTAATGCTGAGAATCATACCCAAGGTTTTGTGCATATGATTCAAGTGCTGGCAAATAGCCATATAACCAACTCATATTTTCTTTCCATTATTCTTTTTCTGATGTGTATGTTTATCATTAAACTTGCATTGCTATTCTATTCTTCCACTGAATTGTATTCAAAATATGTTTTATATGGAAAGGCCTTTACTCTTTCACTATACCAAATGAAAAGGAAAAGTCAAAATTTTGAATTCAAATTTTATGCCCTATGAAACCATGGTTTTAGATTAAAAATATCTATCTAGATTTTAATTATCACTATATAACACAGGCATGCAATTGCAGTATCTGAAAGCCTGGAACAGAAAGACTGTACCAAATTGCTTGTCATCCTGGACCATATAACAAATTCTAGGCTAGTGTGGGCTACAGAATAAGATTTTGTCTCAAACAGAAAGAAAGAAAGAAAGAAAGAAAGAAAGAAAGAAAGAAAGAAAGAAAGAAAGAAAGAAAGAAAGAAGGGAGGAAGGAAGAGAACATGGAAAAGAAGTACCATTCTGCTTCCTGACTATGAACACAGTGTGACATGTCACCCGACGCTCCTGCCATTACATCGTTCCCACCATGATGGACTGAAGCCCTTAAAACTGGGATTATAACTAAGAGAAGGCAGACAAGAGTCAGAATCTCTAAGACTGTGGGTGGGAAGGATAGAAAACCTATCCGGAGCTGAGCTGAGATGGCTCGGCAGATAAGAGTGTGTGCTTCAGAGTCTGATAGTCTCTAGCATTCACATGTTCTACAAAGTGAAAGCTGACTCCTACAAATGTCCTCTGACCTTCACATGCATGGGGGAGACACAGGTACATGCATGAGTATGTGTGTGTATGTTTGTGCATGTGTGTGTGTGTGTGTGTGTGTGTGTGTACAAATATACACATGCATGCAAATAAATAAATAAAACTTTACATTAGCTATCATAAGTGGTAGATGTTTCATAAAGAGCTCAAATTTTATAGCAGAATGGTATAGGAAATCTACACAGCAACAAACAGAGCCTAGAATCTACCTGAGAGGGGGCAAGAACAGCAAACCAGCAGGGGCCAAACCTTAAGATAAGGATGGGAAATCTGAACTATATCTCCAGTAATGGAAATATTAAAAAGCAGAGGGAAATGGGGAAGCAGACAGAAGAAGTACAGAAGCAATACTAGAAAAGGAAGGAGAGGGTCTATGAGAGTCTTCGTCATACTCACTGTACTGACTGGTTTTGTGTCAACTTGACACAAGCTGGAGTTACCACAGAGAAAGGAACCTCCATTGAGGAAAAGCCTCCATGAGAGCCAGCTGTAAGGCATTTTCTCAACTAGTGATCAAGGGGAGAGGGTCCCGCCCATTGTGGGTGGAGCCATCCCTGGCCCAGCCCACTGTAGGTGGCGCCATCCCTAGGCTGGTAGACCTGGGTTCCATAAGAAAGCAGGCTGAGCAAGCCAGGGGAAGCAAATCAGTAAGTAACATCCCTCCATGGCCTCTGCATCAGCTCCTGCTTCCTGACCTGCTTGAGTTCCAGTTCTCACTTCCTTTGGTGATGAACAGAGATAAGAAAGTATAAGCTGAATAAACCCTTTCCTCCCCAACTTGCTTCTTGGTCATGATATTTGCGCAGGAATAGAAACCCTGACTGAGACACTCACCAAATCAGCTTCAGGACAGCATTAATAAGACCTGCTAAGTCAAAGGAGAGCAAGACCCCCCTTTCTTGGGAAACTCCAAGCTCATGTTCTGACTTAACACCAAAACAAGACCAGCAGAATACTCCCAGGCTATAAAAAGTACCTGCAAACAGCAGACATTCCACATGCAGACACCAAAGCCAGACACTATTGCTGATGCCAAGAAGTGCTTGCTGACAGGAGCGTGATACATCTGTCTGCTGAGAGACTCTGCCAGATCCTGACCAGTACAGATATGGATGCTAGAAGCCAGCCATAGGACTGATCACAGGGTCCCCAGTGGAGGAGTCAGGGGAAGGAGCTGAAGGGGCCTTATCTGGCATCAGTGGGAGGAGAGGCTTTTGTTCCTGTGAAAGTTTGATGCCCCAGTGTAGAGGAATGCTGGGGTGGTGAGGTGGGAGTGGGAGGAGGAGCACCCTCATAGAAGCAGGGTAAGGGGGGAGGGGATAGGGTGTTAAATAAATAAAATATCCATTTTTTAAAGAAAAAAAGAAAGCCTGGGAGTGCGTTCAGCACTGGTAAAGAGTTTTCTAAACAGACAGGAATCTGGGGGTCCAGGAAGGAATTCCAAGAGTCTCCAGATGGAAGCTGGCAAATGGATCATGGAGCAGACAGCATTCGTAGTACGTGGCCTTCTCACTGTGACAGCTTGAATCTAAAATACTCACAAAGGTCAGCGATGGCAGCTGAAGGCACTATGAGGAGGTGGTAGAAACAGGGTAGAGACCTGGCTTCTCCTTTTCTTGCTCTGTTTCCCAGCTGCCATTAGAGGAGCAGCTCTCTACCATGCCCTTCCATCACAATACCCTTTCCTTATCAGGCCTCAAAGCAAACTGAAGTCTTTGAAATCATGAGTCAGAATAAACACGTCCTCCTTTAAGCTGCTTATCTTGGGTATTTGATTACAGCAATGAAAAGCTAACTCACTCACTAAATAAACACTCCGGTTGGAAGCACTTAGCATAGCAAAGCCTCTCAGAGGATTCGTAAATTGCAGCCTAGTTACATATTGTCGGTTTAAGTAATCATTTGACAGTTCAGTCACATGTCTCAATTAAATTGCAGTGCGAAGAATGGAATAATACTTTACTGGCAGTTATTGGTCCGGGAGACCTCAGATATCTCCAAAAAATCAAGACGGTTATCAGTTACTTTGGTTATCTACTGAATACTCTGGCAGTAGGGAATAAAGAAAATAAACAGGAAAAATTCTTCCCTTGCAGCTAAATTCCTAGCCCTGGAAGATGGTGCTGATGGAGAAAAGCTATCAGTGGCCTTTCCCAGTGTTGGAACCTGCACGCAATATGACCCTGCCAGAAAAGATGTGCCCACTGGTGCAATAGTGGTATGACCATTCTAGAGTAACTAACCACTTTTGGGTTGGATCTGAGGTCTACTCCAATACAAAGAACTTCCTGGATGAAGTTATAATCTGAGTCAAAAGCCCCCAGTTTGGGAAGTCACGATGTCAATGTTTTCTAAATATCTATGTTTATAAACTTTGATCTAGGCTGCTTTCATCTTCAGTCAAATAAGCTCCTTTTTGCAGTGGGCGGAGAGCTAATACAAAGACATAATTTGCCAAAGTGTTAAGTATAAGAGACTGAGTATTCATCCTAAGTGGAACAGCTTTATCAACTTCTACATTTCCCCACAAGGTCTGAAGAAATGTTAAGAGGAGATAATAATTTGGGGGTAAAGGATGTTGGAGAGGAATGTTGTAAAATGCTGTCTTCTGACAAAACTACTTCACTCATTAACTTTCGTCATCTGTGGTTACCACACAAACCCACAGAAGATCAAGAATTTTATCTGTAAAATTCTGGGAGGCAAGAGGAAAATGTTCCCTCGGCCACATTCCTGAAGAGATACTGTCAGTTAATAGCTGCTTGAAAGGGAAAAGCATTGCTTATTGATAATGTGGCCACTGGGCCATTGGTCAGTTTCCTTGCTCCAGCACAGGCCCACAAACCTATGCACATATGAGCAGCAATGACTGAACTGTAGATAGTGTCTTAGTCAGGGTTTCTATTCCTGCACAAAACATCACAACCAAGAAGCAAGTTGGTGAGGAAAGGGTTTAATCAGCTTACGATGTCCACGTTGCTGTTCATCACCAAAGGAAGTCAGTACTGGACCTCAAGTGGGTCAGGAAGCAGAAGCTGATGAAGAGGCCATGGAGGGATGTTACTTACTGGCTTGCTTCCTCTGGCTTGCTCAGCTTGCTTAATTATAGAACCCAGGTCTACCAGCCTAGGGATGGCATCACCCACAATGGGCTGGGCCCTTCTCCCTTGATCACTAATTGAGAAAATGCCTTACAGCTGGATCTCATGGAGGCATTTCCTCAACTGAGGCTCCTTTCTCTGTGATAACTTCAGCTTGTTTCAAGTTGACACAAAACCAGCCTAGATAGATAGATAGATAGATAGATAGATAGATAGATAGATAGATAGATAGATGGATGGATATGGATGGGTGGGTGGATCAGTAGATGGGTAGGTAGATAAATAGGCAGATAGGTAGATAGGTAGATGGATAGATAGAAGTTGGAAAGTTTATTTGTTGGGAAAGATTTTAGCAATTAAAGAAGGAAATTAAGGAATATACATATGATTACATTTCATTGTATACAGGTATAAAACTCTCCAGTATAAAGAAAAATGTGTTTTTTTAAAGAAAGAAGGAATAAAAAATTGAAAATAAACCACTCAACTTAGAAGGAATTGCAAACCACTCACAAGAACCTATAGCTTTCTCCAGCCCACATGAACATTTCCAATAATTCCTCTGTTAGAAAGTTACAACACTGCAAGCCAATATACTACAGCAAAATATAGATTCAGGACATATATGCTTTTTTTCTAGAAAATAGTGGACAAAATTTATTATAAAAAAAAGATACCAGTCCTTCTTAGGAAAAAAATAAGTGTATAGCATCCTCTCAGCATGTGGTACACCTAGACCTTAAATCATTAATAATTCAAGAGCTAAGAATGTAGCCTTGTGGCAATTCTTAGTATTTAAAAATTATTATGTTTAATGTTTACACACCAAGAAAACTTTGACTATTTCTATTTTAGGTTTTGTTTTACATGTACTTTATGCTCATTGTAACTAGTAAGATTTCAATGCATACTATCAAACCTTTAGAAAAAATCAAGTACTGACAAAAATATATTCATATAGTTTTATGCAAAAAAATGCTTTTAAAGTCTGTATGCTTATCTCTGTTTTTTTTTTTAATAAAGTTGTTAAATATATATATAAATCATTTAAACATATTGTATAATAGAAAAAGAGAGACCTGGCAAACTCCTGAGCCACAGCATCCTAGATTAAACAATCAACCTGCAAATGAATGATCTTAAAATTGCTTGTCTTAAATTTCTCCAGACTCAAGCAGAAATGATGACCGATGCTTGTAATCCCAGAACTTGGGAATCTGAGGCAGGAGAATTGCATGTTGTAGTCCACTCTGATCACAGGAAAATAAATTAAAGAACCTGACTTGAAAGCAAAAGTTCTCCATACTTAAAAAGCATGGGGTACCTTTCATGGGGCCTCAGCACAAGGCACTGACTTCTATGGCCAGTTGGTGGGGAGAAGAATGAAGGGCTGAGTCTCAGTACCACCACATGCTGGAAAGAAACAGCTCCCCCAGTGTCAGATGGAGGAGTGGCGCTCTGGATACGAGTGTCCAATGCACAGTGTTAACTTGAGGGTCTGTATATCATTCTTCAGCCCCAAAACTTACTAAATATCTGCTACACACAAGTACATCCCAAAAGCAGGAGAGAAAAACCAGTCTAAGAGTCTAAGTCCCACCTTCATCAATACAGAGCAGAACAGAAGTGGACCTCAGAGAAACGATGAAGAGAAATGAGCTCAAGAGCCCATCCTTGCAAAAACTTTGAGCCAGAATGGATGTGGGAGCACCACCATCAGGAATCCACAGATGCTGAATTTTATTCAGTATGTGGAACAAGTTTGATTCAATTGTTTCTTGATCTCAGAGGACAAGATGACCTCAGCCAAGAGCTGAATTGCACAAAGCAAATTAATTCCTGGAACAGAGGCCACAGAAGCCAAGCGGGCCTGCAGCTGTCAGGTTGCCACAGTGTGTAAGCTGGGAATAGGGTGTAAGACGTGCTCCAAATGACTACCTCGGGCCCTGGTGATATGAGGAACTCAATGTTCTCGATATAGATCAATGTCTTCATCTGAAAATTTTTTTAAATGTAGTTTTATAGAGAACGTGGACTCTTTGTGGTAACTGAATAAAATCACACATACAGCAAGTATCTCAGAAGCAAGCATGTGCTATAATACCCAGCTAGATTATTAATTATTGGTTTTATATTTTGTCCCTTGCTAAGACTGTGTGTTTGAGACATATTTTCTACAAATAATTCAACAAAGATTTTTAAGTATATACTTCAGAACACAATAACAAAATTAAATTATTTACATGCTGTTGTTTCTACTTGCTGTTAAGTTCACATCTTTATTTTTAGAGGATTTACTGTCAAAAGTGTATAGAGGACAATTAAAAAATTCTAGCACATATATTTTATTTTTTTAACTTTATTTTAAAGAACAAAGATAAAAGAAAAAATTTTTAAACAATTTTGCATAAATGCATACAAATACATTTTTGTCAGTGCTTGGCTTTTTTTTTTTTCTTTTTTTTTTTTAAGGTTTGATACTCTGAATTAAGGTCTTACTAGTTACAATGAGCAAAAAGTACATGTAAAACGGAATGTAACCCAGAATTAGTCAATGTTTTCTTGGTGTGTAAGGATTGAGCATAATGTTTTTTTTTGTTGTTGTTGTTTTGTTTTCTTTTCTTTTTTTCTTAACTTCACACAGTCTGTGAGTTGTTTCTGGGGTAGTCCGAACCTCTGGGGTTAGCATCCCACTATCAATGACTGCATATTATGTTTGTTCTTTTGTGACTTGGTTGTCTCACTCAGAATGATATTCTCTAGATGCAACCATTTTCGTAAGAATTTGGTTAAGTCATTGTTTCTGATAGCTGAGTAGTACTCCATTGTGTAAATGTACCACAATTTTTGTATCCATTCATCTACTGAAGGACATCTGGGTTCTTTCCAGCTTCTGGCTATTATAAATAGAGCTGCTATGAACATTGTGGTGCATGTATCTTTGTTGCATATTGGAGTGCCTCTGGGGTATATGCCCAGAAGTGGAATAGCTGGATCTTCAGGTAGTACTATGTCCAATTTTCTAAGGAATCACCAGACTGATTTCCAGAGTGGTTGTATCAGTTTACAACCCCACCAACAGTGAAAAAGTGTTCCTCTTTCTCCACAACCTCGCCAGCATCTGCTGTCATCTGAGTTTTGGATCTAGGCCAATCTGACTGGTGTGAGGTGGAATCTCAGGGTTGTTTTGATTTGCATTTCCCTGATGGCTAAGGATGTTGAGCACTTCCTCAGATGTTTCTCAGCCATTCCATATTCCTCAATTGAGAACGTTTTGTTTAGCTCTGTACCCCATTTTTAATAGGGTTGTTTGATTCTCTGGTGTCTAGCTTTTTGAGTTCTTTGTATACCTTAGATATTAGGCCTCTATCTGATGTGGAGTTGGTAAAGATCTTTTCCCATTCGGTTGGTTGCCGTTTTGTTTTCTTGACAATGTCCTTAGCCTTACAGAAACTTTGCAATCTCATTAAGTCCCAGTTGTTAATCTTTGGCCTTAGAGCTTGAGCCATTGGTGTTTTGTTCAGAAAATTTTCTCCTGTGCCTTTGTGTTCTAAAGTTTTCCCTAATTTCTCATCTAATAGTTTCAGTGTATCTGTTTTAATGTGGAGATCTTTGATCCGCTTACACTTGAGCTTTGTACAAGGAGATAAGAAAGGGTCTATTTTCATTCTTCTGCATGCTGAGTGCCAGTTGGACCAACACCATTTGTTGAATAGGCTGTCCTTTTTCCATTGAATGTTTACAGCTCCTTTGTCAAAAATCAGGTGACCATATACATGAGGGCTCATTTCTCGATCTTCTATTCTATTCCATTGATCCACATGTCTATTTCTGTACCAGTACCATACAGTTTTCATCACAATTGCCTTATAATATAGCTTGAGGTCAGGGATAGTGATTCCCGCAGATGTTTTCTTGTTGTTGAGGATGGATTTCGATATTCTAGGTCTTTTGTTATTCCAGATGAAATTGCACATTGATCTTTCCAACTCAATAAAGAACTGGGTTGGAATTTTGATGGGGATTGCATTGAATCTGTAGATTGCTTTTGGTAGGATGGCCATTTTTAAAATGTTGATCCTTCCAATCCATGAGCATGGGAGATCTTTCCATTTTCTGAGATCTTCCTCAATTTCCTTCTTTAGAGGTTTGAAATTATTGTCATACAGGACCTTCATTTGCTTAGTTAGAATCACACCAAGGTATTTCATAGTTTTTGTGACTATTGTGAAGGGTACCTTTTCCCTAATTTCTTTCTCCACATGTTTGTCCTTTGAATATAGGAAGGCTACAGATTTGTTTGAGTTAATTTTATATCCAGTCACTTTGCTGAACTTGTTTATCAGCTGTAGGAGTTCTCTGGTAGAATTTGTGGGGTCACTTAAGTACACTATCATATCATCTGCAAAGAGTGATGTTTTTACTTCTTCCTTTCCAAATTGTATCCCTTTGATTTCCTTCTCCTATCTAATTGCTCCAGACAGGACTTCCAGTACTATGTTGAATAGGTAGGGGGAGAGTGGGCAGCCTTGTCGAGTCCCTGATTTTAGTGGGATTGCTTCAAGTTTCCCACCATTAAGTTTGATGTTGGCTGTTGGTTTGCTGTATATTGCTTTTATTATGTTTAGGTATGGACCTTGGATTCCTGTTCTTTCCAGGACTTTTAACAGGAAGGGGTGTTGGATTTTGTCAAATGCTTTCTCAGCATCTAGTGAGATGACCATGTGATTTTGTTCTTTGAGTTTGTTTATATGGTGGATTACATTGATGGATTTCCTTATATTAAACCATCCCTGCATCCTTGGGATGAAGCCTACTTGGTCATGGTGAATGATTGTTTTGATGTGTTCTTGGATTCGGTTTGCAAGGATTTTGTTGAGTATTTTTGCATCAATGTTCATAAGTGAGATTGGTCTGAAGTTCTCTTTCCTGGTAGGGTCTTTGTGTGGTTTAGGAACGAGGGTTAGTGTAGCCTCAAAAAATGAGTTAGGTAGTACTACATCTGATTCTATCTTGTGGAATAGTTTGGAGAGTATTGGTGTTATGTCCACCCGCAATAAATGTCTGATAAAATTCTGCACTGAACCCGTCTGGACCTGGGCTTTTTTTGGTTGGGAGGCTTTTGATGACTTCTTCTACTTCTTTAGGTGTTATGGGATTATTTAGATGGTTTGCCTGGTCCTGGTTTAACTTTAGGATCTTGTATCTGTCTAGGAATTCATCCATTTCCTCCAGATTTTCCAACTTTGTGGAGTATAGGTTTTTGTAGTAGGATCTGATGATTTCTTGAATTTCCTCAGTTTCAGTTGTTATGTCTCCACTTTTCTTTCTCATTCTGTTAATTTGTATACTCTCTCTTTGCCCTCTAGTTAGTCTGGCTAGGGGTTTATCAATCTTGTTGATTTTCTCAAAGAACCAGCTCTTCGTTTTGTTGATTCTTTCGATGGTTCTTTTTGTTTCTATTTGGTCTATTTCTGCCATAAGTTTGATTATTTCTTGCCATCTACTCCTCTTAGGTGTATCTGCTTCCTTTTGTTCTACAGCTTTTAGTTGTGCTGTAAAGTTGCTATTGTATGCTCTCTCCAGTTTCTTTTTGGAAGCGCTCAGAGCTATGGGTTTTCCTCTCAGTACTGCTTTCATTGCATCCCATAGATTTGGGTATGTGGTGTTTTTGTTTTCATTGAATTCTAGAAATCCTTAATTTCTTTCTTTATTTCTTCTTTGACCCTGCTATCCTTTAACAGAACGTTGTTTAGTTTCCATGTGTATGTGGGCTTTTTGTTGTTGTTAAAGACCAGCCTCAGACCATGGTGATCTGAGAGGATGCATGGGAGTATTTCAATCTTCTTATATCTATTGAGGCTCGTTCTCTGTCCAATTATGTAGTCAATTTTCGAAAAGGTGCCATGGGGTGGTGAGAAGAAGGTGTATTCTTTTACTTTAGGATGATATGTTCTGTAGATATCTATTAATTCCAGTTGGTTAATAGTCTCTGCTAGTTTTACAGTGTCCTTGTTCAGTTTCTGTTTCCATGATCTGTCCATTGGTGAGAGTGGGGTATTAAAGTCTCCCACTATTATTGTGTGGGGTGAAATGTATT
The DNA here is from genome assembly GCF_963924665.1 of Micromys minutus. Lineage (NCBI taxonomy): Eukaryota > Metazoa > Chordata > Mammalia > Rodentia > Muridae > Micromys > Micromys minutus. Next base: position 10,098,234 of record NC_137961.1, read on the forward strand.
TTTTGAGCTTTAGTAGGGTTTCTTTTATGAATGTGGGTGCTTTTGTATTTGGAGCATATATGTTCAGGATTGAGAGTTCCTCCTGACAGATTTCCCCTGTAATGAGTAAAAATTGTCTTTTCTTATCTTTTTTGATAACTTTTGGTTGGAATTTACTTTATTTGATATTAGAATAGCCACTGCAGCTTCCTTCTTGGGGCTGTTTGCTTGGAAGTTTTTTTCCCACCCTTTAACTCTGAGATAGTGTCTGTCTTTGTCTCTGAGATGAGTTTCCTGTATGCAGCAAAATGCTGGATTTTGTTTATGTATCCAGTCTGATAGCCTATGTCTCTTTATTGGGGAGTTGAGTACATTTATGTTAATAGATATCATGGAATAGTGGTTGCTGTTTTCTGCTATTATTGCTTTTGTAGGGTGAGTTATGTCTGTGTCTTTTTCTTCTTTTGGTTTTCTTGCTTAGGAGTTTTCTTGTTTTTACTAGGATGTAGTTCCCCTCATTGGGTTTTCCACCTATAATTCATTGTAGTGCTGGGTTTGTGGTCAGATATTGTGCAAATTTAGATTTGTCTTGAAATATCTTCATCTCTCCATCTATGGGGATTGATAGTTTTGCTGGGTATAGCAGCTTGGACTGGCACTTGTGCTCTCTTAGGGCCTGCATGATGTCTGTCCAGGCTCTTCTAGCTTTCATAGTCTCTGTTGAGAAATCGGCTGTGATTCTGATTCGTCTGCCTTTATATGTTACCTGACCTTTTTTCCCTTACTGCTTTTAGTATTCTTTCTTTGCTTTGGGCACTTGGTGTTTTGACTATTATGTGTCGGGAGGAATTTATTTTCTAGTCCAACCTATTTGGAGTTCTGAAGGCTTCTTTTATGGTCGTGATCATCTCATTCTTAAGGGTAGGGAAGTTTTCTTCTACAATTTTGTTGAAGATATTTACTGTGCCTCTTAGTTGATATTCTTCTCCCTCTTCTATTTCGATTATCCTTAGGTTTGGTCTTCTCATTGTGTCCTGGATCTCCTGGACATTTTGGGTTAAGAGCTTTTTGGTTTTTGCATCTTCTCTGACTGTTTTGTCTATGTTTTGAATGTTGTCTTCGGCCCCCGAGATTCTCTCTTCCATCTCTTGTAGTCTATAGGAAATGCTTGCATCTGTGACTCCTGATTTCTTTTTTAGGTGTTCTACCTCTAGGGTTATCTCTTTTAGTGTTTTATTTATTGTGTCAATTTCCATTTTAAATTCCTTCTTCCATTCCTTCATCTCTTTGGTTCTGTTTTCCTCTAGTTCTTTGAGTTCTTTGAGTGTTTTTCTTGTTTCTTCTTTAAAAGCTTCTGATTCTTTTTGCTTTTCCTCCCGTTCTTGTTTAAGGATCTCTATCATCGTCTTGAGGTATTATTTTAGGTCTGCGTCTTCTTTTTCTGGAGTGTTTGGCATTCTGCTGTTTGCTGTGATGGGAGAGCTGGGTACTGGTATTGCCAGGTTGCCTTGGTTTCCTTGGGATGTGCTCTTTCACTTTCCTCTTGCCATCTTGTTCTCAGTGATATGTTCTTGCCTTTCCCTTGTACCTGGTCTGTGTCCCTGGATCTCCACTGGTCCAGGTGGCAGATGGGCCGAGCCCTGTTCTGCACCCCAAAGCCACCAGGTGGGAACAGAGGTCCCAATGCTGGGTTCCTGGTCCCTGGATCAGGCAGGGCAGGGATGCGCTTTCCATGCGCACTCGGCAGAGATCTCTCTGCCCCCTTGCTACTCGGATCTCCTTCTCATCAGGCCTTTACCTTTGGGAACTCAGCACATATATTTTTAAAAATCAACACAAAAGCGGACTGATGTGAGGAATGAGTAATAACAAGGGAAACATATCTTAAATGTCATTTTGGCATGTGTGGTTATTTATTAACTCTCCTCCATTGTTGATGGGATTGCAAGCTGGTACAGCCACTCTGGAAGTAAGTCTGTCAGTCCCTCAGAAAATTGGACATAGTACTTACTACCTGAAGACCCAGCTATTACACTCCTAGGCATATACCCAAAAAAGGCTCCAGCATATAACAAGGACACATGCTCAACAATGTTCATAGCACCCTTACTTATAATAGCCAGAAGCTGGAAAGAGCCCAGATGTCCTTCAACAGAGGAATGGATACAGAAATTGTGGTACATTTAAACAATGGAGTACTACTCAGCTATTAGAAACAATAACTTCATACAATGAAATTTGTCAGCAAATGAATGGAACTAGAGACTATCATCCTGAGTGAGGTAATCCAGTCACAAAAGAACACACATGGTATTCACTCACTGATAAGCAGATACTAGCCCCAAAATGCTCTGAATACCCAAGAAACAATCTGTAGAACTTATGAAGCTCAAAAAGAAGGAAGGCCAGAATTTGGATACCTCAGTCCTTCTTAGAAGGGAGAACAAAACACTCATGGGAAGAAATACAAGGCCAAATAGAGGATCAGCGATTGTAGAAAATATCATTCAGAGACTGCCTCACCTGAAGATCCAGTCAATATACAGCCACCTAACATAAGCACTATTGCTGATGCCAAGAAATGGTTACTAACAGGAACCTAATATGGATGCCTCATCAGAGGCTCTGCCAGTCATACAGATACAGTTGAGGATGCTTGCACCTAACCATTAGACTGAACACAGGGACCACAATGAAAAAGCTAGAGAAAGGACTGAAGGAGCTGAAAGGGTTTGCAACCTCATGGGAAGAACATTATAAACCAACCAAACCCTCCAGAGCTCCCATAGACTAAAACACCAACGATTGAGCACACATGGAGAGAATCATGGCTCTAGTTGAATATGTAGCAGAGAATAGCATTGTCTGATATCAGTGGGAGAGGCCTCTGGTCTAGTGAAGGCTCGTTTTCCCAGTGTAGGGAAACACCAAGGCACTGAGGTAGAGAGGGAGAAACTTCAGGGAAGCAAGTGAAGGGGGAGGAGGTATGGAATCCGGGGAAAGGGAATAACATTTAAAATGTAAATACAGAGAATATCCAATAAAATAATCTTTTTAAAAGACTATATATTTAGTGCAAAATTGCTAATTGCCAAAGAAAGCCAAAAACAATTTTAATTAGCTTCAAAGTTTACTTTATCCATAAGATGTAGTAAATTTTATTTACTAGGGAAGCAACAACTGTCCACAGCTGTGAGATAAAATAAGAAAATATTTCAGGTGACACTGAATGCCTAACATTGCCTTAAATGGAAAGAAAGAAGTATCGCTGTAAAGTCTACCACACTGTTGTATTTCTGCTGAATGGATAAAATAAGGAAACCAGGATCTTCTTCTTAGACCCAAGGAGAAAGAAAAGAGACCCTGTCTTGGTCAAGGGAGTGAGGGGTTACAGTAACCGATCCCCATACAATGACCCAGCCACCTGCACTCAAGAAAAAGTATGACGTCCAGTCAATGTACTCTTCAGAAGATCGAATGTTTTCTCTGCTCAGGTTTCCCTTGAGGTATTGGAGGCCTCTTTCCACAGTGCGACTCAGTGGGGATGGTTCAGGGTAAGCCCTAGTCAGTTAGAACAGAGAGAGTGCCAACTCTCAGTTCTGAAGAAGTATTGCCCTCCCAAGCACAGATTCCTTGCTCCATTTCACAGACGTGGATTCTGTTACTCTAGAGTGGAGCCCATGCCTTAGTAGTGAGTTCCCTTTGATATAACAAGGAACCTATTTTGTGGAAAGTTAGAGAGGAAGAAAGAATACTGTCTTTTGGTGCCCATAGTTCAATGATTGGTTCAAACCAAACTCTGGGAGGTTGTAGAACCTTTGGGAGATGGGACTTTGATAGAGAAAGTATGTTGCTAGGGATTGGACCGGAGGCACATGTTATTAATATGTATGTCACTGCTTCTTGACTTTCTGTACACTTTCAATTCATCCATAAACTGAGCATCTGTCAACCCCCTGATGCCCCTGCCTCCATCACATCCTGCCCAAGTACAAAAGATCAAATGACCCTGACTGAGCTACTGAAGCCACAAAGCCAAATTAGATCTTTGTTCCCTTAATTTGTGTCAGGTGCTTGGTCACATCAATGAGAAAAACAATGCACTTGAGTAAATCTCTCTCTGCTAGATAAAGGACATATAGGGAGAAGCAGGTTACAGTAAGGTTTATATATACTGAGGAAATGTCAAACTCTGTATTCTTCCTGCATGTTTTGAAAAATCCTGTATTTGAATTACTTATAAAATAATTACTTATAAAGCACATGATACACACCTATAATCTTTGTTTTCAAGGGGCCTTGGCAAGAGTGCTCAAAGTTCAATGGCAACATAGTCTACATGGTCAAGGCCTATCTCAAAAACTAGAAAGACATTGACAATAAATGTTAACACTCATGTCGAACAAGATTAAAAGTGTGTTCCCAAGTTTGAGCTAACATTTCTTCAACACATAACTCTATGCTAGCTTAGGACTGAATCCAGATATTCTTCTTTAGAAGATGATTAAGACTTATCACTTACAGACTTAACCCCACTGCCATTAAAAGAGGAGTCACCCATGGTGTACCAGCCTTGGTAAAACTGTACTGGTATGTTTCCAGCTCTCACCTCGCCATCTTTATTTTCAGCGGCCCAGTTAGATACAGAACACAGCTAGACAATGGAGGGAAGTTGATCATTCAAGACAATTTTGTCCAACCAAAATTAGTTGTAAAAGTATAAGCCAGGGTTATCTAAATGAGTGGACCCAACTGTATCTGTTCATTTGCCATGAGTCTACTGGGTGACATGAATATTCCTCCAAACTATTTTAGAATAGCCAATTTAAATCATCCTTTATAACACTACTTATAGAGTTGACTAACATCTAAAACCACTTTTATTTGTGACTATAAATCTCATTCATGCTCTGTTTTAAATTCAATTTTTCCATCAATTATTGTTATATACACAGATAAATTTGTATATGTGTGTGTGTTTGTGTATCTAAATACATGGATGTACGGTATTATATATCATGTATTATATGTGTGTGTGTGTGTGTGTGTGTGTGTGTGTTTGTATTATACTGCAACGTCTGTATAATATTTTTTACACATGTACATTTTAAGGCTGATCTTTTTGTCGACTAATCAATTAGTGTGCTCTTCCTTAAAAACACTACTACCCCAAGACCTATGATATCACTAATCCTGAAGAGTTGGCTAGGTTTTTATTACCAGGCATAGTTTCCTTCTTATTGAGGAGTATAGGTATGTGTTTCCTTAGTTTGTAAAAGTTTTTCTCTATGATCATGTTGAAGATCTGTTTTATTCCATTGACTTAGTATTCTGGTGGCTAGATAAATACAGTGCGTGTCTCATTGTTTTTTTAATTTGAGATTAACAGAGTTTTGTCAAGCCAGAGCTATCAATTTGGTAACATTTGGTTTCCTCACAGTCTGCTGAAGAACTTATACAAAGAAATATGTCAATTCAAAGTTTATACTCAAGACATTCTAGCTTCAAAATTATAGAACTATTATCGTTCTTTAGATGCCTGTTTGTTCTAACGAGAGACAAAAAGAATGTAGATTTGAATAGGAGGTGAGGGAAGTAAGTGTCTTGGAGGAGTTGGGACGAAGGAAACCACAATCATAATATATTGTATGAAAATCAATATTCAATAAAAGAAAAATAGAAGAGGCAAAAGGAACTGAAAAGACTGTGGCAGAAATCCTGGAGGTCACTGCCACACCTAGTAAAACAGACTGACTCTAGAGAATGACAATGCTGTTGCTGCCTGCCTTCTTCTGAGAATAAATATGCACTTCTAACAGACAGGGAGTGGGGGAGAAAGGAGGAAAGAAGAAAAGAAGAGGGAGAAAGAGAAAAAGGAATAAAAGAAGGAAAGAAGGAAGGTAATGTCAAACCTTGCTACACATAATCAATTTAGAAAAACAGAGAATCATTTAGAATTTAGTTTTCACCCAAAAGAAGACCCTGGATTAAAGTTCTAATGGCTTTGATAAGTAAACAACTATAACTCTGTGAGGGCAGCCTCAAACTATTTCTGATTCTTCTCTCTAATCAACAATTGATCAAACTGATCAACAATTTTTATTGAAAGAGATGGGATAGAGGGGAGAGAAAGAAATGCAGACAAGGGATGAGTTATTGCTCCTGATTAAAGACATGGAACATTGAAAGCATAGAATAATTAGATATATTATGTATTCATATAACAATTTTTTAAAAATAAATAAAAGTGAGTAATATTGTGTTCTTGTGTTTTCTGTTCAAGACACATAATAGAACTAGAAAGAGGATGTGTAGGTTTGTGTGTATGTTCATGTATGAAAAGAAATAGTAGGGCTAGTGAAAGGTGGCTCAGCAGTTAAGAGCACTGGCTGCTTTTCCAGAGATCCTGAGTTCAAATCTCATTACCATGGCCCCGGTTCTCATGACCCCCTCCTCAAGGAGGGTCTAGCTGGTTCTTGGGAAGCTACATCTTGCCGCAACCTTCCCCCTCCATCCTCTGACCCCCTCAGACCTCTCAGCCCTCTCTACCTCCCTCACCCCACCCAGTCACTGGCTCTGCTTTATTTTACTAATTAAAATGGGAAGGTTCAATTAGAGTCAAATGACTAGGAAGCCCTTCTTGGGGACATGGAATTAACATTAAAATACAAACAGCTTCAAGACAATCTACAATTATTATTATTATTATTATTATTATTATTATTATTATTGCCATTTGTTTATGGATATATTCCAGTACCCAAGGAGTGCTTCCAAAAAGTATTGATTAACCTAGATTCAATATTTTTGCATGTAATACAAAAGTATACACCAAGCCTCTGGCTCCTCTGATCTGCACAGAGGTCCACATGTGTGTTGTCATTGCCTAGAACCACAATTACATCCTCAAGTGTCTCCTTTTCTGCAGAAATATTTAAGCTGCCATTAAGCAGAAATCCACAGATTTCTTAGTGGATTTTATCACATTTACTTCGTCAAACTTTCATTTGTACTAATGATTACAGTGGCAAGATTTTTGTTTAACCACACTATTATTTTATTATGTATGAAATTCCTTTATTTATTTATTTATTTACTTTATATCCCAATCACTGCTCCCCCATCACAATTCCTCCTCCCACTTCCCTCTCCTTCTGCTCTGATAAAGTGGAGGCCCCCTCTGGGTATCACCCCCTCCCCCTGCACATCAAATCTCTGTGAGGCTAACTGCACCCTCTCTGACTGAGGCCAGACAATGCAGCCTGGCCAGACATCTTCATCTGTCTGAGTCAGCTGCTGGGAGGAACCTCTCACAGAACAGGTTTGCTAGGCTCCTGTCTGCAAGTATAATAGAGTATCATTAATGAATGTCATTATTATTTAATGTGCGTGCTCTCTCACACATCTTTACTCATAACATTGACATATTTTCTACATTTTTAACCAATTGAACATCAAAAACATTGGCAAGATTGTGATGAAATGTAGAGTTATCCTAGATTGATTATTATTAGCAGGTCATCCTTAGCCATGAGTGATGTCCTGGTGTTAAAACATAATCTCACCCATATCTATCTTTAAAATAAGCACAATGTATATAACTATCAAAATTTTGCAAAGCATTCCATCAATGTACAATTGAAATGTACCAACTAAGATTCTAGAAATTAAAGGTGACAAAATTAAAGGCAGACTTTGTGGTCTGTATATGAAATGCCCTCTGAACCATACATGTGTTGAAAACTTAGTTTCTAGTGCAGTGCTTAGAGGTCTGGCTTTGGGGAAGTAGTTGGGTCATTCAGGCACTGACCTAATCAATGGATTAATATTTTGATGGGTTCAGGATGGGACTATTGGAAGATGTGGGACACAGAGGAATGTGGAGTGGGTCAAAGGGCTTCTACCTCTGGTGGATTTCTTCTGTCTTCCCCCCATCTCTGTTTTTGTTTTCTGGCAGCCATAAGCTTTCATCTACCAGACCTTTCTGCCATCTAGTTCTTCTGGCTTTCCAGAGTCCTCAGAGCAGCAGAGCAAGCTGACTCAGGGCGTACCTGCCGACGAGGCAGCATAGACGAAGAGAGAAACCCTCCTTGTGTTTCCTTCCATTGCCTGTTCAAGATGCTGGGAAGTGGAATTAGTCTTGTGAACATGCTAGGCAAGCTCTTAGCACTCCAAGACCTTTACTGTAGCTTTTGAGGGAGGAATGGGGCATGCAAGATTAGCAGGGAAGGTTTGTGACTTCATATTTTGAGTAATTTCCATGGGTTCTGGGTTCCAGGGATAATTCCTAATTCTTCAGTGCCTAGCCTTGGCGTAACCCAGGTCACTTAGATGCTGTTCTGAATGACAAGGGCCTGAACAAGAGAGTAGGTTGGGCATGGGTGGGCTGTCCCTGCCCAACTGTTGACCAACTGTTCCTTTCTACACCTTCTGACACTCGGTGCACTTGTATCAAAGGTATCAGACAATGTCTACAGGTCTCCTACATTGTCCGGTATCTGTTGACTTAGATGTCAAAGGTGATTCTAGCCAGAGTATTTGCTATTTCTAAGGTCACTTGGTCCTACAATGGAAGGTCACTCCCTTGATCAGTTAAAATTCATGTGTTGGAATCAAACTTAATGGTGGGAAACTTGAAGCAATCCCACTAAAATCAGGGACTCGACAAGGCTGCCCACTCTCCCCCTACCTATTCAACATAGTACTAAAAGTCATGGCTGGAGCAATTAGACAGCCAAAGGAGATCAAGGGGATACAAATCGGAAAGGAAGAGATAAAAACATCACTCTTTGCCGATGACATGATAGTGAACTTAAGTGACCCCAAAAATTCCACCAGAGAACTCCTACAACTGATAAACAAGTTCAGCAAAGTGGCTGGATACAAAATTAACTCAAACAAATCAGTAGCCTTCCTATACTCAAAGAACAAACATGTGGAGAAAGAAATTAGGGAAAAGGTACCCTTCACAATCATCACAAAAACTATGAAATACCTTGGTGTGACTCTAACTAAGCAAGTGAAGGACCTGTACGATAAGAACTTCAAACCTCTAAAGAAGGAAATTGAGGAGGATCTCAGAAAATGGAAAGATCTCCCTTGTTCATGGATTGGAAAGATCAACATTTTAAAAATGGCCATCCTACCAAAAGCAATCTACAGATTCAATGCAATCCCCATCAAAATTCCAACACAGTTCTCCATGGAATTGGAAAGATCAATGTGCAATTTCATATGGAACAACAAAAGACCTAGAATAGCTAAATCCATCCTCAACAACAAAAAAACATCTGCGGGAATCACTATCCCTGACCTCAAGCTATATTACAAGGCAATTGTGATGAAAACTGCATGGTACTGGTACAGAAATAGGCATGTGGATCAATGGAATAGAATAGAAGATCCAGAAATGAGCCCTCATGTATATGGTCACCTGATTTTTGACAAAGGAGCTGTAAACATTCAATGGAAAAAGGACAGCCTATTCAACAAATGGTGCTGGTCCAACTGGCACTCAGCATGCAGAAGAATGAAAATAGACCCTTTCTTATCTCCTTGTACAAAGCTCAAGTGTAAGTGGCTCAAAGATCTCCACATTAAACCAGATACACTGGAACTATTAGATGAGAAAGTAGGGAAAACCTTAGAACACATAGGCACAGGAGTAAATTTTCTGAACAAAACACCAATGGCTCAAGCTCTAAGGTCAAAGATTAACAACTGGGACTTAATGAGATTGCAAAGTTTCTGTAAGGCTAAGGACATTGTCAAGAAAACAAAACGGCAGCCAACAGAATGGGAAAAGATCTTTACCAACTCCACATCAGATAGAGGCCTAATATCTAAGGTATTCAAAGAACTCAAAAAGCTAGACACCAGAAAATCAAATAACCCTATTAAAAAATGGGGTACAGAGCTAAACAAAACGTTCTCAGTTGAGGAATATCGAATGGTTGAGAAATATCTGAGGAAGTGCTCGACATCCTTAGCCATCAGGGAAATGCAAATCAAAACAACCCTGAGATTCCACCTCACACCAGTCAGATTGGCCAAGATCCAAAACTCAGATGACAACAGATGCTGGCGAGGTTGCAGAGAAAGAGGAACACTTCTCCACTGTTGGTGGAGTTGCAAACTAATACAACCACTCTGGAAATCAGTCTGGCAATAACTCAGAAAATTGGACATAATACTACCTGAAGACCCAGCTATTCCACTTCTGGGCATATACCCCAAAGACACCTTAGTACACAACAAAGATATATGCACCACAATGTTCATAGCAGCTCTATTTATAATAGCCAGAAGCTGGAAAGAACCCAGATGTCCTTCAGAAGACGAATGGATACAAAAATTGTGGTACATTTACACAATGGAATACTACGCAGCCACCAGAAACAATGACTTAACCAAATTCTTAAGAAAATGGCTGCATCTAGAGAATATCATTCCGAGTGAGATAACCCAGTCACAAAAGAACAAACATAATATGCAGTCACTGATAGTGGGATGCTAACCCCAGAGGCTTGCACTCCCCAGAAACAACTCACAGACTGTATGAAGTCCAAGAAATAAAGAAAACAAAACAAAACAAAACAAAAAAATCTTTACACAACAAGAAAACTTTGACTATTTCCATGTTACATTTTGTTTTACATGTACTTATTGCTCATTGTAACTATTAAGTTTTCAATGCATGCTATCAAACCTTTAAAAAAATCAAGTACTGACTAAAAAATATATTCATATAGTTTTATGTAAAAATTATTTTAAAATCTGAAAAAAAGTATTGACAAAAATGTATTGTATAATTTTATGCAAAAAATGCTTAAAATCTGTACATTTATCTTTGTTTTGTAAAATAAACTTGTTAATAAAAAAAAATTGATGTGTTGGTTTAGTCATTCGGGGAACATGTTTCATTAACAGTTTAGCCTCCTTATCATCGGGGAAACATATTTCATTAATACCATGGTATGCTCAAAACTGCTGACACTACAAATCCTATGTGCTTCTTCTCCTTATATATAATTACTTAGGTTAAATTTTAATTTAGATATTAATTACATTAAGATTGACCACAATAATTCACTATAAACTACAACAATTATAACAAGACAGTGGATTTTTTTTTTAAAGTATGTTAGTCCAGGGTCTAGTAACTGCAACGGGCAAATAGCTTTCACTACAGTTTTATACACAGGTTGATTCATGCCTACAGCAGCATCAGCAGGACAGTGGAAGATGTTATCACACTCTAGGATGATGCACAGTTTCAAACTTGTGAGTTGTTTATTTTTGAAAAAAAAAAAAAAGAATGTGTGCTTACTATTTGTGGATTAGAGCTGATCTCAGCTAAATCAATCAAATAGGGAACTGTAGCTAGTTAGGAATGGGATCTGGTGGGCTACTATACTAAGAAAAAGAAGATACAGTTAATTTGCTGTTATCGCCTTGTCTCTGAGGATGGTGTCTTGCCCTGACTCAACAATACCTAGCTTATGGCAGTCACCTATCCTCATTCTGAACTTTTTCACCACAGGTTTAACTGGCAACTCTCTAAAACAGAGGGCTAACCCTGTGAGTGTGTGTATGTGTGTGTGTGTGTGTGTGTGTGTGTGTAAGACCTGCACCATGAAGAGCAGCTAGACACACTGAACCTCACGAAAACCACCCAGGAACCACAAGCCTTGTGTAAGCCCCTGCTCCAGGAGCAGCTTTGTAGAAAGCTTCGTTCCTGAACTGGGTTTCTTGTTTTCTAAGGAAAGGAATGTGACTTTCAATTGTCTGGTGTGTCTTACTAAATGTTCCCTGCCAACCCTGGAGACTATGATAAGTTTCCAGGTTTCCAAGTAGGGGCATAAACAAAAGGAACTGTCAGCACTGAGGGTATCCATCTGTGCTCTCAGCCCAGACCTGCTGATGGAGGATTGGCGCTGGGCTCATCTCGCATGTAAGAATATGGCTGGTAAAGTCAGAAGTGAAGGATCTGTCTGCAACTCTGACTGTGACTCTCAAATTTTTCTTCTCACCCACACTTCTGGATAAAATCTCTGCCAAGACACAGCCACAGACAATAAAGAATGAGCCCAGATTGTCACATGTGCCTCCCCTTCTAATTTATTACCTTAAAACCTGGAGAAGCAAAAAGTAATAGCTGGGAAAAAGAATAATGATCAGCCTCGTTTATTTTTAACTGTAGATGCAACCCTTAACTTGTTTGGCCATCATCTGAAAGGGAGGCAGATAGAGGGGAGACAGAGCAGCTCCCCTGTGTGCCAACAGCCCCACAACTCAAACCTTTCTGGAGTTGTTACTCATTGGTAGAACAAATTCTTAACATTCACATTTGTATTTTGAATATAAAGACAAAATTTTGACTAATAGAATATCGGTTTCCTCCAACAGCCCTTCAGTAAGTGTTAAGACATACGCAGTGCTTACTGAGCATGCACAAAGCCTTAAGTGTTAAGTGATAGGCACAGTGCTTACCTAGCATGCACAAAGCATGAGGTGCGTTTTCCAGCACCATAAAAACCAGGGTTAGCAGTGTGCACCTGTAATCTCAGCTCTCAGGAGGTGGAGGCAGGAGAATGACGAGTTCAAGGATATCCTGGGCTATATGGAAATTCGGAGATAAGTCTGGGGTTTTTGAGAACCCCTAATCTCAAAAAAAATGAATAAGTAAAAATTAGAATAAAAAGACAAATACATAAATGTAAGATAAGAACACAAGCTTCGGAGAAGTGATATTATTAGTATTTAACAGAACCCCACTGGTGCATTACAGTAACTATATGGTCCTCTTATTGTTGACACTGAATACACAAAGTGCATTTACTCTCAATAGGGACAGTCACTAAAACAGCCAAAAGGAGTTTGTGCATAAATTTAGGAAACTAAGAGAGTGAGTGAAATGGCTCAGATAGTAAAGGAACTTACTTCCAAACCTGATACCCTGACTTCAGTCCCCAGGACCTACATTGTTGGAGAAAATCAATGCTATGAACTGTCCCCTATGCCTGCACAGCATGTGTAACACACACACACACACACATACACACACACACACATACACTTACAGAGGGGTCATGGAATTAACAGTGTTGGACATAGTAGGGCATGATGTTAATTCCAGCACTGTAGAAACAGAGATGGGGGAATCTCAGGTTTAAAGCCAACTGAAGCTAGAAGAGGAAAACAAGGAAGAGGAGGAGGAGGAGGAATCAACTCATAAGTAGATTGTAACAATCAATCAAGAAAGAAATAAAATAAAACTGAGGAGCAATAAGCGTGGAGCCTACACCGCAAAGTCTCGTAAGTTGAAGATTTTATGCGGGACCATTAAATACGCTGAAATTGCACTGGTGAACATGAACATTCCTACCACTGGAGACCCTGCTTTTTCATGTAGTAAAACTATACTTAAAACTAAGTGGAAGTTTGAGGAACATACGCTCTAGAAATGACATCAGCTTTTGTCTTGGTCTGTTTTCTGATGCTGTAAGAAAATACCTGAGGGCTGGAGATGTGGCTCAGCTGTAAAGGTTGGGTAATTACAGAGGATTCTTTGCTGCATTATTCTAAAGGCTATGGAAGGAAAACAGATTAGAAGGCAGGGCTGACCTGGCTCTCTTCATAACAGCCCAGCTTCAAGACCAACCCATTTTTATGGGACTACATTAATCTTGACTTCATGGTTTCTTAAAAGTCTTACATCTCAATTCTTCTGATTTGGTGAACAGAGCCTCCACACATATTTAGTATGAGAACCCACAAATTTGTGTCCTCATGACTGCCACCAGGTGAAGCCAAAGCATTGCCCTGATGTTACTGTAACATCCCAGTGTCTGGTTATAGATTCTGAAGACTTGGGAGCAAGGGCTACAGGAAAAGTAGCCATATTCCCATCAACCCTCATGGCACTGGATATTTGATGAGATCATGTAATGGGGCTCCAGACCTTAGTAGACCCTGACACCTTAGCACTACTGAAGCCATGCTGAACAAACCATTCAGGCTGAAAAACTCACCACGTGCCAAGACTAAACAATGGCTTAATCTATCAATTAGTTCTCGAAAAATCTCTAAATGTACTAATCTTGCTTTTGGCTTCTGTATACAGTTCTGCTTCTGACTAACTGTTCTTGTTAACTGAAGTATGTCAACCCAAGCACTTGGCTTTGAGACTTGAAAGCTCACCCTAAGAAAGACTTAGAGAGATACTGGGATCCCAAACACCCAATGTAGTCACTAGTCAGCTAATAATGACAGTCTAGAAGTCATCTCTGGTGAATATCCCATAACAATCAGATGAAACTTTCCAAAATTGCTTTCATTTTTGTCTTTCCTTTTATTGGATATTTTCTTTTTTTTTAATATCTAAATCTTTTATTGACCCCAAATTGTAATTGTGATCAGGATCTTGTTTCTGGAGCTAGGAAACTGAGGTCTCACTTGTCAGCCTGCTGCGCGGTTCCCTTCTCAGACACATAGATGTCATCCAAACACTTTCTGATCTGCTTGTTTTTAAATGTGTGGCTTGCTGAATCAGAGCCGCTGAATTTGAAATAAGTTCAACATCATTTCCTTCGAGGATTAATTCATCCTTCTGGGCTCGAGAGACTGAACAAGCAACACCTGTCCTCATCTAAACCCTGTGGATGTATTTTTCACCCAAGAAATTTCAGATTTCAACCATAGACCCATTCTCCTGAATAATGAAGTTGATAGGGAAGTGGGCATACACAGACCTCATCTTGTAACAGAAAACCAATGTAAAACCCTTGATCATGTTCTGAACATGACTGCAGATGTTCTGTTAGTGGCTAGTTCCTTTCTGTTACGCCACCATTTGTCAACACGGAGCCTTTTCTTGTTCTTTCCAAGAAGACTCAGCTCTACACTGATGTGATTGAAATCCCTCCGAAGAGTTCCCCTGAGTCCCTTCACAATGACTGTGTGCCCCTTCAGAGTGATGTTGACTTTTTCTGGAATGTCGATGGTCTGATTGCTGAGAATGGTCTTCATTCTCACAGTAGATGGGGCAAAGAGAGAGCGTCCTTCCTATTTGATATTTTTTTACTTAAATTTCAAATGTTATCCTCTTTCCCACTTTGCCCTCCAGAAACCCCTTATCCTATCTCCCTTTCCTCTGCTTCTATGAGGATGCTCCTGCACCGACCCACCCACTCCCTCCCACCTCCTCACCTTGGCATTCTCCTACACTGGGGCATCCAACCTTCACAGGAACAAGGGCCTCTCCTCCCACTGAAGTCTGACAGGTCCATCCTCTGATACATATGTGGCTAGAGCCACATATGTATCAGAGGATGTGGGTTATATGTGGGTTACTCTATGTGTACTCTTTGGCTGGTGGTTTAGTTCCTGGGAGCTCTGGTTGGTTGACATTGTTGTTCTTTTTATGGGGTTGCAAAGCCCTTCAGCTCCTTCAGTCCTTTCTCTAACTCTTCCTTTGGAGACCCCGTGCTCAGTCCAATGGTTGGCTGTGAGCATCTGCCTCTCTATTTTTCAGGCTCTGGCAGAGCCTCTCAGGAGACAGCTATATCAGGCTCCTGTCAGTATACACTTCTTAGCATCTGCAAAGATGTCTAGGTTTGGTGATCGGGGGAGGGTAGGCTGAACTCTTGAACCTACAAAGATGAGCTGGCAGCAGCAATAGTTCCTATGGGATCAATATTTATGCAATCAACACCTATGAAACTCTGGATAAACTGTAAGAACAACCACCTGAAAACAGAAAAGAACAAATTCAGGAAGAACATTCTTGAGACACTGAGTTTCCCGTTCCTATGGTTACAGCCTTGAGGAGGAGGTTCTAATACACATTGACCTGAAGACAAACCTTACTAAGATTAAGAAACAGCTGGAAAGTGGAGAGCCAGAGAAAAATTCAAATGTAAACACTGGCCACCTCCACCAGTCTCTGAATCACATTTGCCCAGCACGATCCCAGGCTAAAGCAAAGCAAGCAGTCAGCACCCACACGCTGCACAGGGGCTGCTGACCCAGACAGAGTGCTTTGAGAATAATAGAGGAACTCAGAAAACACATAAAAGACCATTCACGGTGGTATTCAAAACACACTCAGAACCGTTTGACTTGCAAAGGAGGCCAGAGACTCATACTTAAAAGACAATAACATACACTAATTCTGAGAAGATGTGTAGGCCGGGGTTAGTAAACCAGGGTTCCAAATCAGCCACAAAGACTGTGCTCAGAACACAAGAAAAAGTGTTTACTGTTGATGCAAAGAGAAAGTCTCAGCAGAGAAAAGGGGAAATACCAAAAAAAAAAAAAAAAAAAAAAAAAAAAAAAAAAATTAAGGAATGTTAGGCCTGAGAGTTTAATACTTGACATTTGAAATTCATTAGATAAACTTGAGAGAATTCAAAATGTCAAGAAATAAACAAGGACATAAAAATAGAAATCATTGACCTGTAAAACAAGGAGAAAGATACATTTAAAAGTATGTAGAACCACAGAGTACTGTGAGCCCTCCCATGCCAATGAAAAATACAACTTCTCAGTACTTGAATGCACATAAATTTTTTTCAGGGTGACAGTCTAAATCCCAAAGGGGAGAATAACCCTTCAATCACTTGAAATAAAAACACTGGGTGGCCTTGATAGCTCTTAGGCAAGTCTCACAAATCCCAATAATACTAAAAAACGGAATCACAATGGCAAGATAATCTTTGAGATGGGCCCTCTCAGAAATACACAAAACCTTTCATTTAGACCAAAAAGCCTCCTGAAAGATGTGAAATTAAAAGTCATTAATTTAAAAGGAGAAGCTTTATGACAAGAAAAAAGACTAAGCTACTATGGAAACCCATATAAAACTCATGGCCTGACAGTGGATGCTAGTTTCTGGCCAAGAACCAGTTACTTAATATATCTGCAAGCTCAGCAGTCTAGGAACAAATGTGTGTATCTCCAACCCACTCTTTATAAAAATATCTGCAATTTCAGGAAAGCAACTATAGAAAGATGTTCTGAATGAACTTCTTTATCCTAGTGTCAGTAGGAATAATCAGTTGTTTACATTTCTCTGTCCCTTTATTCTTTTCAAAAATATGTAAAACAACTGTATTAATTTGATTTTATTTAATGAGAGTTTGATTAAATAACGTTATAATCAGTACTGAAATATGTGGGTAACTGAGCTTAGTTTTCAAAATGTATAAATTTTGTATTATTTATTTTATGAAACATGCAAGTACTTAAAGCTCTTCCAGAGGACCTGGGTTCAATTTCCAGCAGCTCACTATTATCTGTAACTCATCTCATAGGATCTGACACTAGGCACACACTGTGGCAAATAAACATACAATCAGACAAAACTCCCATACACATAAAAATAATTGTTTTTAAAAAATATAATACCATACTAGCACAAAAACAGACATGTAGACCAATGGCACAAAATAGAAGACCTAAACAATATGGGTGAATTAAGTAAATAAACAATAAAACAAGAAAGAATAAAGTCCCTTAAAAATTTTTGAAAATGGGATTTTTTGAAAATAAATCGAGCAAGGAAATTGAAGTTTAAAAACAAAAAAGACATGGTTACATTAATGAACTAAAATGACTGACCTGTTTCACAACTGTTCAGACTAAGATGTGGGCAGAGTTTACCTCTTTGATGATTCTTCCAAATTCTTCTCCATTTAATTTTAAATATGTGGTAAAAATAATAGGTAAAAATCACAATGCAAAGTATCTAGGCAACATGGATATGCACAACTGACTGTAGAACTGGTGAGTAGAACGTCACCTCAGTCTGTCATACACAGGCCATTGTTACTTCTTCAGTACAGGACTGCACCCTAGTGGGCTTCATAAATAAAGTGGAAACTTATCTCAGAAGTTATAAGTTCTTCATCAGGCATTCAAAGTGAACTATAATAGATAAAGCTATCTTTAAAAAAAATATGTGGAGAAAACAAGTGTTACATTCAAGCATGTTAAACGAGGTCCTAACCAAAACAGCAACAAACTAGAAATCGTACTGCCAAGTCCTGCCTTGCATAAGGGATGGTTGGAGACAGTTCCTGCCCCTAGAGCAGAGCTAGCATGGGATTCCATGGTTGATGGTTGCTAGGCACAAGGCTTGTTTGTATTATATGTACATAATTTACTTTATGTTCCTCATTCAGAAAATATTCTCCCTGCCAAGGTCAATGACTCTATGATAATTAGAGCCTGAATCCAGGAGGTAAGGGTGTATATATAGGTGATCCTCAGCAAGGTGTGAACACTGTGGTCTTCAGGACAGCCTTTAAGGCTGTGGGAAAAAACTCGGAAAACATGAGTTCAAGAATATATAATTTCTCATATGATTTGTATGAGAGGCTTCATGGACCTAAAAGAACAAGGCAGCTGCACTAATGAGTCAGCCTGTCAGAAAGACACAAAGACAGGCAGATTCCTAAGTTAAAGGTCAGCCTGGAACAAAGCAAGTTTAGGCCCAGGCTAGGTGGAAGTGGTGATCTCAGAGCAAAATCTCTAGCTAGCTTACTGCCTAAGCTTACAAAGGAACCAAATCTCTGAATCCATTTGCTCTGTTTAAAAGTAAAAAGTATTTACTCTCTTCTTATAAGAAT
Organism: Micromys minutus; assembly: GCF_963924665.1. Taxonomy (NCBI): domain Eukaryota; kingdom Metazoa; phylum Chordata; class Mammalia; order Rodentia; family Muridae; genus Micromys; species Micromys minutus. The sequence goes on from NC_137961.1 coordinate 10,116,845, forward strand.
CAAGGGGCTTAGATCATAAAATGGTGACTCACAGGCTAAGCAAAAGAGATATGAATTAAATTAATAAGTAAATAAAAGACTGGGCTTTAGTCTGCCAGAGCTGGGCTATCTACATAGATATCTATAGAGTCAGTCCAAGCAGAACACAGAGCTGTCAGCTTGTACCCACTATTGACTGTGAGTCATTTCGTTCACAGTTCTGAAACACCTTTTCCTCGGGAACCCCTCTCTAAGCCGAGAAGCTGGTCCTTGGCAGCATTTTTCTCAATTCTTAATATAGAAGCCATTAAATAAGTAATGAAGCTATAGAATGAAATGTTACTAATAGATATAAAATTGATAATTAAGATCCCTGTCTATTGAAATGCCTATAATATGTTGTTTTTAAAGGCTATGAATGTAGTATGCATAAAACAATCATACTTTATGTGAATAAAGACATATTATCTTCCTCCAGGTTCTATTCCAGTAAGTTGGTAAAACAAGAAAAGATCATATGGAGTGAAGTAAACCAGACCCATAAAGAAAAAAAAAAATCCCATGTTCTCTTTCCTAGCTTCAAATCTTCAGATGTGAATATATATCATGTAGTAACTGCAGAAACCAGGAAAAGAAAAGGAAACCATTGTGGGATTGGGAGTTGAGGGGAGTGTTAAAGAATGGGATAGAAGAGTACAAATGATCTAGTTGGGGAAATGGGAAAAAGCAAAAAAAGTTCTAATTATGGAGGAGAGAGGGAGATAAAAACATTAAGAATGTCTGAAAAGTCATAAGAGATCATACTATTAACTATCTAGCATTGTCAGGTCCCTGCCCCCAGCTCTGGAGGACTCTAGCTGCTTGAATTCAAGCCATACCAGTGAGGATAACAGGTGATAGATAGACCTGTCTAGCAATAGAACTGGTCCACTCCCTATACTCAGTTCCCATAGACCAATTCTACCACCTTCCCCTTCCACCTCACTACCTATCTGACTGCTAGGCCCCTACCCTCAATTCTGATAGACTTCCCTGTTCAAGCACAGGCCACACCAGTCAGAAAAACAAGTGCAGGCCATATTACTCAAAACAGAGATACCCCCTCCCCACTCCAACAAAGGCCAAGCTAGCAGCCCATAGAGGCCCCCAGTGTGGTCAAACATTTCCCAGTCATTCAGGGGCCATGATAGCGATCAAAAATCCAGAGCACAAAGGCCAGAGACCCAAGAGGAAACAGAAACCAAAGAACAAAACACATCCAACAGAGACTCAGAAATCAGCACCTAGACCTACAGTCATCTGAAACAGAAATTGCTAATCACCAGTGTAAGAATACAATCAACATCAGCCAACACAATATGGTACCACCAGAACCTATGACAGCAAACCTGAGTATTTCAATCTGCTGAAAGGCAAGAAATTGACCTTAAAAACAAACTTTATGATGATAGAGCTCCCCAGAGAGAAATGGGGAAAAAAATCTCTTAAAGAAATCAAGAAAAAGACAAATTAAAAACTGGAGGAAATCAATAAATCCCTTAAAGAATTCCAAGAAAACTGGGGGGCGAGAGAGGGGGAGAGAAAAAGGAAACTGTTAAAAACCTAAAAATGAAAATAGAAACAATAAAGACAACACAAACTGAGGGAATTCTGAAAAATAAGGATCTAGGTAAGTAAAGAGGAACTGCAGATGCAAGAAGCATCACCAGCAGATTATAAGAGAAGGAAGAGAAAGTCTCAGGCATTGAAAAATATGGTAGAATTTATTTTTCAACAATTATAGTATATACAGGTAAGTACAATTATAATATATATAATTGCATCTACAAAATAAAGTTCATGAAAGAAAATGCGAAATCTATAAAACTCCTAACACGAAACATCCAGGAAATCCAGGACACTATGAAAAGACCAAACTTAATGAAAAATAGGAATTAAAGAAGGAGAAAAATCTCAGCTCAAACATCCAGAAACTATATTAAAGAAAATCATAGAAAAAATTCCTAGCCTAAAGAATGATATAACTACAAAGGTACAAGAAGCTTACAGGACACCAAACAGATTGGACCAGAAAACAAAGTCAGGTTCACACATGATAATCGAAACACTAAACTTATAGAACAACAATGTCAAAGAAGAATATTAAAAGCTACAAGGGAAAAAGGCCAAGTAACATATAAAAGCATACCTTCTAGAATGTCTCATGACTTTTTAACAGAGACTCTAAAAGCCAGAAAGGCCTGGAGTCTTACAGACTCTAAGAGATCTGATATGTCAGTCCAGACTACTATACCTAGCAAAACTTTTAATCATCATAGTTGAAGAAAAGATATTCCATGACAAAATAAAATGTAAACAATATTTATCTACAAATCCAGTCCCACAGGAAGCACATGAAAGCACACGAAGCAAAAATCTAAACCAAAGAGGTTAACTACACCCACAAAACATGGGCAATGAATAATCTCACACCAATTAAACTAAAAGAAGCATGCACATACACACACACACACACACACACACACACACACACACACACACCACACACTACTACCGCCACCACCAAAATAACAGGAATTAAGAACAATTGATCATTCTATCTCCCAATTACCTAATGAAAAGGGACAGGCTAACAGACGGATAAGAAAACAAGGATCCACGCTGCTGTATAAAGAAACATACCTCAACATCACGAGTAAGGGGCTGGTGCTGGTCTGTGTACTATCAGATGCTGTCTGCAGAGATCTGAGGAGCTCTGTCCCAGCCAGAGCTGCCAAAGAGTTGTGCTCTCAGAATGGGAAGGGATAGGGGGGTGTCAATCTTTGCTCGTCTGTGGCCTCTGGCCATGGTGCAGTGGCACTCTATGCAGAAGGTAGACTGAGCATGGAGAGCTGGAAGCATTAGTGCAGTGCAGCAATAGTCAAGTCGGGACCACCAAGCAGGGAGTGACCACAGTAGGCTCAAGCAGCTTCTAGGGGCCACAGCTTTGGGAGAGAATTGCTCTTTCCCAAAGTGTTGCAGCTCTATATAACAGATGCTTTCAGATGGTCTTTGATTAAATAACGTGTGCTTTATTCCTTGTGGACAGGGTCTTATGTACATTTTGCGGTGAGTTGGGAGGTCTAAGAGCAGATGCTTTCTATTGGCTTGGTCTGAGATGTTATGGATGCCTCATCTACATGTGGAGGGGATCTGGGTTCACCCCTACGTGTCTGATTGTTATGGTCCTCCCTGTGGGGTGTTGTGGTCACATGTTCCAGGACAGGAACCTGGATGGGAGAAAATGAAACACCTACTGTCCTCAAGTATGAGAGTACTACAGTTTTTTAATCCACTCAACCTTACCACGTTTTCTGTCTGATGGAACAGTCTATCAGCCCCACAGGTTAGAAGATTTTTTTTCCAAGAAATTAGAGCCAAGAAGCAAGCTGAGCTGGAAATGGTTATTCTAATATCTAAGGAAGCTTCAAGATTCTAGACTTTAAGACTTCAAATAAAATTTAATCAAACAAAAAATCCACCCAGATTACATTTCAATTCTGAAAATCTATGTCCCGAATGCAAGGGCAACTCACATTTGTAAAAGACACATTACTAAAGCTTAAATCATATGTTGAACCTCACACATTAATAGTGGGAGACTTCCATACCTGGCTCTCACCAATAGACCAGTCATCCAGACAAAAGTTAAACTGAGAAATAATGGAGCTAATAGACATTATAAATCAAACAGACCTACAGAGTTATCTGCAGATAATCACAGAGCACTTCACCCAAACACAAAAGATTATACCTTCTTCTCAGCACCTCACATAACCTTCTCAAACACTGATCACGTCATCACTCACAAAGCAAATAACCCTGTAGGATGATGTCATTATGCAGCTAGGCGGGTCCAGCCTATCACTGGGTAAGAAGAAAGGGTCAGTGGGGGGGGGGGGGAGACTAGAAAGTGGAGAGAAGAGGAGAATAAGATGGGAATGGAGGAGGATGGTTCAGATCAGGTGAACCAGATAAATTTTATCTTGTCTAGGTGGGCGGTTTATATCTGTACTAATTGGCAGCGAATTTATCATTTGGATGAATTGTAAGTTGAGAATTTAACATATAAATCTATTTGACAAATTATTGGTTGTCGAGTCATGATTTTACTGGGCTGCGGAGGACAGTGTGTGAAATCAATGGCTGAGAGGCATTTGGAGCATGCGGTTCCGGCTCTGTTGCCCGCTGCACACGAGCCCATGGAACGAGACGTGTATGTGCCAGGCATGGTAGCTACCTGTCTAGGGGACTGTGTGGAAGGGGTGGCTTGCAAACCGTGTGGCAGATTAGCAGCCAGGTCTGCACATGCCATGTGGCCCTAATGGTGCCTGCACTAGCATGGGTAAAAGGTAACCACATTTTTATTTACTGCAGCAAAGCTCCCTGCATCCCATCAGATCAAGCTAGGTTAAAGCTGGATATTAAGAACGACAGAAACAACACAAAGCTTGCAAACTCATGGAAACTGAACAACCCTCTACTGAATAAAAATATGTCAAGATGGAAGTTAAAGTCTTCCTAGAATAAAATGAAAAAAAAAATCATTCACAACATACCCAGATTTATGAGACCCAATGAAAGCAATACAAGGAAAAGTTTATAGCAATAAGTGTCTTCATAAAGAAATTAGGGTGTTCTTATACTAGCAACTTTGATGGGGGGGTTATAAATGTGATCAAAATGTATTGCCTAAATGGAAAAAAATTAAATAAAAAAGTCTGTATAGTGTAGACTTTAAAATATTTTTAAGAAAATTTAGAAAGCAGACATCAAATTGTTAATGTGAATATCAATAAGATATAGGAATAGGAACCTTCAGTCGTATACAGATGAGCAACACAGAGAGCAAATAGCAAATAGACAAGAATAAAACAAATATTTCTAGGGGAAAAAAATGGAGGAAAACTCCTGGTATTGTGGGCACCTACCCATGTCTCTCTCAATATCCAACCTAGCACTTTACCACTTACAGGAACCCTCCCTCAGAGATCTTCCCTCAAGTCAGAGATAAAGAGGTAAATGAAGCATGTATCTGAACTCCAGATTAGCCTGGAGTATGCCAGAGGACTACATCTGTCTCCCCCAATGCGGACCAATAGACCACCGACAGACACTGGATGCACTGCTGGTCTGACAAGCAGCTTTGTCTGGAAGCCGCTGAGAATACACACTATGACCACAGCATGTTAGAATTGTAGTTCCTCAGGCAGACAGCAGGTAAAGCAACAGATGACAGGTCTCTAAAATGAAGCACAGGTAAGCTGCTTAAGGACTTAAAACTGATGGACAAAGTTACGCTCGACCCTAGGAAGAAAATCTCAGCCTCAGGAAAGGCAAGAGGGATCCTGGAATCTCCAGTAAGCTTGACTTGGTGAACTCTGCTCACATGAAGTCATCCCATTCATACTAGACTAGTCACTGCTTGTCTGTTTTTTTTTTTTTTTTTTTTTTAAGGCAGAAAAACAGCCTGGAGGAACACAATGAAACTATGGAAATTAAAATATGTATGAACAAACTGAGAAGATGGATGAAAAAGAGTATCAAAAGGAACTGATTAAATTCTGAAGATGAAAAGCCAACAATGGAACTAAAAATTCACCAGTGGGTTCAACGTTGAACTTGACCTGGCAGAGTTAAAAACCTGTTCATTTGAATCAGAGGCAGAAAAGAAAACAAAGGCAAATGGGGAATGAGGAGCCTGGGTGATTTGCATATGTAAATGACATTCAATAAATTGTGTTGGCTGTGAATGAGCCAAGGCTATGTCAGGGCAAGACTGGGTTTGTTACCTGAACTCTGATGTTCTTTCTGTCTATCTTTTCTTGCCCTAATATTTTAAAAAGAAAAATCATAAGGGAAGGGAGGAAGACTTTTTTCTTGTTTTTTTTTTTTCTCTTTCCCATTCTGTTGCTCTTCTTTGTCTATCTTTACATATTTTTACATCATTTCTTTCTTTTCCTTCCTCCAACCCCTTCCATATTCGTTTTCTTATTCTCTTCCATTCTAATTGCCTCCTTTTCATTCTAAAACATGCATATATGTGTATCTATGTATGTATGCATGTATGTATGCATGCATGTATGTATGCATGTATGTACATATAAAATCCTAAATATGATCTGCTTAGTCTGTATAATGTTGATCACATGTATGTTGGCCAGGGTAACTACTGGGTATTGGATAGCCAACTGAGGTGATATTCCATACAGAAGACTATTCTGCTCTGAGCATTCCTCAGATGCCTGTGGTTCGTTATATAACCTGAGGCCTCCCTGGCTTCCCCTGTCCACATTAGCATCTCTATTGATGTCCTTGTTCCTTGTTCAGTTCATGATAGGTAGTCATGTTGTTGAGACTTCATGGATGTAGTTTCTGACCTTACTGACAATCTCAACAAACTCTCTGATCCTGTAGCTCTTTATTATTGTTGTTGTTATTAGTAGTAGTAGTATTATTGATTGGATAATTTAATTATTTACATTTCAAATGTTATCCCCTTTTCCCTACTCCCTAACCCTGCTTCTATGAGGGTGTCCCCCCACCCACATTCCCACTCCCACCTCCCCACCCTGGCATTCCCTAACACTGTGGCATCCAGCCTTCCCAGGACCAAGGTTCTCTCCTCCCATTAATGTCCAACAAGACCATCCTCTGCTACATATGCTGCTGGAGCTAGGCATCCCTCCATGTGTACTCTTTGGTTGGTGGTTTAGTCCCTAGAAGATCTGGAGGGTCTGGTTGGTTGATATTATTGTTCTTCCTATGGGGTTGCAACCCACCTTCAGCTCCTTCAGTCCTTTCTCTAACTCCTTCTGCATCAGGGACCCTGTTCTCAATTCAATGGCTGGCTGCAAGCATCAGCCTCTGTTTTTGTTAGGTTCTAGCAGAACCTCTCAGGAGACAGCTATATCAGGCTCCTGTCAGCAAGTACTTCTTGGCATCTGCAACGGTGTCTGGGTTTGGTGTCTGCATATGGGATGGATCCCCAGATGGGGCAGTTTCTAAATGGATGTAAAGAAAGAGGAACTCTCCTCCATTGTCAGTGGGATTGCAAGCTGGTACAACCACTCTGTAAATCAGTCTGGCAGTTCCTCAGAAAACTAGACCTGTGGACCCAGCTATACCATTCTTGGGCATACACCCAAAAGACTTTCCAACATCTAACAAGGACACATGCTCAACTTTGTTCATAGCAGCCTTATTTATAGCCAGAAGCTGGAAAGACTCCAGATGTCAACAGAGGAATGGATACAGAAAATGTGGTACATTTACACAATGGAGTAGTACTCAGCTATTAAAAACAATGACTTCATGAAATTCTTAGGCAAATGGATGGAACTAGAAAATATCATCCTGAGTGAGGTAACACAGTCACAAAAGAACATCCATGGTATGCACTCACTGATAAGTGGATATTAGCTCCAAAGTTCAGAATACCCAAGATACAATTCACAGACCACATGAAGCTCAAGAAGGAAGACCAAAGCATGGATGCTTCAGTCCTTCTTAGAAGGGGGAACAAAATACTCAAAGGAGGAAATGTAGAGACAAAATGTGGAGCAGAAGCTGAAGGGAAAGTTCTGTGGCTTTTACACTCTTTCTACACCTTCTTACACAATGGTCCCCAAGGTTTAGGTGTAGAAGTTGTGTTGTAGTATATCAGTCATTCCTGAACTTCACAAGTCTGCATTTTGAGCAGGTATTTTTTTTAATGTTCCCTCTTTGTTGGGAAGAAATATTTCCTGAATGACAGGTGAGAAATCTATTTATTTGCGGTATAAAAACAAAAACATAGGATGTAATTAAGGATTGTGTTGGGTTTATTAAGGTAAAAGTTATAGGCTCCTCTCCAAGACCCAGGACATCACTATCCCTGTGTAGTTAGCTAGGTTTTCAGTATCAGGCATGGCTTTTTTCTTGTTGAATGTATTGTAAGTTCAAACAGAGGGGGCTACTGGTTATTGCATGCCACTAATATAACCTTAAGGTTATTGTGCCATGCTAGTCTTTGTCATGGTCCATAGATGTCATGGCTAGATAGGACTGTTGGTGGCTTCCCCCTCTTTGGAAGCTTGCATGGCACTTTCTGGTACCATAAAAACTAATCCTCAGGAAGCAGACTTTCAAAATAATTTTAGCTCAGGGGACTGTGATCTCTATGTCGAAAGTGCATGGTATCTTCATGAATAGGAATTTACCTTTGGCCTCTGGGGAACAACCAAAGCTGATAGCAATAGGCTGCATGATGTGAATGCCTCATGGATAGCCCTGACTAAGAACTCAAAAGAGGGCTTCTCGGGCATGGAATTGGGGGTTTTTGTTTGTTTGTTTGTTTTATTGATTGATTGATTGGTTGTTCTGTTTTGTTTTGTTGGTAATCTTTGTCTCTTAGAGAGAGCAGTGACCACCTAAGAAAATAATATATATAATATTAATATATATATATATATATATATATATACACACACACACACAAACAGAATTTGTTTCTTTAGATAATAAGATCCCATGTTTTTTAGACTTCCTTGTTATTTTATCTTCCTCCCCTCTTGCCCCTCCCTCTGCCCTAACAAGTAACCCCCTTTCCCATCTCCCCAGTCAGACCACTTGTGTACCGTGATTCCTGTCTTCAATGCTCATCAACCCTGCTGTCCCGACAATGATACACTTTTCATTCCCTGCTTTCTAAAGTTACTCTAGGATATGTATTCATATTGGAAGATTTAGAGCTAGGAGCCTCTGATGAGAGAGAACAAGTAATTTTTTTTTTTTCTGGGACTGGATTACGTCACTCAATAATAATCTCAGTTCCAACCATTTACCTGCAAAGTTCATGATTTCATTTTTCATTGCAACTGAATAGTTTCCCATCATGTATATGTACCACGTCTTCATTACATTTTAGGGCATTTCCATTTCCTGGATGTTGTACAGAGAGAGGAATGAACATGGCTGAGCAAGTATCTGTGGTGTAAGATGTCAATTCTTTGAGCGTATGCCAAAGATTGTTATAGCTAAGTGTCGTGGTAGATTTATTTTTATCTTTTGAGGCCTCTCCACAATGATGTCCATTCGGGCTACACATCAGTTTGCAATTCCAACAACAGTGAATTAGGGCTCCCTTGCTCTCAAACCCCTTCCAGTATTTCTTGTTAGGGGTTTTTGTTGGTGGTGGTGTCTTGTTTTGTTATGTAAGATAAAATTTCAAAATTGTCTTAATTTGCATTTCTATAATTTCTAGGAAAAGGATCAACTTTTTAAAGGTATTTGGTTTTTGTAGCCATTTTTATTTCTTCTTCGGGAAAGTTCCCAGGCCTTTTTTTTTTTCCTTTTTTGAATGACTCGGGGTTTTTTTTTTTTTAATAACATTTTGTTTCTTCAGTTCTTTGTAGATGCTAGATGACAATCCTCTGTCAGATATGTAGCTGGAAAAGATTCTCTCCCATTGGTAGGCTTTCTCTTCATCCCTTTGATTGTTTCTTTAGCTGGCCATAATCTTTATTAAAATTCTATATGTTAACAGTTGGCCTTGATCCTTGGACAAATAGAATCCTGTTCAGAAAGTTCTTTCCTATACCTATATCATAAAGGGCACTGGGTTGTTGATCCATTTGAAGTTAAGTTCTGGGGCAAGGTAAGAAAGAGAGAGAGAGACAGACAGACAGACAGACAGACAGAGACAGAGAGACAGAGAGACAGAGACTGAGAAATAAAGATATATGTGTTTAATTTCATTTTTCTGCATGTGGACATCAGTTTTCCCAGTATCATTTTTTCCAGTGTATGTTTTTGTCAACTTTGTCAAATATTAAAATGACTGAAGTCACATATAGTCATATTTAGTTTCATTCTATTTATTTTTCCACTGGTCTATGTGTCCTTTTGTTTGTGCCAGTACCGTATTGTTCCTATTACTATGGTCCTTTAATATAGCTTAAGATCTAGAATCACGCCCACATTGTTCCTTTTACTCAAAGTAATTTTTGTTTTCCAGGGTTTCTTGTGGTTCCCTGCAAATTGTAAAACAGTTTTTTTTCTATTTCTCTGAATAATGAGATGAGGACTTAAGTTATGATTGCATTGAATCTACAAATATCTTTAGGTGAAACTGCATATTTACAATATTAATTTCACCAATCCATGATCAAGGGGTGTCTCCCCATTTTCTAACACTTTTTTAGCTCTTTCTTCAGGGGTTTCTCATTTTCATTGCTTCACTCAAAGTCTTTCACTTTCTTGATTATCAACTCTGCTGTATCTGGAATTAAATATACCTAAGCAGCTGGACATCCACAAGATTTTTTTTGATTGAGTCATTTACGATGTTAAGAGCCATGTTAAATCTGGAACTGTTGAAGTCTCAAGACCCACCCTAAATCTGGAACATACTTTATGATAGAAGTCTAAATAAAGAACATGGAAGAATAGACAAACCACTCTTCCTCTTGCCTTCCTGCCTCTGCTCTGTCCTCTCACCCCTCCCCCACATGCTCATGGCCGGCCTCTATTCCTCTACCCCCCCCTCTCTCTGCCTCTACCACCCTCTCACCTCCTCTCCTTATACCCTGAATAAACTCTATTCTATATTCTTTAAAAAAAAAAAAAAAACACTCTTGTGCCACAAACAAAAATCACTGTCCCTCAGGCATGGGGAAGTAAAGAAAAACTGCATAAGATAGATGTTCACATGGTAGGAGATGTGGCCCAACAGAGATTTAAAGCTGGGCACGGACAGGTCCCAGGATCAGCCGCTTCTGTCTCCCCCTCACTCCTATGTGTCTTGTTTATGTTCTTTTGGCTAAAATTATAAAGCAGGAGCCCTAGAGAATGGATTTCAGGGCAAAGTACAAGCAGGGAGTAACCCAAATCTGCAGGAGTAAAGATCTACCTAATAGCAGAGTGTTTGTGAGGAGGATAAGGAATGAGAAATAAAGAAGGCAGATAGCTGGGACCAGGGGGTCCACATAAGCTCATGACTTATTTTGAACAAGTTTATCAAGTATAGTATCTTATCTACTATTTGTATAGGGAGAATGGGCCAAGGTCAGCTACGTCAGATAATATCAGCAAAGAGACTACAAGATTTCTCAGACACAGCTGCTGCCTTAGGATTGATGACCACAGCCCTTCAGGGAAGGAAGCCAGGTTCAGAGGAATCAAAATCTGAACTCCTTTGGCAACCCGACTCCAGCTCCACACTGGAGCTTCCAAAGTCTGCTCCTGAACAAGGACACAGAATTTACATTCCATTTGTCCTTTTATCAGGGCCTCTGAGAAAATCTTAAGTCAGTCTTGGCTTCCAACAGGAATAATAAAGTATTAATCTTCAGAGACAAATCTACTCAGACACGGTGGCACACCCCTTCAAAGTGGACAGAAATCCAGGAGTTAAGATTAGAAAGGGAAAAAAGGAAATGTATGAGTAGAGAAGTCTTTCTGGGTGATAGGATAGCAGTAGGCATTCTAAAACATAAGGAGACATTTGGAATCATTTGTAGATTGTGCCGATAACTGACTCGTAGGACTGTCAGGCAGTGAAGAGGGTCTAGCTGATGCTAGGGACTACTGATGCCCAATTTACACAGAATATTCAACGCTGACTAGATCAACAACATTGGCAGGGAACTGAAATAAACATCTTTGATAGGAAATGCAGGAAGAGTAGCAGGTGTGCTGAAAGACACTGGACAGGTGCAAGATCTCTGAGCTGTTCATGATATACAGCCAGGAATTAGGAGAAAGAGTTGTGAAGTAGCTGACATGCCAGTATGATTAGAGCAGGGGAAAATCAGAGCTCTTCCAGACTATGGCTAGGACTGCAGTGCGGTCAGCAGAGCAGAGACTGAAAGCATGGAGGCAAAGGACCAGAAGTTCCATCAGTTACTACAGCGCTCCATACGGTAGGACATGCTGAGATGTAGATTCGTGGCTAGCACAATGCAATGGCTGTCAGGCAGACACCACACAGATTACAAACTGGCGGTCATCGACTTCTTCAGTGTTAGAGCGTCCTATTTCCTTTCTGTTCCTTCCAATGTCATTATCTCTTCCCAAAGCCAGCTTTTCTGAAATTGGTGACAGCAAAAATAACACCCCAAGAAAGCAAATAAAAACTGGAAGTGAGGGCAGGGTTGAGTGATCAGATTTCAGTTTTGGAAAAGTGATGTACCATACATAATACACAAGAAATTCTTTTCCTGCAAGAGACAAGCTCTTTAAACGATTTTATTAAGCAGGTGAAAACTCTGCAGGGAAGCAGACAGAAGCCACTGCCAAGTGACACAAATTAGCACCCAGCTGAACAAAACTGTGCGAGGACATTGGGAATCGGGAGAAAGTGCTTCCGAGAAAACAGACAAAAGCTAACAGAGTGTGAGGGGCTGGCTGAGGTCTGGGGGAATTATTATGCAATGACTTACATCTATGCACACCACACACGAACACACAGAGAGAGAGAGACAGAGAGAGAGAGACAGAGAGAGAGACAGAGAAAGAGACAGAGAGACAGAGAAAGAGACAGAGAGACAGAGAAAGAGACAGAGAGAGACAGAGAGACATAGAGAGAGACAGAGAGACAGGGAGAGAGACAGAGAGAGACAGAGACAGAGAGACAGAGAGAGAGACAGAGACAGACAGAAACAGAGACAGAGATTTGAGGTTAAACAGCACTGTAGATCAAAGGGACTTAACACACATCTATAGAAAAACCCACACAAATACATTAGAATTCTTTTCAACAGCCAATGGAGATTTTTCTAATATACATTGTATGAGAGGACACAAGGAAAGTCTTAACTTATATAGAAAAAAAGTAAAATATCTTTCTCTTATTCTGTCTGACAATAGAATAAAATTACAAGGAAGCATCAGCAGGAAATACAGAACATGTGAGAACTCATAAAGACAGGAAATACAGAACATGTGAGAACTCATGAAGACTAGACACACTGGCGGGTAACGAATGGGTTGTAGGAGAGGTCAGGAAAAGGAGCAGAGCAAAGGCTCCGTGGTTGAGAGTACTGGTTGCACTTCCAGAGCACAGGACATGGTTGAATTTGTCTGCAGCTCCAGCTCCAGGGAGTCCGATGCTGTCTTCTAGCATCTGCAGGCACTGCATGCATGTGGTAACACATGCAAGCAAAAGACCCATACGCATGAAATAGGAATAAATACATCTTTAAAAGAAAAACAAATGAAGAAAAAGTTAAATTCCTAGCATTCAATGAAATTGGAAACATACCGAAAACCTGTGGAATATAAAGAAAATCTAAAAACAGAACTACTATATGGCCCAGTTGTATCACTCCTGAATACAAAATATATACAGAAAGCACTGAATGTCCTACTACCGTGATTCTTGAGCAACCATATTCACTACTGCTCTACTAGCAAAACTGTGGTGGAATGAAACTATACTACCAGGGAAAAATTCCAAGAATTTCTACTAAAAGCAAGAAGAAGACAAGAGTGTCCACTTCCTTTATTCTTCAATATAGAACCATATGACAAGATACGTCAATGAGAGGATGACAAATAGAGAAGAAAGAGATCCAAGTATCCCAACTCGGAAGTGGAAACAGGAGGCAAATTCATACTCTAAGCCTGATCTAAGTCTGTGGCTGAAGATGCCCTGGTGGTCAACTCCTCCGTGTCAAACAGACGTTCTGTGCCTATTGACCTACCTTCCGAGAATTTATGTTTAGTCCCATACGTTAGTGCTTTCCGTTTTCGACCACGGAAATTCTCCCTGTTCTGGTCAGTGATTAATGCGGACTCTTATGTGGTCAGAGTGAAGAAAATAAATGACTGTTGGGTGCTGAGCCCTAAATCGGGCATCTATATCATCCTTCCCAAGGCCTGAGAAGCACCACGAATGAACGGGATGGTGTGGAGCAGTCTTCCAGCCGTGGCATGGTTGGCATTCATGATCACATTCAGCCATGATTGCCCGAGCGGAACCTGTACAGGATCGGGTCCATCGGCATTTCCTGTGGATAAAGGAAGCTGCCACAATGCCCTTCCCTCCCCTGAGGCTTTATAGGCAGCAATGATTGTATAATCCATGCTCTTATAAATAACTCTTCTCTTTATAAATAACTGCTTGTAAATAACACACACCATGAAGTAGCCGGGGACTCAGTGGAAGAGGAAAAGGATCAGAAAAGGGTGGGAGAGGGACAAAGCAACTGGGAGGGTGAACAAAATGCACTAAACAACATGCATAAAAAATATTATATATGATTGATACTTGCTAATAGAAACTTAATTATTAGCTAATTAACATGTGCTTTTTATCATTTACACCTAATAGTTTTTCATATGGTTCCTTAGTTTAGGTCTGAAGAATCTTACGCATGTAGGCACTTGATGAACGACATCACCAACTACTTCTATTGGTGTAGGGATCCCTATGAAATTCTGCTAAGGGTCTTTAACCTGAGAAAGTTCAAGGACTGCAAAGCTGTTTTCAGCTTGATTGAAAAAGAAATTTTGTTCCTTTAAACAACTGAAAAGTAAAAATGGATGCCCACACTGGAAAAAAATATATCTGGGCCCATGACTTTCACCATATGCAAAAAAAAAAAAAAAAAAAAAAAGCCTGAAATCAATCAAAGATCGGAAGGTCAGAGTAGAAACTATGAACTTCCTAGAAAACAGACAAGAAGAAAGTTTCATAGCATTAGATTTGGAGGCTACACTTTGGATGCTGTGTCAGACCCACCGGCACAGCACAAACCACAGACCTTACTTCACCGAGGTGAGTAAAAGAGAGAGGCTGGAAGGTGGTCCAGCCACTACAAACACATGCTGCTCTTACAAAGCACCTAGGTTCAGCTTCCAGGACCCACGTTGCAGTTTACCACTGTTCCTGAGGATCTGGTGCTCTCTCCCGGCCTCTGTCAGCATCATAAATATACACATCATATACACACACATACACATTATCTGTGCATAATGCAGGCACTCACCTAGTGAAATGAAAATAAACAAATCTCTTTCTTAATGATTCAAAAAATAACACAGATGGAAAAAGACAGCATACACATGCTGGTGATCCTTCAATCCAAACACTTGGAAGGCTGAAACAGAGGGTCATCAGTTTGAGACCAGCCTAGCATTACACAGAGAGTTAGGATGGCCTGAGCTATTCAGCAAGGCCCTGTCTCAATGATGTACAAAAAGGAAAGATAGTCAGAAGGAAAGAGAGAAGAAGAGAGAAGATGAGAACAATTCAAAACAAAAGAAGGGAGGGAGGGAGGAAAACAGGAAAGAACAAGTTATTTCCAAATCAAATTATCTTGTAAGGAACTGACATTTAAACTATATAAACAGCATGACCAAGCTACCCTGCTCATGGACTATACCCAAAAAGTTTTATATCTTACTACATTGAAACTGCTCATCCGTGTTCCGCGCTGTTATACTCACAACAGTCAGGAAACAGAGACAGCTTATATGTCCATCAACTCATGAGTGAATAATGAAAATGTGGTACATTTACATAATGAAATATTATCCAGATGCTAAGAAAAAAAATGAAGTTATAAAACTCATAGGTAATAACATGCAGTCACTGATAATTGGATACTAACCCCAGAAAGCTCTGAACACCCCAGAAACAACTCACAGACCATATGGAGTTCAAGAAAAGAAAAAAAAAGAAAAGAAAAACAAACATTATGCTTAATCCTTACACACCAAGAAAACTTTGACTAATTCCAGGTTACATCCGGTTTTACATGTACTTTATGCTCATTGTAACTAGTAAGATTTTAATGCACACTATCAAACCTTTAAACAAAAAAAAAGCACTGACAAAAATGTATTTGTATACTTTTATGCAAAAATGCTTAAAATTTGTACATTTATCTTTGTTTTTTAAAATTAAGTTGTTCAGAAAAAAGAAGAAACATCAAAAAAGGAAAAAAACCTCACAAGTAAATAAATAGAAGAATCTGTAATCAACCATACTAAGTGAAATAGCCCAGACACAGAGAGGCAAGTCTTACAGGTCTTCTCTCATTTCTGGCTGCTACTTTGGAACTCTCCTAGATTTGTGTTTCATTTGAAATACCCACTGCAGTCAGGAATTTAATCAAGGACCACTGAGGGTGGTGGCTGATAAGGAGAGCTGCTGAAACACAGAAGTACAGAGGTTCAAATCGGAACAATGGGGAAGAAGGTGCATTGGTGTTGGTGATAGGACTGCAAGGTGGAAGGCAGATGTGGGGAGGAACAGCTAATGCTGAAAGCTCTTTAAAACCCTATACAGAAACCCAGTACTATAGAAATTCCATGAAATATGTATATGTGCGTATATGAATACACCAACCGAACAGCTCATGCTAGATATATGCATGTTTATGATGTACATGTATATGTATGTGTATGTGTATATGTATATTAAATGGATATTTCTCCAAAATTATGTACAAATAGCCAGAAATTGCATGAAGAGACACTCATCATCACTGGGCACTGGGAAAATATAATTCAAACTACAAGATTCTGCTCCACAGCTATTAGGGTGGCAATTTTCCAGAAACATAACACATGTGAAAGAGGTAAGAGAAATAGGTGCCAGATTTATTGCTGTTGAAAGTAAAATGGAGTCACCACTATGGAAGACAGTGGTCCTCTCGAAACACTAAGAGTTACCATATAACCCAATGGTTCCTCTTCTAGCCAATACCCAGAATACTAGAAAGCAAAGACTTAGACATGTTTTGTACACCATGTTCATAACAACATTATAGTAGCTAAAAGATGACAATAACCAGTGTATTCATCTACAAATAAATGGGCAAACAAAATATATGATATAGATACATAGATTATTGTTCATCTCTCAAGATCTATGAAAGGAGTAAAACCTTATAATACTAAGTGAAACAAGCCACATAAAACGTACAGATTTTGCATAATTTTAAGAAGGCACACAGAGTTGGATCCTTATAGAAAGAAAACAAAAGAATACAGAGTTAGAGGGTGTGGGGAAGGGCCCAGAATACAGATCTGTGCTTTCATAGGCACAGCATTTCATTTGAGGAAGATGGGAATGTTCTGGAAATAGAGGTGGTGGTGACAACACTTCAAGCACTTAACCCACCTGACTGTACACTGGGTGGGTCCAAATAGTATACTTTTCCCCCACAATAATGTTTTCCTTAAAAAGGCATAAACTGGTCCATTTAGCCACCATCACAGTAAAAACGGATTCAAGCAACAGTCATCAGCAAAGACAAAGGCCAATGGGTAAAAGTTCAACGAAGAGGAGAAACCATCAGAGCCCAGGTCAGCTGCAACAGTGACACAATTCATTTGCATGGTTACTACAGGGGATATGAGGTCACAGAATGGCAGAGATAGAGAGGGGCTTCAGTCCTGCCTGGAAACCAATGGGACAAAGAGGAGGATCCGGGATTCCCTTTCCATCCAGGTGTTTATAATGGTGGCACCAAGTAAGTCTAGGAAACACATAAGGAATCTTGCAACATGTTTTTTTTTTTTTTTTCACATAAATAGCATCATTGATATTAGAAAGCAGGAAAAGGAGATGGTGGATACATAGTTAAACAGTGTGACTTCGGTGGATATTAGAAGATAGCTAGGACTTGCTTTTCATGGGACAATGTCTTGTCTTTGTTCCTTTGTTACTCCACTTTACAGACAGAACCTCGAGAAGCGTCATGACACCGTGGCTTACCTCCACGTAAGGCAGCTGCTCCTTTTCAGACCTGAACGTGTGTGAATCAGCGGTGCAGGGTCGAGCCCTGCGAAATCAGCTCGACCGCGACCTAAAACGCCTAACGAATACCGCTTCATCACACTGCAGGACGGCAGAGACAGTCAATATAACTCAACAATCCCTAAGTTCGACTCACAGCGAACTCGGTGCACAGCGTTGCAGAGAGGGCCCTGGATCACTGTGCCCCTGAACGTTGATCTTTAGGATAATTGAGTTGCTTTGATTTATCGCCAGAGAGAAGCATTTTTAACTGATTCTAATTTCCTCACTAGTAGGGCCTGTCGCTTGAGATTTATGTTCCCCGGCACACTTTATGAATCAACTAAATTGCTCCTTATACGAATTCCGTCAAGAATTTAGCACAATGAAATGCTTTAATTCTTTCTACGCTTTGTTTATCTGTTCGTGTATTAACTGTGTACGATTTGGTGAGTATCTTAGGAGGAAGCAAGGATACAGTGGTCCACCAAGTAATTGATATTGACACTGCTAATTAACATTGATACGATGTAGCAGGCAGGATTCAGCTAGTGTGTGTTGTATTAAGCATGTAAGTTGCTGAAGAAACAAGAGGCAGGCTTGAAAAGGTCAGCTCTAGGAAGCAGGCGGTTAGTCGCTGACAGCTCTATAGAACTTCTGGGACTGCAAATATTTCTGGGAGGAAGCAGAGATGTCTGCCACAAACGTGACGTTTTAGCTGTCCTAGACAAGTCTAAAATTAGGTGCTAAGGACAGAGATGCTGAGAAAATAGAAGAGTATTGTTTACGTGAGAAATTATCATACTGAAACCCACCGTTTTGTGCAGTTATCTTATCCTAATAAAAGTCGGCTCGTGTGGCTAACCAGTGGTGGGAGTAAGGGAGGGAACGGTGCCGAGGCTCAGGGTGGCTGGTGCCCCCTCGGTATCCCTCAGGACACCTCATTCGGTCACACCTATTGTTACTAAATGAGACACGTGTGTGTGTGTGTGTGTGTGTGTGTGTGTGTGTGTGTGTGTGTGTGTGTTCCCAATTCCTTGCATATGTGTATAATTTTAATATTTCCTTCTATTAGTTACAAATTGAAAACTATCAAAATGATTTCCCTATTTCGGGGGAAGGTGGTTTTTGAGAAAAGTCTTGCAGAATATCTCCAGGTGGTCTGCAACTTGCTACATAGCCCAAGCTGTCTCAAAGTGGCAATCCTCTTGCCTCTGTCTTCTGAACTGATATTGCATGCTTGCATCAACAGACCCGGCTGCTCAACCGTCAGCACAGAGGTGCGCCTCGTGATGAAGTCATGACCTGTACGTCTATCGTACGTCGAGATAACCATAAGTTTACATCGCATTTATATTTAACCCAGACTCGCTATTTTGCAACTCACTATTTGGGCTGGAATCTCAACAGTTGGTTCGGTTTCAAGACGGGACGCCGGTTGTGGTTCACTGCTGCCACCTAGTGTCATAAGAGAGGATTGAACCTGGGGAATGATCAAAAATTTAAAATGTGAAGTATGGTTTTAATCGAATGCATATTGTTTTCGTACTATCACAGAGTCAAAATGACCTATGTAGTCAATGAAGTAGCAGAGAGACTTGGGTTACTAGGTTTTTATTAAATTTCCTAAACCTTTCTGTGTAAAAATGTTTACTCACTTTGCAGTTTGACTAAGAAGGGGATGGAAGCATCTCAGCTGTTTGTGTAAAGGGCACAATCCACTTTGCACATCACACTTTGCCACTGGCCCCGGGGTGTCACCTTTGCTCCTGAGAACCATGCTTCCGCTCTCTAGGGTGGTTTTCTCAGTGCCATTGCTTCCGACAGACATCTGCTGCATCCTAACTTAAAACGTTACAGAGATATAGGACAGTGGTCCAGATGTGCCTTTAGACTAAGAAAAGGAGATTGCATATGGAGACCATTCTCAGCATGTTCATCGGCATCTGCAGCTTCTTCTGTTATCTCAACTCTGTGTCCATCTTGAATGGGCAGAAGCAGCCACTCCGTAGCATTTACTGTTTTGTTTTGGGTTTTTGTTCGCTTAAGCTTTGTTTTCTGTGTTACTAATTCTTCTCCTTCATGCATCAGAGAGTTTGTCGCTTTAATCCATAGGGAAGAAAATGCACGCTAACCTCGATGGCCTTCTTTTCAGCCATACTTGTGAGGCAGCATCCGTGGAGAAACATGAGCAAGGATGCAAACCGTGCTCAGCCAGCTCCCACAGTAGCCTGGGACGCAGCTCAGTGGCAGAGAGCCTGACCGGCATCACTGGAAGTGGGGTTCTGTCCTCAGTTCACAAAGAAACAAAGCAAGAGGAAAGGAAAGGGGAGAAGAAAAGATGGAGGCTTGCACAACGAATGAGCAATCGTTTTACAAAACGTGAAGCCTCAATATGTGTCTCAGGATTCGTTTGGGGATTATGATAGCAGGGTTTTCAAAGCATGCATGGTTTATCGTCATTTCCAAGAGGACTATGTCTGGACCTTTGAATTATGATTCTTTGCTGACCCCAGAATGGGTCTACAGTTCACACCAGGGCTTAAGGCCTAACCATTTACTGTAGTCCTTAGAAAGATAGGCAGGCAGATTGTTGCGGCAAGCTCAAGATCTTTCCCAAGTACAGGATGTCCTTGATCTCTGTGTAGGACACAACTAGAGAGGATGGGTGTCTGGTCTAGTCCTGAATCCAGGACTCAGAGATTTACAGAAAGCTGGGGTCGCTTGTCAAGAGGCGATGTGGGGATTGGGTGCGGTGAGAAAGAGCTGCTCTCAGCAATGGTAGTGGAAACTTTGACAGACAGAGGGGCAGGCCCTGGGAAGAAGGTGCTGTCTGGGAGGGTCTGACCACACCGGTCCCTATGCAAGGACCAAGATCAAGCCAGGCATGAGATAGACACCATAAGTTCCAGCTGCTTTGAACGTTAAGGCAGGAGGATCTCGTAAGTTTGTCAACCTGAGCCACGCCATGCTATATGTGGTTCATGCTAACCCCATCTCCAAAAGAGAAAAACAAAACAAAACAAAAAAAAACAAAAACAAAAACAACAACAAAAAACCCTTGCATGCACAGAGCCTTGGTTTGTTCAGAAACTCCCTCCAACTGAAATCTTACTGAACACATTTTTAAAATGCAAAAGCAAAGCCTGCTTTGTAGTGGGTTAGTGTAATGGTGTCCAAAGCATTATTTCTGTGCCTCACGCTCTGTAAGCATGGGAGATACAAACTTGGGCTTCCCCTTGTACAAAAACACCTTTGCCTCTCTCCTTACAAACGTTCAAACACACACGCTCACACATGAGACAGCTGTCTTCTAGAAGATTCATTTCCCAAACTAGGACCTGGCCCATACTAGCATCGTGAAACTCATATATATATGTTTTTTCAACCCACCATCTGATTTAACATCTCTAATAGAAGAATAATACGTTATAAAATATATGCTCTTACACTCTTTAGTTTGTTAAAAAAAAAAAAAAAAAGTCACTTAAAAATGTCGCTTAGCAGTTATCTGTATGAGGAGCTTTACAAAAGAAGCTTGTAGAAAAACTCTTAAGTACCAAGCGAGTGGGTCAGACCTGAACGACGGGAACATCTTCACTTCTGAGTGTGGCAGTCCTAACATTTACAAAGTCCACGAACAGTCACAGAAGACAAAAACGCCACAAATTCAGCAAAGAATTCAGAAGTTATTGATCATAACTGTGAGAACATGCGTTAAAACACTGAACTCAAGTTCCAATGCGCTGTCTCCAGCAACCACCGGTCCACACTGCCACCCAACATAGGACCCACCCGGAAGGCTACGGCTGCTGGTACTTTTGTTCCTGGATGGAGATATACTGGGCACAAGGGAACAGAAGCTTTTGCAGGTGTTAGAAGTTCCCACAAGAAATACGTCTGCCCAGATGTGTCCCTTGTGCTGTCTCATTAAGTATGTATATGGCTGCCTGTGCCTTCTTGGTGTGGTATTGTTGGGCTTTCACCGAGTTTCCAGGATGATGATGACTCTGGAATCAAACAGGTGGCAGAAATATGTAAAAGTTTTGATAGAGCAAGAAGTGAAGAATGGGGCTGGTGAGATGGCTCAGCCGTTAAGAGCACTCACTGGCTGCTCTTCCAGAGGTCCTGAGTTCAATTCCCAGCAACCACATGGTGACTTAGAACCAAAATAAATAAATAAATAAATAAAGTGAAGGATGGCATTCCTCCTAATGGTTATTTGGGGAGGGTTTTCTCAGAGAGATGTTGTATCTTTATTTATACACTGTTCTCAACACACAGCAAAAACACTGACATCACTGTACTGACTAGCGGACCTCCATTTTGGGCTTCGTTTCTTCAGGGTCCTATCAATATCTCTGACTAATGTATTTCTATTGCCCTAGGCCATGGAGATTGTGATATTTTAGTTCCCCTAAAGTTTGTTTCTTTTACTGTTGAGAAAGCACTGGCAAGACAGCCTATGTAATCATCAGATTCTCCGAAGGTGAGATGCTCAGCTTGTGTCCACGGGAAACGATGGATGTTGGTAATTTGCTGGTAAACTCCCACCTCTGACTGGATGACCTCACCAAGAGGCCTGTGTTCAGAGTGGTAGAGTATAAACCTTTTCCCACGCCTGACCTACACAGGCTAATGCTCACGGCGTAGCTAACACACTTACAAACACACACCAGTGACAGACTAAATGATACCTCCGTCGCAGAAAACTCTCGACCCTTTCAAGTTTCCACACATGCATTTGTGATCATGCAGCCCAAAATAGGGTAGCATTAAAGTCGGTGAAGTGCAGCAGCCTCCTGCTTTTTTCTCAACTTAATTCAGAAAAAAATAAAATATCATGTCATTTGAAAATTACTAGCATGCTCAATACTCTTAATCGTTGCTCTTCCTGCTTTTTCTCCAACTGACCACAACCATGCCAAGAAGCATCTTTATAAAGAGGTGCTAGCCAACATGGAAATCCCTTGGGAAGGACTAAATAGGATGCAAATTATAAAGCCATATGCTTATTTGTAGATTTAAAACAATTTCAACCAATCAATTTACAATATTGCTTTAATTCAAAGAACATGAACTCCAGGTATACAGTTTACTGTACCTGTAAAGTTCTATTTTTAGAGCAAGAAGCATCCCTTTGAATTCTTTTGCTATAATCTGGGGAAATGCAACATTTTACACAGTTTCATTCAATGTCAAATAAAGTTTAACTATGGTTTTCCTGGGGGAATAACTACTGAACTCACAGCATCACTGACAATGGCTAAGAAGAGACCATATTGCTGAGGGAAAACCTCAGCCTTCCCAGGGAACTATTAAGTTCATTAAAACAACGATGTTGTGTTTTGGTTGCCATAGAAATGTTTATGTTGTTAGGCAAGAGGAGAAAAGCCATCTAAAAGCAATAGCTCCAAGGTGCAGCTTAAATTAGAGCTCCAGCTAAAATCACTAGTCTTCTAATCAATACTTCTCTAAAAATCACTAGTCTTCTAATCAATACTTCTCTAACAAGACATCATACCACACGGCTCTCCATCACTCATGGCCTGCAGTTGTGTTTAGTCTGCAGCAGAGTCAGATTCTTGTAATGAGACCCATTCATAACCGTCTCCCCACACTTCAGTGAATGCCTTGGCTACCAGATTCCAGACTTACCTTGGAAATTAGGCTCTTTACCAAGACCTCAGGAGCTCTGCTAGAAGTCTGGCCCCACCAGAAATCTCAATGATCAGCATTGTCAATGGTCAACATTTGGGGACGTCTGGAATTAAATCAGAGGCCAAGCGTACATTCTAAGTACCCCCACCAGACCACCATCTTCTTGAGACAGTCCCTGAACTGGCAGTTGTGCTGTAACACTGCAGTATCTCACAGCATGTCACAGGGTAAGGGACATGACCAGGTCTGCACTCAGAGCTGCTAAGAGAAGCACCTCCTCCTCTGTGCTGGAGCAGATTGTGCTACATGCTGCCTCCCAGTATGACAGCCTGACACTGGCGGGCTGGCTACTGAATCTGACATCATCAACCACACCCTTTCCTAGACCACCAGCATGACAGAAGCCATATACAGCGGTAGCAATGGTGGGAATGTCATACATAGAAATTGTAGAGATCAGCAGTTTGCTAACAAGCTATTTAACCTCTTCAGACTTCGTGGTTCCCTCTAGGTTAATACAACACTAAGGTGAAGACTAAGAGGCATAAAACTGAAAGCACTTAGCACTACACCAACTATACACCAGATGCCGAAGAAGAAAAAGGAAAGGTTAGTTTTCTTTGGGTCTTCCAGCAAAGCCAGCCAATGGGTTAAGTCTACCACTGAGGTCTGCTGGCTTGAGCAACAGACAGGAAAAACAGTAGGCTTGGCATCAAATGAGGCACGAGACAGCATAACAAAGCAAAATTCTAACACAGGATGAAGAGGCCACCAACCTGTTTACTAACTTGGATTAAGTTCAGGAAAAGATCTGCACAGAGTCTGTAGACTTGAAGTCTACTAAAACAAAACTGTTAAGATATGTTAATAACTACAATTATATTAACAAAAATTTTAAAAATCTCAGCATATTGAAATAAGTCAGGGATGAACACAGAATGAAAAAGAATGAAATAAAGACTATAAAATTCAACTGGAGTTAAGGTAGAACATTTAAGTGAAATGGTGTGTCCGTGTGGGGAAAGGGAGAGAGAGTTCAGAGTAATAGGTAGAATTTACTGAGCACCAGGGGTAGCTCATGAACCGTCTCTACACTTCGCTCTTTAATGTATCATAAGACAGAAAGGCTAAAAGCCTTTACATGGAAGATTTGATTAACTCTCTCAGCAAAGCCAAGACAGGAACATTATTAGCCTTGCTTTCCATGGTGGTTGTGAGGGAAAGTACTGCTGTGTGAAAATCACACGGTGGGTGTAGGGAAGACATAAGTTAGAACCTTGGAACGTGCAAATGCTCGTGCACATGATGACCACAGCAGGAAGACAGGAAACCAACGTATGATAAATTACATGGTATATGCTGGATCAGCACAGCTATCCAAGTCAGAGTATATGGATTGCAAGAAAAAAAAAGGAAAAGGAGAAATTTTAGTTGACTCGTTTAACTGGGAGTCCAGGTGTACAAGGTCACTGACGGATGATTGAATGGAACTGCTTTGCCTCTGCTCTGCCTCATCACACACAGACCTCATCACAGTCCTGAGGTGGACACAGCAGCCCTAAAACTCACACCCAATAAAAAATGAGGGAAAGGGCCATTTCCAGGAGTTCACACACACACACACACACACACACACACACACACCAAAGAAAAGAAAGAAAGAAAGAAAGAAAGAAAGAAAGAAAGAAAGAAAGAAAGAAAGAAAGAAAAGCTTTCCCAGAAGGCAACCTACATCTTCTTTCATCATCTGCACTAAAATTATTCTTAAAGAAACCAGGGCTGAAATGGCTATTAGTCCAGTCAGACCAGAATGGCTAACGGATCCACCCTAGAGATGCCTGTGCTTCCTGGAGAAGGAGTGAACACCTGAATGAAAGTAGAGTGTAAACTTAATAGATTATCCAATAGTTCCTTTTGCATCCCATCAATGAAATGTTTTTAAAGGTGTATATGTATATGTATACATACATACACACACACACACACACACACACACACACACACACACACACATATATATATATGGTAAAGAGACTGGAGGTGTCAAAAGAAGTGTCATGTCTGCAAATTTTGTGGAGAGGTAAAGACAGAACACCTGGGAAAGATGATTCTTAGATGAGCCTGAGAATGGTACCAACAAAAGTGAGCAGATTTCAAAAGCAGGATTGAAGGCCAAAGAGGAAGATGTGTTAAAGTACCGGAAGCATGAGACCACTTTATGGGAAATTATTTATGCATGTATTATGAGTGAGTATGTGTGTGAGTGTGTTGTGTGATTATATGAGTGTACATAAGTGTGTTATGTGTGATTATGTGTGAGTGTGTGAGCGTTGTGTGTGTGAATGTGTTTGTGTGTATGTATGTGAATGTGTGTGTGTGTGTGTGTGTGTGTGTGTGTGTGTGTGTGTACAAGGAGGTCAGAAGACAACTTTCAGAAGTGGGTTGTCTCCTTCCACTTTGCTGAAACGGGTCTATCTTGTAATTCCTACTGCCACAGCACTTACTCCAGGCTAGTCCATAAACTTCCAGAAGACTCTTCAGTCTCCACCTCCTGTCTCAACATAGAAGAGTTGGGATTACAGATGACCCACCCCATAGTGGCTGCAATTAAAATCAGATCATCCAGGTTGTAGGGATAGTACCTTTGTGCACTGAGCCAACTCCCTTCTGGAGACTAGTGATGAGGAGTCATCAACACAGAAGAGAAGTGAAACTTCAGAAAGTTGGGGGCTCACTGCAATTTCATGTTTCAAACAGGCATCCTCTTCTCCCCCTCACTGATTTTGATCACGTGGTTAAGTCAGTGTCCACCAACCGTTCCTACAAAGGTATTTATTTTTCTCTTTGTAATGAGTAAGTTTAAGACTACACACACACAAGGCACAGAGTAAAGGTTGGATGTTCCCCATAATGGTTAACCTCCATTATCAGCCTGACTAAAGTAGCATCACTTAGGAAAGGAACTGCTGGGTATGTCTGTGAAGGCATTCCTAAGAGAGGTGGAAAGACTCATCCTAAATGGCTGGGGCACCATTTCCCAACATTCTGTGCACAGGAGTCCCCGACTGAATAAAAAAGAAGAAAGCAAGTGGCATTCCAGCATCATATCAACTCCATGCTTGCAGCACAGTGGGTTCCAGCCACCTCACTTTCTTCTACAGCTACAACTGTCCCACTCACAAGACCAGCTGAGGATGCAAACTGGATTCAACAAGGAAAGAAGAAATCTCAAATTGGGTGACAAGGGATGGGGAATAGAGCAGTAATGGGAGGAGTTGGGGGAGGGAGAGTGAATGTGTTCAAGATATATCGTATGAAACTCTTAAAGAACTAGTTAAAATATTACTTGTAAATACCATCGGAGGTGCCCTGCTCCAAACTGGTTGCATGTGGAAGTGTTCTCCTTGTGTCTGCCTTGAATACTCACAGGGGCCACAGAAAGTGAAGTCCAAGGGGTCCAGCTTCATCCTGAGCTGACAACAAAAACTGTCAATGTTCCCCACACTGTATGGATTTTGCAGGCAGGGAAGCCATGGAGGCCAGACACTGTATGGCCAGATCAGAATCCCTACGAGGAGGCCTTAAAAAGCCATTGCATGAGGTGGGAAACAGGAAGGGAAGGTTGGGGGGACCATGAGATATCCACCGAGGAACGCCACAGGCGTGGAGTGGATGGAACTGACTGAAGGGGGCTTTATACGGATCAGGTGACAGAGCTGGGACAGCCAGGGTCATCCAAGGGCTGGTGCCCCAGTGATGCACTAAGAACTCCAGATATGGGAACTGGAGGCACAGATGGTTGGTTTTTGGTTTGTTTTGGGTTTTTATTATTATTATTATTATTATTATTATTATTATTATTATTATTATTATTATTATTTTATTATGTTTTGTTTCATTTTGTTTTTCCAGCCTTGCTTTGGCTGTGTTTTCTCCTATCATTGGTCCTTCCTTTTGGAATAAACACATTCACTGTGTGTCATTCTATACACTTTGGGTGTTGTTGCTGCTGCTGCTGCTGCTGCTGCTGTTGTTATTGTTGTTGTTTTTTCTTTTCCTTTAATTTTGGAGGTGCTCACAGTTAAAAGATCGGCAGAATCTCAGGCAACAGACAAAAAATGTATTGCTCACCGTTTTAAACTGTTGAAACTTTTAGATATGAACTTCGTGCTCTCCACTGGAGGAGGGATGTTATGACTTTCAACTGTGTCTGTCTGGTTATCAGGTAGACAAGATGAGGGCACTTTGATGGCTAATCTTCATTGTCAATGTGACTATAGTAAAGTCCCTCACAGTGTGCCTGTGAAAGAACTTTGGAAGATACAACAGAGATGGGAAACTCCATCTGGACTGTGTGTGTGTGTGTGTGTGTGTGTGTGTGTGTGTGTACACAAGTGGAGGGGGTAATGCAAAGACAATAGGAGCAGCAGTTTCACCCTTCTGACCCTTCCAAATTGGACTGTCCTCTCAAACTTCCATCCAAAGTAATCCTTACAGTAATCCTTTGCTTCTGTCAGAGCAAAGAGAAAATAATCCAACTCACCCCCAGGATGAGGACCCAATTCAGAGGGAAAGTGCAGCATCTCAGAGGACGGCTGTGTGTCTACATCCTGTAGGAAGAACACAACTGTCAGAAGTGGAAACACAACCTGACCGTCCTTTTTTTTTTTTTTTTTTTTTTCTTTTATAAAAAGATGGACAATCACATTTTCAGAAAAACAAAACAACATTAAAAAAATAAATAATCAGGCTGAGGACGTAGGATGTTCCTTAATAGTAAAGTCCCTAGGCAACTGCCAGATGCTAAAAATCTGTTTAAAAGACAAAGGCCAGCTCTCCCAAAGTACCTCATACATAAACTTTCAAGATGTAAAAGCTCAAATTAAAAAGCATGTCTTCAAAAAGACAAAAAACTGAGCCTGAGTCTTGCAGTGTTGGATCAGGCAATTCATTGTGTGGTATCCAATGCACTGCAGGATGTTTATAAGCATCCTTGGCCTGTGCAAATGATATACCTCTTCCCTCCATTCCTCGGGATGACAGGCTGAAATATTTCCAGACTGAGCTAAATGTCTGCTCAAGGGGAAAATTGGACCAATTCGTAAGTACTGGGGAAGAGCAAAAAGAGCACACAGTAGAAATAGACTCTTAGAGAAAAACATGACAGCTCAGTTTGGAAGGAGGAGGATAAGGAGGAAGGAAGAGGAGGAGGGAAAGATGGGGAGGAAGAAGAAAAGGAGGAAGAGGAGAAAGAGGAAGAGAAGGAGACCAGGAAAAGGGATGGAGAATAAGAAGAAGGAAGAAGAAAGAAGAAAAGAGAGGAGATGGAAGAAGAGAAGGTAGCCATTTTTCTGGGGGGGGGGGGGATCTCAGCACAGTAACTCCAGTAAACAAAGGGTGATATGAATTCTGTAAACTCAATGGATGCATCAAAGAGCAAAATCAGTAAAACTAGGTCACACATAAAGAACACTATTCAAAATGAGAGAAATGAAGACAGAAAGTACAAAGGGGAAATAAGGAACAGAGAGAGCTGGGTCACAAGGTCTCCAACCTAGATCTACTCATTTGTAGAAGGCCAACAGTAAGGGAGAAAAGCATTCTCGTCAGACTAATGAAGGTGTCTTTTTAGTCTAAGAAATGACCAGAGAAAGGAGATTAAGGACTCTAAAATGGGGTAGAAATTTTTAAATTGATATATATGTGTGTATATATATGTATATTTATATATATCAATAAGTATATAGGTATTTTTTCATTAAAATAATGAAATAAAGCTAGAGAGATGGTTCAGTAGGTAAAGGCATACAACACCAAGCCTAATTGATGATCTGAAATCAATTCCCCAGGACCCAAATGGTGGAAAGAGTGTCAACTCCCATAAATTGTTCACTGACCTCCACACATAAGCCATGGTAAGTATGTATGCACATACATACATACATACATACATACATACATACATACATATATACATACATACATACATACAAAAATAAATGAACTAAAATATACCAATTATCTAAATAGATTGCCAGACAATTAGTTATTTTCTAATTATTTATTTTATAAGAGAAACATGGGAAAATGCAAGGGTACAGAATGATTGCATGTTGAAAAATAAAAAACCAAAGTAAATATTAACTAAAAGAAAGCCACATTGAGTATACTAATAACAAACCACATTTTATGGAAAGAAATGTCACGTAAGATCATGAGTGATATTCCATAATGATAAAATTATTAATTTATCAGGAAAAGTATGAAATCCTCAATACATATGACTTACAACATAATGTCTGGGGCTTGAGAGAGGTACAGTGCTTAAAAGTATTTACTGCTCTTGTCTTGAAGAGGTTCGGTTTCCAGCACCCACATGGTGCTTCACAATCATCTATAGCTGTTTCCAGGAAATGGGATGCCCTCTTCTGACCTTTGTAGAACCCTTTATGCACATGTGGTGCACATAAACTTATACAAACAAACATACACATGTTAAGTAAATAATTTTTTAAAAAAATATAACTTCCAAATACGTTAGGAAAAAGGAGAAAAATGAAAAATGAAAAGTAAACTAGCATACAAAAGGTGCAAACTGCAGTTAACCAAAGTTGGCCTAAACGGCACATATATACACCAAACACTTTCTTTGGAAAGTTCAGGTAACATATGCCAAAACATTCTGCGAACTTAAGGTGATTTAAACCATTCTACCATTCACTGATCACGGAGTAATCAGACTAGAAACCAACTACAAACAAAAATTAATCAAATTAATTTAAATGCTTGGAAACTAAGCGATACATCTCAGTTACCCTCCCAGTGGTAAAGGAAATAAAAAACAAAAAACACTTTCAGTTCAGTGCTTTGGGGGCTGGGCAGTCTCCATGGTAGAATTCATGCTTGGCTTTAAAGAGGTTTTCAGGAAAAAAAAAATTTTTTTTAATGCACATAAGAGAAAAAAGGCTAGTGTGGTGATTTGAATAGGAATGGCTCCCATACACTCACGTGTTTGAATGCTTGACCCACAGGGAGTGGCACTACTAGGAGGTGTGGCCTTGGAGTGGGCGTGGCCTTTGAGTGGGTGTGGCCTGCTGACGGAAGAGTGTTACTATGGAGGCAGGCTTTGAGGTCTCATGTGCCCAGATCTAGTGGGACAGTCTTTCCCTGCTGCCTTCTGATCAAGATAAAGCGCTCTCAGCTCCTTCTCAGGCACCATGTCTGACTGCCAACTCACTATAGCAATAATGAAATAAACCTCTGAAACTGTAGCCCAACCCCAACTAAATGCTTTCCTTTTTAATAGTTGCGGGGTGGGGCATAGGGGGAGGGGTCATAGTGCCTCTTCATAGTAATAGTAACCCTAACTAAGACACTAAGTAACAATCCAAGTGTCTAACATACCACACTATAAAGAAACTGTCCTTCCAAAAATCTAGGCCACAGAAACGGAGATAATAGTAAAAGCTACTAAAGCAAGATATACAAAGTGGACAGCAGCAACAAATCCAGAAACACTGAAAAGACGATAAAAACCTCAGTTTCCTTCAAGGACATCTGATAGAACACAGCCTAATGCCCGTTTTAAACACCCCTTTTTGTATGATCTATGAGCTGAGTGGCTTTTATAATTTTATTCCTTTTTATTTAATTTTATTAAGTGTGTTTGTGTATGTATCTGTGTTTTCATATGTGCACCAAGGCCAGAGGAAAGTCAGATCACTAGGAGCTGGTGTTTATAAACTTCCTAATATAGGTGCCAAGATCCAAACCCCGGTTCTTTTATAGGACATTAAACATTCCTAACAGCTCTGCCATCTCTTCCTCTCTGGCTTTCATATTTTATAATATTTGGAGAAACATAACCAGAAGAAAACATTTTGGAGCATAAGCCATTCAGGAGTTTCCTGGTTATTTTTCTTTAAAAAAAAAAAAAAAAAAAAAAAAAAAAAGAAAGAAAAGAAAAGAAAAGAAAAGAAAGAGTCTTAATAGTAAGAGAAACATGGTTATGTTTCATGGTTTAAACACGTTAAAAGACTGAAAGAAAAGAGCAAAGGTCCTTTCAGCAATGGATACACACACGTCCAGGGTAAAAGGCACCATGAAATCCCCAGCTCATACGAGGAAAGGGGACATGAGACAGCAAACAGAAGAATGCTGTAGGGGATTCAATGGGATGGCAAACACCAAAGAAATGCACCTCAGATATTGACTGAGCACCTCAAATCATGCCACAGAGCCACCCAGAATGCCAAAAGAGCTCCAGAGCCACAAAGCAGTATGACATCTGAGAGTCACGTTGTACAACACGGAAGATTTAAGGCTCCCTGTCGATTCCGCCATTATAAATAATGACCTGAGAGATTCCCAGCAGTTCAATATTGACTTGAGAATAGCCTAGACCTGCAAACAAGAACACACACCCCTCGGTAAGGTTTGTGAATATTCAAGGAAGTGGAGGTAAAGGGAATTTTTTAAGGGCAAAAAATAAGGAGAGATGTACACAGTAATCTGAAATAATAATCCTTGACTGTGAGGATTAGTAATGAGAGTGCAGACAGTCCAAGGTTGAATGATAGTTTCTGGGCAAATGACTCCACAGGAGAGAGGGAGGGAGGGAGGGAGGGAGGGAGGGAGAGGGAGAGAGGGAGGAGGGAGGGAGGGATGGAGGGAGAGGGAGAGAGGGAGGAGGGAGGGAGGGATGGAGGGAGGGAGGGAGGGAGAGGGAGGGAGGGATGGAGGGAGGGATGGAGGGAGAGGGAGAGAGGGAGGAGGGAGGGAGGGAGAGGGAGAGAGGGAGGAGGAGGGAGGGAGGGATGGAGGGAGGGAGGGAGAGGGAAAGAGGGAGGGAGGGAGGGAAGGAGGGAGGGAGGGAGAGAGTTCTTTGTGATAGTAACTATTCAGTAAATTATGCACAAGAACCCTTCCTTTTTAACTTTCTGTTCTTCTAATTTATGTGCATGAGAGGAGAAAGAGGGATGGAGGGGGAAGGGAGACAGACAGACACACACACACAAACATACACACACACACACACACACACACACAGAGAGAGAGAGAGAGAGAGAGAGAGAGAGAGAGAGAGAGAGATTGAAGCAAATCAAATCTATGTAGACTAGTTTAGTCTTAAACTCCTGGCGGTTTAGTTTTGTGTTAGGCTTACCGTAAACCACTCTTCTCATTTTGACCACATATATAGTTCTTCATACACGTTCACACTGGTTGGCATCCTCCATGAAAATTTAAAATTAATAATGTGTGCTTTTACAATGTTCATTCAACATAAGAAACTGAAATTTTTCATGACACAAAATTTCACAATAAATATCTGCTTATGACACCAAAAGCACAGAACAAACTAGAAGGAAAAGGTAAGTTGGATATCAGCAAATTAGGAAAAACCCTGAGACCTCAAAGTCCACTACCGAGAAAATAACAAGGTTCAGAAAGGGGAAAAAGACATTCACAAGTGACATCAGATGGACTAATTTTCAGACTATATAAGAATTCTAGGCCACTGAGCTGGCTCGATGGATAAAGTATCTGCCACACAAATGTGAGGGCCTGAGTTTATAAAGGCCAGTGCATCTCTGCAATCCCGGTTTTTCTGCAGCAAAATGGAAGGCAGAGAGAGCAGACTTCCCATAAGCTTCAACACCAGTCGGCTTGGCATACATACGTAGTGTGTGAGAGAGCAAAATACCTGAGGTTGTCCTCTGACCTCCACACAAGGTATGCCAGAAATCTCTCACACATACACACACTCAGTGGGGAGTATTCTATAAATTGAGAAGACCAGATGATGATGATTTTTTTTTCAAAAGCAAAGTGGATAAACCCCACACTCAGGAGAATCAGATACAAGTAATGAGAAAAATTGGAGGAGAGAGGCTTTGTAGAGTTCTTACTCTCATAAAAAGAGCTCAAATAGAAATTCAAGGATGATTATTTTAAAGTTTAAAATAAATGCTCCAAAGTATGTAGCTGTAAATCTCGGCAACTATGTGGAGGATGGAGAGGAAGAGAGAAAACCACGGGATTGGAGTTAAGCTTCAGCAATGGTCATGGCAGTCAGGAGGCCTCATGGCAGGAAGGGCAGCTTTAAGGAAGGAAAGAAGAAAGACCAAAGTATGGGGGAGGGGAGAAAATAAAAAACATATGTAGGCTGGCACCTGAAAGGAACAGAAAAGAAAATGTTATTCCTGAGTCAGGACACGCAAAGATGAGCAGACACACAGAACTTCCTAGTATCCTGTAGGAACTGCCTCAGGAGACTTCTGGGAAGGAAAAGTGCATTGACTCATTAAAGGACTCATTATTCTTTCTATCTCTTTAGCATGGCATAAACTTACCTTCCTGAGGGGTGGTCCCTGAGCCAGATGACTATGTTTCTATACATTTATATATGTACACACACACACACACACACACTCACACATATATACATGTACACATATACAAACATATATATACATGTACATACACACACATATATACATGTATACACATATATGTACACACACATATGCACATATATATACATGTATACACATATATGTACACACACACATATATATATATACACACATGTACACACACACATACAGTGTTCTTTATATATCTAGACATGGATGCCACAGGAACAGCACACAAAACCAGGTAACTTCCTTTAACTATCAGAACTTCCATTCCCTCTGAGAATCCACCTATTGAGCCACTGTCTTCCCCACCATACCCTCTTGTCATTAAATCTTTTCAAACTGTTCTGGTCTAAAACTACTGTCTCTGTGTACATGTGTCTGCATGTCTCTCTATGTTCACATGAGGACCTCAAAAGACAACTGGAGGTGCTACATGTCACAAACCTTGCTTTTCGAGTGTGTCTCCCACTAGTCTGGAGTTCACTGACTCGGCTAGGCTAACTGGCCAGTGAGACTGGGGGCCTACATGTCTCCATGTCCTTAGTGCTGGGACTACGTGCACACACTATCATGCCCTACTTTTGTACCTGGGTCCCAGGGATCAAATTCTGGTCCTTATGCTTTTGTGGTGAGCAACTTACCGGATGAACTATCTCTCCACCTCAATTTCCCTTTTTAACCCCTTAAATTCTAAGTTGCTTTTCTGCTTTTATAGCAAAGAAGACCATGACAAAGGCATCTAATTTGTGGCTCGCAGCTCCAGAGAGTTCAAGTCCATGACCATCGGAATGGGGAGCAGTAGGCAGGTCCATCTACAGTAACATACCTCCTCCTCGAGGTTACACACTGCCTAATCTTCGCAAACGGTTCCACCTAATTAGGACCAAGCACCCAAATATGAGAGCCTATGCGGGGCATTCTCATTCAGACCACACCATCTTCTCCCTCAAACTGTGGATTGCACTGTGTGCATGCTACACAAGCTCCCTGCCCTTCATCTTCACTAAATCATTTAACCCCCATGCCTCCATTTGCCACAGCTGTCTCAGGAACAACGGTAGTAATTTAAAAGAATTAAAGGCCAAGACATGTCTAGCAATATTCACACATATTAAAGGGCTAAAACTACCCAAAGGTCCACCAACAGATGGATAAGATGTGAGGTACACATAAGTCTTAGCCATAGGAAGACAATGAAATTTTAACATGCCTTAACAGCAATGAGATTATCACGCTACAGGGAAAAAAATATACATTCATATACTTATCTATATATTTAAATTTACACACAAACATATACATCTATCTGTTAGTTTGGGGGTTTGTTTGGAGTGTGTGTGTTTCATTTGAGGGGACAGGGGCAAATGTAAACTAGGCTAGCCTCATTTCTTGTTCCTCTTACCTCAATGTCTCTGTTGACATCCTAGGATTACAGGGAGGTACCACCATGTCTATCTCCAAACTTTTAAGTCAGTAAGGATTGCCTAACATGCAAGGAATGCCTCTTGCACATTAAGGGGAGTACTCACAGCAGAGGCTACACTATGAGCTTCCGGAACACAGCTGGTTATGAAGGACAATCACAAAAGCAAAGGATCAGCATTTTCATCTACCCCCAACCTCAGCAGACACATAGGGTTCTAAGTAGATTTCAGTCACCTACGACTTAGGACTCAGTGATTTAATGAATCGCTCCATCATGATGCCTGGGAGAATCCAGACTTTGTGTGTAGACATGGGTGTGCTAGATGGGTATGAGACCCTGAGAGGACCTGCAGGCTCCACTACCCCAATCCACAGCATCCTCTTCCATCTTCACAACTGCCTGCACTGCTTCCTTTATAGTGGAATTGGTACAGCTATGTGCTGAGTTCCCTGAGCTGCTCCGGGAGGGCTGTGAAAACTTTGAAGTGAGTTAATGGACAGGCAAAGGCGGGGGTAGCCTGTCACAACTGCGGCTGGCATTTAAGTGGGACTGGTCTTTAAGAGAATGAACTCATTTTTAAGAGAATGAGGTCGGTGCTCACACCTAACGCTGGTGTCAATTAAATTAAATTTGTAGAGCACCAAGTTATTTTTAGGATGTATTTGTTAGGTCTTAGGGGTTTTATTGCTGTGATAAAAACACCAAGTCCAAAAGCAGCATAGGCAAGAGAGGGTTTACTTTATCTTAGACCTTGTAGTCCATAACAGAGGGAAAGCAGGACAGGAGCTCATACAGGATAGGCATCTCAAGTCAGGCACTGAAGACAGAGGCCTGCTTGCTTACTCTTGCTCCTCTCCTCCAGGCTCTCAGCCTGCTTTCCTATACCATCCAGACCCATCACCCAGAGGCGGTATCACCTCCTGTGGGATGGGCCACCTGCATCAATCATTAATCAATACTCTACAAGCTTTCCCCCCAACTTGCAGGGGCATTTTCTCAACGAAGGTCCTTCTTCCCAAATGTCTCTAGCCTGTACAAGTTCACATAGAAAGTAGCCAGCACAGAGTCAGGAGAAACTCCAACCACCGACACAAAGTAAAGTAAGTGAGACAAAAAAGAACAACGGGTTGATGCTGTCTACTTGAGGTACGCAGAGCAGAGAAATATATCCAAACAAAAGGTAGAAATGGTGCTGGGGCCAAGCGTGTGTGCAGGGGCTGAGGGACGAAGAGCTGATTTTCAGTTGTTAAAATAAGCTTCCATTCTTTCATCTGAGATGATGAAAGTTCTGGAACCTGATCATGGGTGACGTGAATCAGTACTGTGTGAATGTACTTAACAAGTTAATATTGGAAAAGATCAAACAATAGACTTGATGTGTATTTTACAAAAGAAAACACTTTTCAGAAACGATCATTACGGTGTCAATGAGATGGAATCGCAGGTGAAGACTCTTGGTGCCCAGCCTCACTTGTAGATTGCTGTCTTTTTCTGCTCCCTCAGAAGGGAAGCTTGTACTTAGGTGAAATCTTAATTGGTCAGATAAGGCTAGAGTCTGGGCAGTGGAAGGAGGGGGCAGGGCTGAAAGGTTTAGAGTGGGAAAGAGGGGGGAGGATGGAAAGAAGATGGAGGAAAGGGAAGATGAACCAGAACCATGTGGCCTGGACAAGCTGGATGTCATAGATGGAAAAACTCATGTAGGGTACATTTGCCCAACCTAGGTGTGCAGCTTGAATTTATATCAACTGAGTTTTGTGTTCTCTGCTCTGGCATTTTGGGGTTGGAGACTTACGGTTATAAGTCTGGCTGATATATTACAAGTCTCTGATGTTATCATTTTAGGGGACTAAGGGGATCTGAGCTAGTGATAGCTGCTTTCTGAAGGCTAGTCACAGGGGGTAGATAACCTGGGAAGATTGGAGCAGCAGCAGGTGGCCTTGGGAACCATGGGGTTGGGTGAGACTGCCATTGCTGGTGCCTTGCTGGTTTAGCTCGGATTGTTTTTATAACTACATGCTACACTCACTGAAACAACTCCCCCAGGAAGTCCTCTGCCCCCACATGCATGATGTGTGTTACAGGTATATAAACACTCGAGTGCGCGCGCGCACACACACACACACACACACACACACACACGAGTAACGAATCAAGCAAGCAAACGTGCAGGCTGTTACTGTGCACTGTGTAAAGATTATCCGTGTGTTATTAAATCCTGGTCACCCCCATCCCCTACCGCACCCCAATTAACTGTTGCAATCCGGACATGGCATTGTGTAAACACTGCACCCCGTTTATTCTCTGAATTGTCAATAAAAGCTCATTAGCCAGTGGCTGAGCAAAAGAGAAAATAGGCCTAGACTTCTGATCCTAGCTAGGAGAAGGGGAGAAATAGAAAGGAGGAATCGTCACAGGAAGGATCCAGGAGACACCACGGGCACACAGCTGGAGCAGAGCCAGATCAGTGCTAAAATGCAGGTATTTTAAGGATTTGGCTGGGAGGTAGCCAGATTAGCTTAGAGGATTAAAATAGATTAATACGGCTCGGCTATTGTGCCATAAAATTTGATTAAACAAATCTTACAGTCTCTGACTCATTAATCTGATAGCTAACCAGGACAGAGGGGGAAAAAAAAAAAAAACTGTCACTTTTAAAATTGCATTAATGCAAATGTAAAGAAAAAAAATCACCATCATATATAAAAATACAGAAACATGTCCCACCAAGGAGAGTTAAGTACAGAATACAACTAGAAACCTACACTGTGAGAAGCCCAGACTAACAATTCAACTACACAAGAGTTAGTTACAGGATGATAAACTAGTAGGTTCAAGTTTAGTCAAGGTCAGAGATACAGATGCTTTCAAAGTTATCTGTCCATGCACTTACTGAGTAAGAAGGTAAAAATAACTTTGGGGAAAGAACTGTGCTCAGTGTCTTAACTGACCAGCTAACTAGCATTACTAACAGCAGAAGCTCCAGTTACCTAGCATTACTAACAGCAGAAGCCCCAGTTAACCAGCATTACTAACAGCAGAAGCCCCAGTTAACTAGCATTACTAACAGCAGAGATCAGCATGACCTCCTCATGTGATGTGCTGGTAAAAACCATACCACCGAAGTGCTAAGTCTAGATCTCACACCCTGAATCAAATCATGATAAAGTATCGGAAGATAAAAAAATTAAGGGTTGAGCAAGGAAACAGGCCTTCCTTCCATTCCCAATTTTCAGCATTATTAAAGACCACAATGAACTGACAAATCTCCGCTTATTAGAGACAGGAAAACTGCAGTGTGCAAGTTTCTGGTGGAGGCTGAAGCAGAAAATCTGATATAATCACTACTGTGGAAAGCTAATGGTTCTGGAATTTAACATTAAGTTACTGTGCATGTGTGTGGGCACACAGAAGCCACAGTAAACAGGCACGGTCAGAGAACAAATTGCAGGGGTTTTTTCCTTCCGCCATGTGGGTCCCAGGGATTGAATACAGGCTTGGTGGCAAGTGCCTTTACC
This sequence comes from Micromys minutus, assembly GCF_963924665.1. Taxonomy (NCBI): domain Eukaryota; kingdom Metazoa; phylum Chordata; class Mammalia; order Rodentia; family Muridae; genus Micromys; species Micromys minutus. The sequence continues at coordinate 10,155,617 of NC_137961.1, forward strand.
TGCTGTGGTGACTTGAATGTGTTTGGTTCCCCCCAAGATTCCATAGCAAGTGGCACTATTAAGAGGCGTGGCCTTGATGGAGAGAGTGGGTCACTGTGTGGGCTGCGAGCTCAGGCTCCGTCCAGTGTGGAACCAGGGTCTCCTCCTGCTGCTTCCGGTAAAGATGGAGAACTCTCAGCTCCTCCAGCATCAAGTCTTCTGGCAAGATGCCACTGCTCTTCACAGCAATAAAATCTAAACTAAGATACCTGCTCAGCCATCTTGACAGTCCATGAAAACTAACGTATGGTCCGTACATAAGTCTGCTATTGACACGAATCTCCTTGTTTACTGCTTATTTTTCAGGAGCGGGGGTGGAGGGGAAGAAAACCAACCGACCAACCAAACCCCTAGGTGAAGAAACCCGAACAAAGTATCGTTAACAACCGCTGACTGTGGGTGGAATCCAGGGGTATTTCTACTACAAGTGCAATGTTGCAAAGCTTAAGATTCTTTTTTCTGAAATGTTGGTTTGACAGGGTCTGAAACGTCTCCTTACAAAGCCAACCAGAGTCAAGTTCCCAAAGCCAAGCTGGCACCGGGTCAGGCTGGACGGCACCTCCTCACCATCATGACCTCCATCAAGTCCCAGTCCCTGCGTCGTACAGAGGGGCCTCACGTTCAAGCAGCACACAAAGGCATCAGTGGGCTTGGGACTTTGACACTGAGGGTACCAGGAACCTAAGGTCGTGTGAAATAGAACAGTAACACTTAAACACTTGGAAAATGGACACTTTTTCAACATTAGCAACCAACGGCACTCTGTCCTGTCTTTAGAACCAACTAATTCTCCAAACATTTCTTGTTCACTTTATAGTCTTTTGATCATTCATTTTGGAAATACTTAACGGCTTTGAACCAAGTGAGACTCATAAATGGCGTGGGGGTGGAACAGCAATATGCTGTCTAAATAGGAAGCATACTGCATATTAACTGTGGTTCAATGAAATGACTACTGAGAAATATGGAGATAAAACAAGAATATATGTCTCACAATTTCACTAGAGTTGCAATTCAGCTTTATTTTCACATCATTTCTATATACATTATACATACCATAAATATACACTTGTAGTTAAAAAGTCCATATAAAAACGCACGTACTACAAAGGTGGAAGGAGACATACTGCAGTGAACTTATACCTGGTTGTTTAAATACTTTTATACTAAGTTTTCAAGACAACGAATCAAAGCAATTTCATTTTCAGAGGGGTCCATGTTTTCAGAAATTCATCATTCAATACATTTACTGAAATAAGCACGCGGCTGGCGGCAGCGCACAGGAAGCCCCAGGACCAGGACCAGCGCTTCCTTAGTGTGTTACTCCTCAGCCTGGAGTCTGCTGGCGTGAACTGAGGAGCATGCCCATGGTGCTATGTGTGCACCGTAAAACACTGTGCTGACAACTCGTCTACATATTTACTTAGGTACACGCTTAAAATAAATACTAAACAATTCGGTTAATAAATACTACAAATAACAGTGATTTGATTTATAAAATAGTACATCCCTTTCAATGTGCTTGGCAACTGGACATCATACCTGAAGGAGTAGTCGCAACATCCAATGGACAAAAAATGTACATAACTCCTAAAGGATTCAGGAATCAATTCAATTATAGATTTCTCACTACAGATATCTATCTGATAGATCAGATACGGATATATCACAGCAGATATAAGCAACTTACAAGGTGTGTGTTCATCACCACAGTATCACCATGCTTACATAGATCACTGAGGTGCAAAAGCGTTCCACAACTTACCAGCAGCTGTGAATGGAACGGAAGACATACGTACAGGCAATGCTCACCCAAGTTAAGCGAGTGCCACAGCCTAACCGAACAGCTCTTACAATCACATTGGCACCACAGACACTCATCTAAGAAGAGTAATTTAGTAAAGCCTGCCTAACCTAAACTGCTGACACCAAAGACTTATTAATGCTACGATTCTGTGTCTATCATATACTATAAAGATTGCAAATGCAACATGATCATTTTCTGAGTCAAGCAAGTGATGAGTTACTTATTAAATTTGACAAAAATGATTGAAAGGATAAGATTAATCATATAAAGTTTAAGTTCTAAAGAAAGATGTTCATTAGCATGATGTTTTAAAAACACTATTATACAACCTACAAAAATGTAAAAGACAATACCACAGATGCAAACTTGTCACTAAATACACTAAATTATCTGCTAATTAGTCTTCTGCTCCTTATGAAAGCGGTCCAGCAGAGCACGTCTAATGTTCCCTGGGATCCTTTGGTGCTTGTCAATCAAAGCTTGAACAGCATCCTTGGTCTATGTAGGAAACAAAAGTAAAGTCACTGTTGGTCCAGCCTCAGTTCCGATCATCTTTCAGGATTCTCATGTGACACTACACGCAGAAGCACCGCTCCCACAGGCATGATTCTCATGTGACACTACATGCAGAAGCACTTCTCCCACACCCATGTCTCGAGGGGCACTGACTGTTTTTCTAGCAATTTTAGCATTTCAGGTTCAGGGCCTTGTTAGGAACTTAGTAGAGGGAGAAATGGGAAGATGGTCTTCACTGGGAATAAACCCAGTTTTTCAGGGTAAAAATCTTCAAGACAGCTTCTGTTCAACAAATGGATGCACTTAGCAGAACTGAACTGTAAGTATACCTATTTTTGTTTTGTTTCACCTTGTTTTGATTGAGACAGGTCTCACTATGTAAACCAGGCTGGCCACAAACTCAGAGATCCACTCAGCTCTCCCACAGAGGACCAATGGCACATCAATCACCTCACCACGCCCAGCAGTTCTACATATGGTCTATCATAATTCAAAGTGTTTAAAATGGACCTCACTGATGAGAACATAAAGGGCGGTGTGAAAGTCACAGTAAAAACATAAACACAGGGCAGTGTGGCCAGTGTGACAAAGCAGCACCTGCTCCTGCACGTGTTCCGCACAGTGTCTGGCTCCTTTCACTGGAGCCGTCTCTTCTCACTCTCACAACTCCTTTCTTCACAAGATGACTGACTATTCCAGTGTTTAAAAAGTCCTCACTACTCACATGATGCTTTCTTTCCCGTCTACCTTGTAAACTTCGAAGACTCCACAATAACTACACAATACCTGACTTCTGTCTTTATCATCAACTCTGGCTTTTTTCCTTAACCACAGTTCTTAAAAACTCTGATACAGAAAGATATTTCTAGATTTCCTGTAGATGCCTACAAATCTATCCCTGGCTTCTAAACCAGAGATAAAATGTGTAGTATATACCCCAATCCAAACTCATGTCAGGAAAAATGTCACTATACCAAATGTTTCCAGTGGAGCAAAACCACTGTCTGATGATTTCCCACATATAATACATAATGAAATTTCAAATAATTTTAGATAAGACTAAGACTAAGAAAGAAAACACAAATTACCTTTTCAGCTAATTCTTCCGCTGTTACCTTTGGGTCATACGGAATGGGATCACCTAAGAAGGTCCGCAACTTTACAGGAAAACCTCCATACATTGGAGCAAATGGATAGCGGAATTTTTCATAAAGCCACCTAAATAATCCTGTTTTAAAGTAAGCAGAAGTATTTGCATTGGCCAAAAATGCTACGCGTATAACTGTAAACTTTCTAAGTAATTACACAGGACCTGTAGGAAGGTGACAATAATAGCAATTCTCAGCAATCTGTGTGTGTGTGTGTGTGTGTGTGTGTGTGTGTGTGTGTGTGTGTGTGTAGGATCGGAGTGGGGACACTGAATCCCGAGCCTCCCACATGCTAGGCAAGCGCTCTTCCACTGAGCTACATGACTAGCACAGCACTTCCTAAAAGAAAGCTTTGGTCGGTTGTAACAGTGCAGTATGTCGGTGTGATATGCTCATCAGGATGTGTGACAGACCCGGTGTCCCTGTGCTGAGACATACAATTGTCTGTACTTTACACTTGTTATTTTATAAGTGCAAAAAGAAAAGAAACACTAAATTGATTTATTAATAGACCAAGTAGCATGTTAAAAACATAAGAATATTAACAGACTAACAGTACCACCGCACAACAGAGGCTAATGAGTATCACAAGAACTGGAGGCTGAAATGTTTCGGGTGCAGAGCAAGCGATGTACACGTACAACAGACTGAGACAAGAGAGGACTCAGTGCACTCACCACACACTGGCCTACTAGACATGGTCTCAGACTCAGCAGGAACGAATGCAAATGGATTAAAAATAATTAAGTGGAGAAGGTTAAAAACAAAAACTGTATCATCAGAATCCAAAAAGGTAAGTTTCATGAAATATATAGTTGCACACTGAAAAAGCTGATTACATACAAATACACAAAGTTTACTATCACACCCAAAGCAACACTCACAAAAGTGAGTGGTCAGGTGTGGTGAGGTCCGCCTATTACTGCAGCACTGGAGGGAGGTAGACAGAAGTAGGTAGATCTTTGAGGTCAGAGCCAGACTCGTTTACATAACAAGTTCCAAACCAGCCAGGGTCACAACAGTGAGTCTTCGCCTCAAGAATGAATGAATGTTAAGAATTCTTAAAGAGCACTTAATTTAAAGATACTGAACTTTAAAATTAAAATAGAAAAGTTTTGAAAATAACTTATAATAAACAAACAGAATTTCTGTAATAGCTTCTGATTTACTATTATAAAAAAATAACAGAAAATAAAATTTCCAAAGCTAACTATAAAAAATGAATTAAAACAATGGGAATTGGCAGCTTGCAAAAGTTTCTGTGTGGATAGGAAGGAACAGCAACAGCTACAGATAATACAGTCAGCGGAACAGAACATAAATCACAGCAGAAAACAAGTGGAACGTTCCAAGTTAAGAGACATGGAGAAAACACATCCTAATTTCTTTCCCTACAACTATGTTACAAGTGGATTTTTAATTAGTAATCTAAACACAGACAGAAGAACGTATCAGTGCAAATTAATAGGATAAACCAAAGCAAATAACATCTCCGTTTTCTGTGATGCCAACCTTAGTTACTATGTAGGTCATCCAATCTTAAAGCTAGGTTCCTTAGTTGGTAATATAAAAGTGTTCTAAATCTTATCAACACAATATATTAGATGAATCACTTAAGTTTTAAAAAGCTCATTCAAACAAATTTTAATATGTATAGAACACTCCTAACAAAAACCAAAGTATCCCCAGGAATTCGAGGTTAAAGCATAAAGATTACAAGACCAAGGCCAGCCTGGATACAGGGTAATTTGGTCATTTACTGCCACTGCTTAGAGCCAGTTATCCCTAGAGTTTACACAAACAGTAGCAAAATATTCACTTCTAAAATTGATAGTTCAAAAGTCACCAGGAATAGTAGTGCATGCCTTTAACCCCAACAATCAAGAGACAGGGGTGGAGATGGAGGCGGGGGCAGGGGCAGGGGCAGGGGCAGGGGCAGGAGTGGGGGAAGGGGCAGGGGCAGGAGTGGGGGAAGGGGCAGGGGCAAGAGTGGGGGAAGGGGCAGAGCATCTCAGGAGTTTGGAACCAGTCTGGTTTATACAGTGAGTTCTAAGACTGCCAGAACTACACAGTAAGACCCTGTCTCAAAACAACAACAACAACAACAAAATAAAAACAAACAAAAAAAATCACAAGTTTTCCTAATAGGGTTCAAAATCCCAAATGCTTTACAGATAACACTGTAATTAAAAACCATATGAATGAGAACTTACTTGTTCCTCCAAGTGATCTAAATCCTTCCCGAATATTTTGTGTAAACATAGGAATAATGGGCTAAAGAAAAGAATTTGAATTCAAAAGTAAATAAATAAATTCACTTAAGGTCTCCATTGAGTCATTAAAGCAACTTTTTTGAGGGCACATTTGAAATCCTAAAAACAGATTTTGGTGGATTTATCAGACTAAATCTGACTTGATCATTCATGAAAATATGAGCTGGAATGGCTATTCTCTAATTGTAGCACTAATTTCAGCTACCAATTTTCCTTATAGATAAACCCCAGAAACTCAAAGATTACAATACTCATTGATTTCACTAAATAATGAATACATAATTGAATATATAATGAATTGTGAATGATGAATATGGTAAATTAGTTTCACTAGTTCCTAAATAATACGCTTTTTGAAGTTACGAGATAAAGGTACTTTGAAGGGGGTACGGTGGTTAGTGAGAATAACCCCTCTAAGTTCATACATTTGAATTCTCAGTCCCCAGTTGGTAGAATTAGGGGAGGCCTTGTTGGAGGAGGTGTGTCACTGCGGACATGGTGAGATTTCAAAAGCCCACACCAGTGGTTGGCTCTCTCTGCCTCCAGCTCACGGAGCAGTTATAAACTCTCCCTGCCAGGATGGTTATGGCCTTCGACCCTCAGGAACTTTGAGCCCACAATGAAATGCTTTCTTTTATAAGCTATCTTTATCATGGTATTTAGTGACAGAAACAGAAAAGTAACCAAGACAAAGGGAAATATTATATAAATTAAATGATAGGTTTCACAAGATGGTCTCATGGAATTGGTAACTCGTTTTTATGAGACCATTAAATTCAAGATGTTCAGTATCAATGACAAGTATATATAAGAATTTTAAAAAGTATATAAATTAATGAATTTAGATAACAAGTTTATAGGACATTCCATGAACATCGATACGTGGTATTTAATAATAGAAATGTTAGGTAAATGTCATAAAATAATGAGATATTATAAAGTATAATATAGGAAGGTTATGGTATTATAAACAGTAAGTACATCAAAATTGAGTAAAATACTTTCATCTATAAACAAATATACAGAACAAGGTGTTTTAAATAGATAAGACTATATGCATGTGTGTGTACACACGTTCATGAAGTTTCACATTATTTATAGAACTACATACCTTTACGAGCAAGGTTTTAGAGACTAGAAATCACAAGGATAAACTTCATAAAACTTAACCTCACACTGAACTAGCTGATCCCCTACCAGAGGAGAGCCACCTACTACATTAGGGGCCCCTGATGCATGTTTCCTTCACGGCTGTATCCCTCACACTCAGAAAAGCACCTATACATACAGGGTCAGAATCGGGCAGCCTTCGCCACACTGGAGAAGGCAGGCAGGGCTGGCCAGTGAAGACTGTCCAGTTTGATGAAGTTAGCTCATGAAGCTACTGTGTGGAGATGAGGATGGACACTGACTTATTCTTACTCTTTATTTTTGGGAAAATATCCACTACTACCTAAGGCATTACAGGTTTTGTAAAATAAGATGGATAAAAGTCTAGTGTTTTAAAAGGTACACTCCCAGAGCTCAGAATGCACGGAAGGAACAGAAAGCCTCTCAGCTCACAGATATACTGTTCGCCCTTGAGTGCAGCTGCTGGCCATGTCTACTGACCAGCATGATCCCGAAGGCATGCGCTGAAGCGTGCACTTACCAAGATGATTAGGTTGCGCTCTGCTTCAGACATTCCAGAAGCCACTTCATAGAGGAAAGCTTGCCCTAGCTGACGCCATCTTTCATGATGTAATCTGAACCTACAGTTTTTAAGTGCATCAAGCTTCCATTCTTCAAGGCACAGCACTAACATTTACAATTTGATGTTGTACACTTAGCACTTTCCTTGTACATACTTGTATACAAGGCAGCTGCATAGGCAACCAAGACTTTATCATTTCTGTACCCACATATATGTGTTCTTGGGGCATCAGTTCAACATGGGCTTGGAGTCCTATTTCTGTCACTAAACAAGCTGCTTATCGGACCTAAGCCTTACTTTCTTCAGATGAAAAGTGAAAAGATGTAATTACCTTCATCTCAAAAGTTTTTATGGATAAAGTATAATAACACAAATAAATAATTGCTAAATACAATGTTCCTTTCTTTTACATTTGTTGTTTGTGCTTTTCAATTAAATAAACTAATTTTTCTTCAACCTAGATGTGAAGCTACCTAAGTAAAATCTTTAGGAATTCACAAAATTAGAGGAGTATTTCTGGTATATATAACTGTCCCATCCAAATGGCCTTTACATATTTTCTGAACTACAATTCGATTCCCCTTTTTAGTTCCTTTTAGTATGCCCAGTTTGGTTTTTAAATTATTCTGGGGGAGGGGCACTGCTGGTGAATCATACTCAGCCTGGCACATACTTATCTAGAATTCTGCCCAGCAGTCCCTTTGTAAATGAAGCTAGTCTGACATCTGTAGCTTTAAGTGTTCTCTCACCGTTTATGGAAGTCTGATTTAGTATTAAGAGATAGCTGTCATTTACAATGACGTAAATATTTTACTGAAAAGATTTCCTCACAACTCTAAAGACCCAGTCTCTGAAATTTTGCTACTGTTACAAATTGTAAGGTAAGTGACTTTGTTTTCCAGTGGTCTCAGGCAGTCCAGGTTGAGAGTCACTGCATCAGAATATTACTCCTGCCACTTCCTTACCATGCGGAGCCCTGAGACAGACTCAAAAGTGCTGCGAACTACTTATCACACTTTAAATGTGATTAATAAATTAATAGCAGTAAAATTTTGTATTTGATTTGTATTTGATTGAGGTTATTTCTCAATTTTTTGGAATTTTATATAAAAATTAATTAAATTATCTAGATTATCTTTAAAAGTTATCAAGAAATTTAAGAATCTGAATTCTTGGGTTTTTTTTTTTTTTTTGGATTCAAGTTCTTTTGTCCTTTCTCTCTGTTAGGTCTCCTAAGCAACAGTATCCTTAAAACGACAAATGTAAGAACGAACAATTAAAATTCTTGATCTGAAATGTATATAAAAACAAATCTTTCAAAATATAAACTTATAGAAAATGAGTCAATGTTTTGTTTTAGATCAGAATTTTAGTTATTCTTGCATTAAAATACTACATTGATTATTCCTCATTTTGCACAGCTGCATGCAGCCTTTTGCATACCATTATTACTCGAAATCTACAGCTCTGATTGCTACATCTGTGCTTATAAAACTCTTGAAAAATGGGTAAAATGTGTTTAGTCAGTTTTCTTTATTACTAACACAAAATGAATAAATAAATTAAAATACTTTTTGTCAAGTAATCTGTGTTTAAAGACAATACACTAAAGATTTAAACATAAAATTTCTATACTTAACTTGTAACTTTACTGTTTTAACACGTGTATTTAAAAAGTCAGGAAGTAGATTAATTTAAACTAGGAACCTGTACTAAAGCACTAGAGCCGTAACTTTTAGGAGTCACACACAAGCTCATACATAGGTACAGGAGCTCTTCAGAGAATACTGTTCAACTGAAAAGTCATAATTCAAACAGAAGAATACCTATTCCTCTTTAGACATTACTGTTTGGTTACAATGAGTTACCCACAATCTTTCTTTTTTAATCAACAGTCTATATTTAAATGATGCACAGTAAACCAAAGATGCAGACTGATCTCTAAGGATGGCTACCTGGGCACTGAAAGTTACGGCAGCTGACCCAACCTCAAGTTTGGAGAACAGAACCAGAGTCCAGCGAGGGACTGCACCGTCTTAGGATAAAGTGCCATGTGGAGAACAAGAGACTAAGAAATACTTTTCAAAGGCAAAAAACAAACATCAACCAGCAAAAGCACATTCTTAAATTTGGTCTAGGAAGAACAATTAACTATAGGGAATCTCCCAAGTATGTTTAGTTGTATTGATGAACATACTTATTACTTGATGTATTTTGTGCTCTTGTTGGGCAGAAACAATGATAAGATGTCCACTTCTTATCATTATATTATAAAATAGCTAATCACATTTGATGAAAAAAAGACATGTCACGTAGTACATGTATTGTTATAAAAACCAATTACACATCAAAGAATTGTTAAACCAAATTCATCCATGAAGTCCAACTCATCCACACAAGGTTACCAACGGTCTAAAATATAAAAATGAGCTGACTATACTATTTAAAGAAGAGTACCTGAAAGAGTGGTGGGCTGTGTACAAATCCCATAAAAAATAAAGTGGAATTTACTACTGAGAAAAAAAACTTTGTTAAATACTTGCCAAATTTCTAGTTCAGATTTTTGTTTTTTAAGATGGCTTCTCCCACATAAGCAATACTTGTCTTTCGATACATGCCTACAAATTGTTATACATAGGAACTTTTGTGCCATTACAAAAGAATCTGGCTTCATAAACTCTGGCTCATTTTTTAAGCATTTCTTTGAAATTCAAGCAAGCTTTGCTTGAATAATTACTTTGATGACTCACCACTTTTGCATCAATTGCAACCTGCGCAAAGCCTTTACGATTACCCCATATGATGTTGTAGGTTTCATCACTGAGTAAGGCTTCTCGAACTCCGCCCGGTGAAATAGCTAACAGGTGACCGCTCCTCAAGATTTCAACACATTTTTCTCTTGGTCCATGAAGAGCACAAAATACATCAAGTAATAAACTAAACCCTGTAAAAAACATAATCATGAAGATGTATCTTGATCTTGTTCAATTCTTTCAGAGCAAAATTCATGATCTATGCAATTTACTGCACATACTTTCTAAAACCTTGAAGTCAACAGTTCTGAAGGTATAAAACCTACTTGACTTATGAAATAATATCTTACTGACCATACACTATTGGTTACTTCCTGACTAATTACCCCCTTAATATGAATATTTTACATTTCCAAAAGCTTAATTAAAACTCAAAACTATCATGAAAAACTCCATGAAAAATGAGGAGTCTTCTTCCCATCTTACAAAAGACAAAACGTGGGCTTAAAGTAGGTAGCATGTTTGAAGTCACACAGCAAAGGTTCCCACTGGGCTATATCCAATCCCATATGCCTGTCACTGAATTTCAAGCCACATATAACCTCAAGTCTGTTAAAACAATCAGATAACCTCAAGTCTGTTAAAACAATCAGAGATGATATCTCATCAACAACCAAAACCCTAACCTGTAACAAAAAACCACCGGAGACAATATAAATCCAATGATGTTCAGCCATACCAAAAATTAGCTAAGACTATAATCAAATCTATTGAAATAAAAAAGTTAGATGACGCTAATCCTACAATTAAGTTTTTATAACAACAACAAATATCATTGAGAATTTTTAACCAACTTAGGAAGGTAATTTAATTGAAGGAAAGCTAATTCCAAATCTTAATATTATGCAGTTTTTTCAAACGGTGACTACGCTTGTATGACAGACTTCCTGTCAATAAAAAGAAATCCTTTAATAAAAATCCTACAGTAGAACTTTATGTGCTTGTCAGTGTGCGTGTTTTTCCTGCTTGAGACTGAGAACATGGACAGTTCACACAACTGGGCAAACTAACATAGCCTCCCATTGCCTTAAAGAGCTGAAAGGACATTTAACTATCATCAAGATTTAAATAACGCTTACTCTGCACCAAAACCTCACTTACTTAATTAGATGCACTCTCAGAGTAAAAGGAAGGGAGGGCACATAAATTACAAAATTTCTCTTGCACTAAAAATTATAAATGACTAAAAGTAAGTCAGTATCAAAATATGGTGTGAGCATAAAGGAAAAACTACTTTGAAAAACCTAAAGACATTTCTTACTTGTGAAAACAGAAAGCTAGAAACAAACCTGTGCTCCATAAGAAACAATAGTTAGGTAAACACTTGAGCCATACTGGTTGTGGGTAGCTCAGCACATGGCTGCCTGGCTAGCGTGTGGAGGCCCTAGGTGTAATCTCCAGAGCCTGACTGAGGTAGGAAGCACTGAAGGACAGTAATGTTTGCATTAACTCGTTAGGGGGAATAAAACCCACAAAATGTTTGGAAATGTATGAAAACGTCATTTTTTTTAAAAAATCGAAATAACTAGTTATAATTATAATATCTTTCTGTTCCCCACCTACAAAAAGTCGTCACACTCTTTCTAAAGGAAAACCTTACAACTGATTTAACATATGCACATAAGACAGATGTTTTAACATATACTAAAGCACTAACCATATGTATAGAAGGCACTGGAGTAGACTGTTCCTTAGCTCACTGCTGAGTTTGGGTCTGGTTCCTGGGCCAGCTTTGCTTTTATTACTCCAGAGAACATACTAGCAACTCTCCTGGCTGGTTTCTACTGATTTAGTGATGAAAGAAAGTAAAATTTATTCTCAGTAATTTCATTCAATGATTTTTTTAAAAAATAACTATTTTATCGTAAACAATTTGGCTAAACTTTTTAAAAAGATATAAAGTCATGATGAACAGTCTTCAATCTCAAAAGTTTAGGTCCATGAAGCAAATCATACACTGGAAAAGAAGTATGTGTACAATACTCTTTAGGATAGTGTAGACAAATATACCCTTGTGTATTTTCCCCCAATTTTGATTTGCTATTAAACTTTAACAGCACTAAACAAGAAAGAAAATATGAACATTTAACAAACTTATACACAAAAATATGTATTATTTTTTAAAATTCTACTTGGGAGTTCAAGGTTTGGGTTAGGGATACAGTACAGGTCAGAGCACTTGCCTAGTACTCTGTCTCTAATATCACAGTAAACAGACTGCTGTGGGGCGTGTGTGTCTGCGCCTCACCAACTTGGTAGGCTCAGGTAGAGGATTACTTAAGACTACAAGCTGAAAGCCAGTCTGGGTAACTTGGCTCAATTTTTAAAAGATTTTTTTTTTAACTTAGAAAATACTGGCTAAAATTCTGTTAATTAAAAAAGGAGGAGGAGGACACGAACAAGGAGGAGAAAAAATAAAATAAAATAGGACTGGAGGGCTAAGAGCAAAAGAAAAAAAGATGAAGAGGAGGAAGAGGTAGAGGTAGGGAGGGAGGGAGGGGCAATGGGTGGGTGTATATGAATAGAGCCACACCTAGAAAGCCAAGACTCTGAAAAGCTAAGGCAGGAGGATTACCCATTCACAGTGAATTTTGGCAATAGAGCCAGACTGTCTTTAAACCAAACAAAAAGTAGGTGATATTTCTGGGTATTTTTCTAAAAGATGTATTACTTAAATTGGATAATTGGGTTGTTTTCAAATTTGTTATTTTAAAGAGACAAAACACTCTGAACAGCACTAGAGAGAGACTACCACATAATTTGATCACTACACACAGTTAAGTTTTACCTGGGATTTTAAAGACAAAGTGGTCAGCTACTACTCGGCAAGTTCTGCCTTTGTGGATGAAAATCTTAGCCATGAAGTAGTAAAAGTCTATGGGAATAGCGCCGTGATAAAAAATTATAAGTGCTGGTCCTTCTGGTATCTTCTCCATCCCATGAACTTCATAACCTGTTTGAAAGACAAGCTGCAGATAAACAAAATACGTAACATAAAACCTGTCTTTGCCTTCCTGGTCCCTCCTCTCCACAGCTCTTCCCCTCCCCTTCCTTCAGTTGTGGGATAACTGGTTCTACGGTCATACAGCGGGACACATTGAACAAGGCACGTGACTGCAGACGAGGCAGAGCGGTGCTGGGAGTCAGGGAGGTCAGGGGTGGCCCAGGAGTGGGAGTCAAAGCCAGGGCAGAGCTGTGAAGACAGCACTGAGGCAGGAGAGAGCAGCCTTCGGTGATGGCTGCTGGGGAAGAGGAAGGCGGCCAAGGGTAGACAGAGCAAGCACAGGGATGGGGACAGAATGCACCCCAGCACCGGGCTGGCTCAAGAGGTTAGAGCCAAGTGTGGGGAAAGGGGTCATCTTAGAGGTGCCCAAGTAGGGCTGCCTGAGCAGCTGGGGACCAGCCTCCCCAGGTGTGCACACTTCTCACTCACAAACCACTCACCACCTAGTTGGGAATGCACCTACACTTTCTTGCTGATGTACATTTCCTGTAGGTAGGCTCCTGCTATGAATACACTTAGGAATCCTGTCTGCCCGAGAGTGAGCCTCAGGGACCTACGATGCACGTGGTGATGCTGCACTTGAGCTGCCACATGCACTTTTTAACTCAAGGTGTCCTCTGAGGACTTTCTATTACGATATTCATTTTCAAGGGAAACAACTGTCAGGAACACAGCTTTTAAACGTGCCATTTCCTTTTTCCTGGAAGAATGTTTTTTTTTAAAAAAGTGAAAGGTTTGAGCTAAAAGGCTGCTGGCCACCTGAGGGCAGAGACTTCATTCACTCATTACCATCTAAACTGAAGTGAGTTGTGTACAAAACTTATAAGTGTTTCTTTGTATTTTATAGGGAGTCACAGAATGTTTTTGTAAAAATCATAGGGTACATATGGCCTGAGGGTAAATTTTATAGTACAATATAAAATACTGAATAGATCCTGGCATAGAGATATTTTGAGTAGTAAAGACCTTATATATAAATAAAGCCTGTTCAGTAACAGGAAACTAAATGAACTGCTAAATATTTGTGAGAAGGATTAACAGCATGTGACATCCTATCTGGCCACACATATACAAATGATAAATAAACCAAAATTTTCACCAAGTTTTAGTAAACATGGTAAGTTTTAGGTACTTTTTTCTTTTTATAATGATCATTTTCTAAGTTTCTGAAATTTAAAAAGCACACATTAAATTAAATGAAACAAAATCAAACTATAGACACAAATGCTTTTTATTTATGTCACAAGCTCAACTTTTTAAAAAGTATCCCTTAGCTTGACAAAATAACATAAAAAAAAAATTAACACACGCTAAGTACTGAGCCTCTGAGCCATAAATACATAATAAAACTACCTTGGAAGTCCAATATAAAATAGTGCTTAAATTTACCTGTATTGTCCTGTATATATTTAGGCAATGTATGTGCTGGCTAAAGATGCAAGTTCCTAACAAGTACCATAAATAATGTCATTAAGTGTCACTTACTAAAGACCAGCAAGGTGCAACTCTGAGACAGGCACGTGTGTGCGAACCACGCTCTGTGTAAAACTCGGAGGGCCAGCAGGGATTTAATGAGCAAATATTAAGAATCCAAAGCATCCAAATCATGGGCCCTGTTTGCAAAGTTCAATACCATGACTTCTGGCCCTGAATCCCAAGTGCAGGACCGATATAGTATAGAGTTCTGAGCAGGGGGCTAGAACCATTTGTCAAAGCCTACATCCTCTGACTGTACCTCTGAAATAACTTCTCTGAACCTGTTTCATGAGGAGTAAAATGGGGGGAAAAATGTGAAGTTTATCTATCTTGAAGTAAGGTTTTTAAGAGTCAAGGCGAATAAAAGTATTTGACAGTCAAAAAAAATTTTAATATGAACATAATGTTACCAAACAAGGTATTAGACTAAAAAGCCTATCAGTGAAAAGTTTTCTTAATGGCAGCTTACATGACAGTGATGAATATCACCAAGTGTCTATTTTAATGTCTTCCCAGAAGGATTTCTGTGAGTTCAGGGCCAGCAAGTTCCTGGACAGCTAGGACTATAGAGAGAGAGCTTGTCTTTAAAAAAAAAAAAAGAACCTCCCCTCTGAAACCACTTTTCTATAGGCTTGTCAACAGCCTACAGACGTCTTTGTCAAATGGTGTTCTGCCTCAACAGTGGTTTGTTCTTCACAAAGCGTATGTATGCTGAGGCTGAATTACGAATGCAGCAGTTGTAAGAAATGAGGTCTACTAGGAGGCCGCTAGAGGATGGGGAGCACCCTTAGGAACAGACTCCAACTCCCACAGAAAGACTGTATTCCTGGGAACTAAATTACTTTTAGGAACAGGCTATTTCATTTTGTATTTCGTTTTTTTTTGTTGTTGTTGTTGTTGTTGTTTTTTAAAGATAGGACCCCATGACCTAGCAACTAAAGTAGGCCATGTGATTACCGAGAGCTAAGAAGCTCCATTAGAGCAAAGGAACTTACAAAGCGAGAAAACACCCACAAATAGCACACTGGAGTCTGGCATCCAAAATATATGAGGCTCACAGAATGAAGACAACAAAACCAAACACCTTTAAATGGTCCAAAGAACAACGGCTCTATTCCCTTCTCTTTTTAATTTGTTGTATTTGTCTTATTTTATGTGTATGAATGTTTGCTCTGCGTGGTTGTTTGTATACCACGTGTACGCCTGAAGTCTGAAGTTCAGAGAGTCTGCTGGGTTCCCAGACACTACAGCCGTGGAAGCTGTAGGCTCCTATCTGTGTGCCAGGAGCAAGATCTGGGTCTTCTCAAGAGGAACAACATCCTCCCAAATGCTGGGCCAGTCCTTGGTCCCTTCTTCTTTTGGTTTTTCAATAGCACTCTATCTAGGCTAGCCCTGAACTTCTGTTGATTCTCCTGCCTCAGTTTCTTAAATGCTGGAATTACAAAACAATGGACCATCAAGGATTGCGCATTCTTCTCAAAAGAAGACATACAGATGGTCAGCAAATAAGCAAAAAAATACGTTTCATTAATTATCAGAAAACGTGTGTTGAAACCACAATAAAATATCATTCACCCTAGTTATAACGGCTATTGTCAAGGATAACAAGGAACTGCAGGGGTGGGCTCAGTGCTGCGGTGCCCATTATTATGAGGTCCTAGTTTAATCCCCGAGAAGCAGTAGGGAACTTCCAATGCTGGCCACAATGAAGTGGGATGGGAAATCGTTATATGGTTGAGCCATTCTAGAAAATAATATGGCAAATCTGGGGAAGAAAAAAAAAACAGAACCATTGATACTAAAAGGCCAGCAATTCCACTACTGGGTGCAAAGCCAAAGAAGCTGTTGCTACCCACAGATACAACTGAACAACATAATGCATCAAACAAGCCACACAAAGACAACAGCATGTTTTAAATCTTTACATGACCACTCACAAAAGTACAGACTGGAAGAGCAGTCACTAGAGACTGGGAAAGGACAACAGAGAGAAGGTGAAGGAACGTTAGAGCTTGGCTGAGTGGGAGGGAAGAAGGGGGGAGGGCATGAGCACATGCAGATATGTCCACAATTCCCAGGTTGTCTAGCTAATGTATTAGCAATTAGTCTTTACAACAGCAGGCTCCCTTTACATTTTCTCTTCCTAGGCGCCTGCTTCCCTTCCACCTTTAGGCCATGAACAAAGCCACTTGAGACTCACCAGGACCAAGGAGGTGTGTGCCCATGCTCTTAGACATTGAGTTATTTACAAATTATCCCATTTCAGGTACGCCAGTTTGAAAGCAAAATGGACTGAAGTACATATGGCTCAAATCCTTGGCATTTTTGTCCAAACACATGCCACTTATAAACTAAGGGACTGGTTGAAAAGTACTGGTCAAGAGAACCACCAAGTCCTTGGAAACAAACCATCTGAGCCAAAAACACACCACCTATCGTTAAGTGTTCAGCACCAGAGACTCTCAAGTCATAAAGAGGACGCTTCTTACAGAGAAGCGTGTGGTCACCTCACTTATCCAGAAAGACACCCCATCTAAGTGATGAATCAAGCAGCAAGTGGATAAACATCACAACTTACACTTAATGTTTACTATCATAATATTTCACTCTTTTAAAATGTCACAGTGGTAGAATCAAATTTACTCTGAATAGCAGAGTTCCAGAACAGCCAGGGATATACAGAGACTCTGTTTATGCAAAGTAAAATTGAAACAAAAAGACTTTTTCTAGCCAAGCCTGGTGGCATTTGCTACAACCCCAATAATATTCAGGAAGCCAAAGGAGGACTGCAAATTCCAGGTGGCTGGACTACATTTCCAAAACTTATCTCAAAAAACAAAACTAAGTGTGTCTGGGGACAGCTCTGTGCACTGTGTGCTGTACAAGACCAGAGCTCAGCTGCCACCACCAATGTTAGGTGCTAACCCCAGCTCCAAGGCACTGGACACACTCTTCTGGCCTCTATCAGCACACACACACACACACACACACACACACACACACACACACACACACAAAATCAATCAATCACACAATCTTTAAAAACAACAAGAAAATGCAGTTTCTAGGAAGCAGAAACAGAGGACCACAAGGAGGAGAGAGAGAGAGAGAGAGAGAGAGAGAGAGAGAATATGTATACACACACATATATATATACATATGTGAAACAGAAGCAGGGCAGCTTAAGGGGGAGGAGCAGTGAGAAGTGGAAATGGGGAGAGAAAAGGGAATGGGGCAGCAAATAGAAATAAAATGACAGAGACAAATAAAACATCACAATAAGAGCTGTGACTGTGTGTGTTGGTCAACAAGAAGTTTTGACAGTTCTAAGTAATTTCTATAGATGTCTTCAATATCAAGTTTCATATTTCAGTTTATAGTAATCAAGAATGGTGTACAACAGAAATAAATGTATTAAGAAAAAGTCACTGACAGACATACATATATACTCCATGTGATATCCCTTCCAGCCCTATTCTCAGTAACTCCCCAGTCCTCCCCAGTGTCGGCACGACATGCCGGGCCCAGAGACAGCAGTCAGCTTACCGTGCCAGACGGCCGCGTGTCCATCCCAGAGCGTTGCCACCGTTTTCCTCGCGCCATCCCACAAGTTATGAGAGTAGGCTTCTTTTAACACATTCTTCCTCTTATAAATATGGAGGAAAATAATAGTAAGGTAGAGAAGAAAGATGGTAAAGTAAGGAAGTATTAAAAGTATCAGTGGGGTGAAAACCCATAAGAGATGGTTCGCAAAATTCAGATAGTCCTCCAATTGTTCCACACCCAGCCACTGTTCAAGCACGTGGATCAGACAGGTCATGTAGGGCACGGAGTCCTGTCCTGCAGCACAGGTTTGGTTGTTACCTATCATTTTCTTCAGATGGAAATCCCAAATTCTGTCTCTCTCTTCATTGCCGTATGTTTCCCCTTTGTGCCTGAGGGGGAAAGATGCAGTTATTTCCCTTGCGACTACAAAGTTAAATATGTTAGTGTATTTTGCTATGAACAGTCATCTTTAATAACAAAGATAAGTAGGGGCTTAACACTTAACTGTGAGCATGATAAGGGTTTCTCTACAAAATCATGGAAAGTGATGGGTTTAGCTTTTGAAATAACTTGCAAGCTGTGGTTAAGACGGAAAAGCTGATAGAGAATGAAATTGCCGCTCAAACTTGTAATCTAACCCATATCTTCCATAGACCATGCTGAACATTTGACTCTCTTTGATGAGACTGTCCTTCACAAAGGAAAACATCGATCGGTGTCTGATTCAGCAGAGTGACCCAGAGCTTTAGGAAATGGTGACATACATAGAGAAACCGGTTAACATAAGAGCTTATCTGCTCTTTTGACATTGTAGAATTTTAAAATTCACTTTTTATCTCACAGTCACTAAGATTTCTGCTAAAACATAAATGACTGAAAACAGAGCTGCAAAAACATTGCATAAACTCTCTCTCTAAAATAATTACTTGACTCGCCAGAAATTACACAAATCTCTTATCTCTAGCTTCAATGTATGTACTCTGAAAACACCTAACAAATGAAATATACTTAAGTTTACATTCCCATGAACTCAATGGCAGGGGATAGCCACAAATGTCTGACAAATAATGACAGCCCTGGGAATGTCACATCACACTCAGGTCACTCTGCACAGCTGTCCTATGAAGGCCACCCATGAAGCTGACTACAGCTATAAGACATTTGCATCTGTAAGGGGAAAGTATAAATGTAGAACATCTAAATGGCTGTCACTTCTTACTAACTTTTACTAATGGGCTACAAGTCAAACCGTCAAATATGGCATTCGATAATACAGCTCTGTTACCCTTAAGGAATATAATTACCTACCTAAGATGTCCTTCTTTCATTCATATGTTCACTGCTTCAAAGTCTGGTCTAGAGACACTTAAACCATTATTCCATATTATGTAATTTTAACAAATCCATCTCAAATTCTTTGTGACAGATTCAGGAAAGGAATAAATAAAGGAGAGAGACTAAACCAGACTCTCACACAAGAAGAAATATATGGTATCTTGTTACCAAGATTATCTTGCTAATTAGCTTTTTAACAGTGCACACACTTTGGCTCATAGAGGACTTGGTCTGACTTCTGTGTGGTGAACAGCATTTCTCTGTGGCAGCACTGGGTAACCCTGTGTATAATATGCTCCTCAACCTATATTTTATTTTTCTCACTGAGTTAGTTACTCTTCTCATCACTAAAAGTTCTATTAAAACATAAATGTGCATACTGGTCAAAATGATACTTGGATTCAACAAAATTCCAATAAAAAACCATCAAAGATATTTCACATAAATAGAAAAATACACTCACAGAACTAAAACAACCCCCAAAATCACATGGAGACATGAAAGACTTGAAATGACCAAAGACACTGAGCACCAGGAATAATGCTGAAGGAATTACCATATCCGCCTTCAATATAACCAGAACATGGAACTGACATAAAAACAGACATGCAGACCAATGAAACCAAACAGAATATAAAATAAATGCATGTACTTACAGCCAATTTCTTTTAAGCAAAGACAGCAATGTTAGTATTAGAAGACAATACAGGAGAAACTATGCCCCCCAAAGCACAAACACCTAAAGCAAAGAAACTATTAATCAAACAGCAGATTTATTTCTAGACTGTACTAAGTAGTAAAAAGGTTCAACAAGAAAAGCCCAAATAATCCCATTAAAAAGAGGGCTTGAATAGTCACTCCTTGGGAGATTATACAAATGGCTGACAAACATGAAGAATAGAGAGCACACTACTGTTGCTACTCTTGACTGTCAGCTTATGGGAGTAGAACCACCTAAGAGACAAACCTCTGCAAATGTCGGTGAGGATTTGGTTGGTTTGGAGTTTTTTTGTTTGTTAACAGAGGTAGGAAGAATCACCCTAACTTTGGGTGGTACCATCTCAAGCTCATACATGGAAGCTTATCTCAAAGATGAAGAAGAGTGGGGTCAGGACAAGTGCAGGGAAGGATGTAGACAGGGCGATTTAGTGGGGGTGGGGCATAGCCAAAGGGAAACGTTTACTTTTAAAGCACAGTGGAAAAACTGGTTCACAAAGTGAGTGCCTTAGTTAGGACTTTACTGCTGTGAACAGACACCATGACGAAGGCAACTCTTTAGAAAGGACAACATCTAATTGGGACTGGCTTACAGGTTCAGAGGCTCAGTCCATTATCATCAAGATGGGAACATGGCAGCATCTAGGCAGACATGGTGCAGACAGAGCTGAGAGTTCTACATCTTCATCTGAAGGCTGCCAGTGGAAGACTGACTTCCAGGCAGCTAGGATGAGGGTCTTAAGCCCACACCCACAATGACACACCTCCTAATAGTGCCACTGTCTGGGTCAACCAAATACAAACCATCACAATGAATATCCAAAAACAGATAATAGAACATTTTGAGTGGCCCAACACAATGAAAGGCTAAGTCTAAGGCGAGAAATGAATCATTTCCTCTGACCTCATAAATACAAACTATATACATGCACTGAAATGCTGCCCTGTGGCCCAGAACTATGTACAATTATTAGATGCCATTGACTTTTTAAATAAATTTTAAATATTTTTTTATTATCTGACCCAATGGGGAGTCTGCATGAGTGAGCACTATACCTTGGTTGTTCATGTGGATGTGGAGGACAACTTTTGTGCATCAGTGAATATTTTGTGGCAAATGCCTTTCTTTAACCAATAAGCCTTCTCCCCAACACCCAGGTGTCACTCATCAATAAAAAGAAAACAAACACAATAAAAACCTGTGAGTTCAAGCTTCTTTCTCTGGATTCTGATGTACATTACCTTTCAAAGATTTTGGTTTTCAATATACAAATGCTCTTCTAGTTTTGGTTTAAAAGTCCCCCACTCTTTTAATGACTACTGTTCTAACTGTACTATAGGCTATAGTCATTCACTCCAATTATGCTGCAATACACTTATTTTGCTTGTTTATTTATTTTTTGCAACAGCATCTGTGTAGACCTGACTTGCTTTGCAGACTAAGCTGGCCTTAATCTCAGAGAGATCTGTCTGCCTCTGCCTCCCAAGTATGAGATTAAAGGTGTATGCCACCAAGCCTACCTATAATTTGCTTCTAGACTGGTGTATCTACAACTGCAGTATTCTTCCCTTTCACAAGTCCTAAATTCAATATATATTTGACCTCAAAATAAGGCCGTGTTAACAACGTAGGGAGAAAATATCCAAATCTCAGCTCAGTCCTTATACAGCCCATAAAAAGTACCAATAAACAAAAACTAAATCTTCATGATGCAAAAACCTTCAAGCATGAGCTTGTTTTGTTTTTGAGGAAGCTGTTGGCCAGTCTCAAACAGCACCTAGTGCTGAATGTCTTTTTTTTTTCAAATATAATAATTCTGTAAGTTTTTTATGTCCAACTTACACACTATCATTTCTTACTAAATATTTAATAAATTACAAAACCCAGAGATCGCGGCAGCACAGCCATCTACAGGATCTGGACCATTTCGAATTTGCACAAATACAAAAAAGTTTTTAAGTGTTGTTTCCTTTAATCCTCTCCGGAGCCTCATGGATAGTTATTATTACTCAGCCTCTTTTTATAGATTATCAGACGCTGCTCACAGAGGCCAAGTCACTTGCCTGGTCACATAGACACGAGCATAAACCAGTATTCCAACCCTGCTCAGTCAGCTCGCCACCAGTTCTAACCTGTCCCATTGGCCTCGTCTCTAGAGTCTCACTATTCCCTGCAGCTCCAGCAGGCTCGCGGGACTGGGCTGTCATGAGACAAGCGAAACGCCTAGCCTCGGACAAAAAGCTATGGCTGGGAGTTCCGGAGCAGAGAGACGCGGATGCTGAGAACTTATAGGTGACGGGCGTGGCAAGAGCTGGACTCCCAGACCGGACAGCGCAGGCGCAGAGACCCGGGAACCCGCCTGCCTTTCCGCTCCCGGCCCCGCGACCAGGACACCACGCGTGCCACCGGCTGGAACAGCATGGAGAGCCCGACGCACCTGACTAGGGAGTCACAGGAAATCAGGTTACCCTCGGCGACGTCGGCAGCTAGTCAGCGGCTGAGCCGGGAGAGATGGACACTCAGATAGTGCCGACTTCCTTTAAACACCTGAGAGGAAGAAGCCCGAGCCGCATTGGGTGTAGGACCGCCAATTGCCCCGCCCCTTCCGGTAGCCGCCGTAGCTGCTTCCGGTGGCACGCTTGGCGGGCTCCGGGCTCGAGCCTCCCAGGCGCATTCCGTTCTTCTGCCCACGCGGGTAGCGCCTCTCTCTCTCTCCAGCAACAGAGCAGAGACCGGGACACGAGAACGAGCCCGGATAAGGAAATGTGTTGCGAGAAGTGGAACCACGTGGCCGAGATGCTGCTCTTCATTGAAGACCACGAGGAGGAGAACAAGATCCTTTGCCTCTGCTCCCGGGCATTTGTGGAGTAAGTCGTGCCGGCCCTCTCACTTTTTATCCTTGCTTGGGAATGTGGGTGTCGCTGAGCTTGAGTGGGACTTTCCTAAAAGATGACCTGCTTCTAGGGCAGACTGATATCTAAGAAACTCGAAACCTCTCGGGCATAAAGGAATGCTCTGCTTCGGTTACTAAAGGGAGAATTATTAAAATTTTGATTTTTAAAATGTGGTACCTACTATATGTTACTTAGTATTTACATAAGTGAAAGGCCAATCTCAATGTTGAGTGAGTCAGGCGAGATGCCCTAGGCCTCTTATCTTGTGCCTCAGTGACAGATGAAGAAGGATCGCAAGTTCGAGACTATCCTGAGCTAAACCGGTAACATCAAGGGATTAAGTGTAAGCTAACAAAATAGCATGAGGTGAAGGATCAAAATAGAGCTCAATTTGCAAACTGTAAAATCCTTTCCAACAAAAGTCAGAAGCTTCTAATTATTTGAGATAAAAGGCTTAACTGTTTTACAGCAGTTTTAAAGACATCTCTGTTTGGGGGAAATGTTTGTTTCATGATTAAAATTGCCTGAATGAAAAGAACCTTCTGGTAGAAAAAGCACTGACAAATTTTAAACTTAAGTTTGAAGGTATTCTTTTTCATTGTGTACTTGAGGGAAGATATCCGAAAGTTCCTCAAAAGGGAAATAAAACACCATGTTAAGTTTAATATTTAAAAACTTACTGTATTCATTTGCACCAATCCTGCTGATTCAGAGTTGAGCAACCCTGGGGTGGGGGTAGGGGAATGAGGATGATTATAAGAAAGACAGAAAGGAAGATTCAGAGACAAAAGTTAGAAATTGGGAGGACTGCAGGTCTATACCACACTGGCACCAGATGTATTTTTCATAGCCTTAATATGCTTTACAGTATTGTGGAAAACAACATCACAAACTAGCAGAGACAATGGCTGATGTAATTTGGATAGCTGTTCTCATCCAGAGGCCTCCTTGTTCCTTCTACCAAGATTAATACAATGCTCACTGGGTGTGCATTTAATTTAGTGAAGTTCTGGTTTGTGCTCCTATTAAATGTTCTGGTAGGTAATAGACTATAAGACCGAACCAGACTGTACTGAATTTACCTTCTAAGCAAAGAAGATCAATTTTGGACTAAGATAGCTGTTTGCACAATTACTCAGTTAACTCTGGATATGAGACAGAGGTCTGTGGCACTTTGATAGCAATCTGTGGTAAGGTAGACAGTGAATATTAAGAGGCCTTGGGAGGGGAAAGGAACTCCTCCAATTCAGAATCTTCTTGAAGTCTCTTTTTTGGCTGAGAGTCAAGAATACCAGTATCCTAAACAGAACTTGATGTGAAGATGGACTGAGTAGAGAAAATACTACTTTTATGTAGAAATAGTTTGAATAATTATTAAAATAGGCTGGTATGATGGCCCATGCATTTAATCCCACCACTTGGGGAGGGAGAGGCAGTGGAAGGCTGATCTCTGAGTTTGAGGCCAGCCTAGTTTCAAATGGAGTCTAGGACAGTCAGGACTGTTACACAGAGAAAACCTATCTCAAAAGGGGTGGTGGCTCAGTGAGTAAAGACATTACTCAATAAGTAAACCGAGTACTGAGGACCTGGGTTTGATCCTCAGGGTCCACATGGTGGAAGAAGAGAACCAGCCCCAAAGACTTTAAGACATGGTCTTACCAAGTGACTGGCTGGCCTGAAACTCATTATGTAGACCAGGGTGATTTCAGACTCACAGAGCTCTGCCTGTCTCTGGCTCCCAACATTAGGATTAAAGGTGTGTGCTAAAACAACAGTTCGTTCTGCTTAAACATGAGCTTTTGTGGTCTTACAAGTTCCCAGATGTGAACCTGAAATTTTCTGAAAATGGCCCCAAGACTATTTTTACTGTAAAAACTTATCAATTTCCCTAGGCCGTTGTCACCTATAGTCCTAGTTATCATCACGGGCTTCTCTGTAATCTTATTTAAACTTCTTAGTGATCCACTGAAATAGAGCTTCAGAAGCCACCAGAAATGTATGGTTGATATATTAAATGAAAAATGATCCCCAAGGATGGGCTCAGGTCCTTAAACACTTGGTCCCCAGTTGGTGGCACTGTTTGGGAAGGAGGTACATCCTCGCTGGAGGAAGTAGATCAAGAGGGCAGACTCTGAGAGTTCATAGCACTGCCCACTTCTAGTTTGCATTCTCTCTGCTTCATGTTTTCAGTTGAAGATGTGATCTCTCAGCTTCTTGTTCCAGTTGCCCTGTCTCCCTGCCATTATGGACCCTCCCTCTGGAACTGTAAGCCAAAATAATGTCTTCCATAGTTGCTTTCTCTCGGTCGAGGAGTTTTCTCACAGC
The DNA here is from genome assembly GCF_963924665.1 of Micromys minutus. NCBI lineage: Eukaryota > Metazoa > Chordata > Mammalia > Rodentia > Muridae > Micromys > Micromys minutus. Next base: position 10,181,204 of record NC_137961.1, read on the forward strand.
AACAGACCGTAATTAGGACAGAAGTTGGTAGAAAATGGGCTGTTGCTGTGGAGAACCTGGCCATGTTAGGGCTTTGCTTGGGGATTTTTGTTTTGTTTTGTTCTGTGGAGTTTTGGAGGAATGTAGAAGACTTTAGACTAGAAAAGAAGTTGTATGCCTTAAGTATGGCATTAGCAGGCCATTCTAGTAAGAAGCTGGAATACAGTAGTGTTGAGAGTAAGACAGACTATAGAGTCCCAACTCAACAGGGAAACAGGACTTTCATACTAACTCATCCATTCCTGTGCTATTTTAGCAAAATCTAGCTGTTTTCTGTCCATGTCCTGAGAACTTGCCTAAGGCTAAAGTATTGGATTTGTTACTTTCAAAGATAAACTACCAGCAAAGGCTTTTTAAGGCCTTTATGCAGGGGTCGCAGCCATGTGACATGTTGCCTGGTTTCCCTCAGGCTCTGAAACCGTTCAGGAAGAATCCAGGACCCTTCACTCATGACTCCACAGCCAGTTCCACATAGAAAACACTGCCAAGTTTGGTAGTGAAATTGAAGTTAAAAGTCCAGCCTTATGACATAGAACTACAGAATTTGGTTTTGCTTTGGTCCAGCATTTCCTCACTGTGCCCTCATTTTTCCTTCTGTAACACTGTATGTTGATATATAATTTGGTTTTTGATTTTCTAGGAGGTTACGGTTTAGAGTCATCTAGAGTTTTAAAAATCTAAAATCTGAACAATAAATGTAAACTTCAGTTTCTACTGAATGTGGATATTTATTGCATGTCATTCTAAAATTGGACCACAGTCTATGCTTCTGCACAGTCCTGCATATATTTGACCCCCTACCTGCTTCACTGACTGTCTCTTCTTTCTTAGTCTTTTCCTTCAGTTTCATAGGCTTTTACACAGAGTTTGAGTTACTAGGATGCCTTTTCCCATTCACACTTCCCTATTTGTTTCTTTTAGACTTCTTTCCAAGGCCATTTCTCGAAAGAAACCTCTGTCTGTAGAGAAAGGTTATGTCAGTCACAGAAGGGCAGAAACAACACTGTGCTGCCACCTACACCCCCCGCCCCCAGGACTCTTTAGAGACAGCTACTTAGATGAAGACAATGTTTTAACTTCACAGCAGAAATGGCTCTTAGGAAGCTGAGTTGGAGATTAAGAGATTTTTAACAGAGGTAGGCCTGAGTGTTGATAGAAAGAAGAGTCCATATAAAAAGGAAACCTCCCCTAGAGGTCTGGGCTTCTCAGAAGTGTCCTGCTTGTTTCTTTCACATTAGCTGTAATAGTTGTTGCTATGGCAAAGGACTCTGACCAAAAGCAGCTTAGGCAAGCGTTATTTTGGCTTACTTTTGCAGAGGAAGAGTCCATGTCTGCAGGCATGGCGGCAGACAGCTGCAGCAGGAGGCGGGAAGACTGCAGACGAGAAGTGGGCAAGGCTGTGAGCACCCTGCCCGCAGTAATGTGCCTTCTCCAAGGATACACCACCTCCCTAAACAGTACTGCCATCAGTGGGACCAAGTGTTTAAATTTATCATTCAACCACCACTTTGTGGCATTTGTTTGGGTGTGGGTGCATACACTCGTGTACAGAGAGAGGCCAGAGGAAAATGCCTAATGTTTTCTTCTTACCCTGTCTTCCTTATTTCTGTCAGGCAGGGTCTGTCACTGAAACCCACAGTTCTCTGTTTAGGGTAGACTGACTGGCCAGCAAGCTCCCAGCATCGGCCTTGTGTCTTGGCAAACATAAGCATGCACAGCAAAGGTTCACACCCATGAAGTAATGTCTTCATCTCCTACCCACTCCTCTTGGCAGTGGTGTGATTTGAATGAGGAGTCTCGCTGAGGATGAGCTTTGAGGTTTCAAAAGTCCACACCAACCCATTCTTGTGTTCGTACTCAGAAGGCAGAGCTCACTGGCCAGCATCCTGGAGCACTTGGAGAGATCTAGGGCACTGACTGTCTCAAAAAGAGATGAGACCGTGTCTGAGGAATGACCCTTAGTTTATTGAGAGTGAGAATCCATTGCTGCTGTTACTGCTATTTTTCATACTGTCTCTAATGTTTGAGTGGGAGGCCTTTGGGGTGGTTCTTACAGCTCATCTGAGGTTTCTCACACTGCCTTGTAAGAAACCCAGACTTACCTTTCCAGTTTCTAGACTCACTTCTCCAAGAGCATCTTAGTTCTTTTAGTAGGTAATAGTACTTATCTCAAGCCTTTCTGTTTGTTGCTATGATGAAAATATGCTGAAAATCTCACAACTTAAGAAAGAAAGGGTGTGTTCTAGCTCAGTCTCGGGTTATAGTGCATCAAAGCAGGCAGGCCACAGCAGCAGGAGCTTGAGGGAGTGGGTCAAATCCAGAGACCCCAAACTCAGATGTGTGCCGGGGTGTGATGCCACCCTTGTGGGTAGATAGGTCTTCTACATCAGTTAATGTAATTAAGATAATCCTTACAGACATTCTCAGAGGCCTTCCAGGGAGGAATCTAAATTGTGTTAGATTGATGATTAATGCTAACCAACCCAGAACTTTAAAACCAAAAGCTGTGTGTTTGTTGTTCCTTTGTCTTCTCAGTAGACAGCTCTGTGGTATCCGTATGAACCATAGTACATGTAGGAATGGGTAATTGCAAATATGTATACATTCAGCATTTTTAACTACTTCCATACTTACTGTGTACTTAATGCCATGAGTTTGTACTACTGAACCATTCCGTGAAGACCTCCTTTCTTCTGAAATCCTTACTTGTTCATTGTAACCAGAATGGTAGCTGTACTGACCTGCCTCCACCTGATATCTCAGTGTCCCTTATATTTGAATACTGATAGATAAAACACTGACTCCTGTGTGGTTCCCACTCCTCCCCTTGCCCATGGGTGCCTGTGTTCTACTGAATAGTGGGACTATCGATCATGTGACCAGAGCACATTTGCACTTTGTCCTTCCTGTTCACTGTTTTGTGAGTACCCATTTTCTTTATGCTTCATAAAGTATCCCTTCGAAACAGGAGTGACCAAGCACAGGGTTTTTATTTTGTGAGCTTTGTTATTAGGCATGGTGGCTCGCGCCTGTAATCCTAGTAGTTGGGATACTGAAGTGAGGAGCAGGGGATATGTGATATCTCAAGTTCAAGGCCAGGCTCTGCTACGGGAGATAGTTTTGGCTACAGTGTATGTTTTTATTAAATGTTCTTTAGGTTTGTTTTAGTAATGAAATCTCCACTGTAATTAACGTGCAAAAGAAAGGTTGAGTGAGAACATCATTATTCAACCTTTATCCAGACCATGGCCATTTAGTCTACTGTGTAATAGATATTCTTCCTGTTTATAAACACATTACAGTATATATGTTGCTTTATATATAGGTGAGCTCATCCTTTCCACTATTGGAATATATTCAAATGTTACCAAAAACTTAAAGATTACCTAGTTTTTGCTTCTGTGTAACAAAGAAAATCTGATCCCCCCCCAATGTCTAGGAGAAATTTCGCTTAATTTTAATAATTGGCAGTGATCAGCGCTATCAAGTGTCAAGAAATGCTATTTTATAATATAATAAATTTTTACAGCTCTGAGGAAACACTGTATAGGTAAGAAAAATGTGTTAGCAGGTTGTTTCTTTTTCTTAACCTATATATTAGCTTATCGGCATTAATTCCTTCCAGGTTCATAGATCAATTTTTTCCAATGCGGATTATTTATTTTGCTTCACAGGGATCGAAAACTGTACAACTTGGGATTAAAAGGCTACTATGTCAGAAGCAGTGTCAATAATGCAGGTAGAGTAAGACGCCCCTTCCTGGTGAAGATGAGCTCCCCTTCCATGTTCATGTGCATCATTTATGATTGATGAGTGATAAATAATCCTGTAATCTCTACCTCTCTCTCTCTCACACACACACACACACATACACACGCATGCACACAGGTGTTCTTCTAGAATTGCTATCAAAGTTCATCTTTTACTTTCCTGATTCTCCTGTTGTGTGCTGGCTTGGCTTAGACTCTCTACCATTCCTTTCTGATTTGTAACCATTAGACTGGAATTGGAAACTTTTTTTTTTGATTGATTGATTGATACTGGCATTTTACCTGCATGTATGTAAGTGTAGAAAAGCATGCTGTGCCCATAGAGGGCATCATGAGGGAATCATGGATCTTGGGAGTGCCCAGAAGAGGACATAGGGTAGATCCCCTTGAACTGTAATTACAGATGGTTGTGAGTCACCATGTGGGTGCTGGGAATCCAACCCTGACCCTCTCTGGAAGAGCAGCCAGTGACTGAAGTTCTGAAAGTAAAAAGCATGAAGTTTCTGTCAGATTTTTCTGGTAAAGGCAGAAGTGGGATGAATCCCAAGTGACCATCCTACATGTGCGTGTACAGCCTTCTGCCTGCAGTGATAAGACACTACAGTCCCATCTGAGTTACCAAATAAAAGGCAGGATTTAGTCTGTGTCATGACTTCACTTTATACTCAGACTTCCCTAGTCCCTTTGTCTTTCCGCATAAAAGAGTGTTTCAGAATGAACAGAACTGCAGCACAGAGGTAAGCCAAAGACAACCCCAGTACAGTCTGTCACAGTTGCCTTCAAATTACTTTAAGTTGCTCAAGGGTAGGGTAAACCTAGGTTTCAAACTGCTGTACAAATAGGGATTCTGTAGGCTCTAGGCTCCTACTGAACCTGAGAAGCTGTGTTACCCATGAGAGGCCATAAAATTACTTGATTCCTTCGTCTTCCTCATCCCATGCTGGCCTGAGCTTTCACAGTGTCACTGGATGGAGTAGTGAGTGAGGTGCCCTCCACTATTTAAATGGGTGTCTTCCTCACTGAAGAGAAGAGCCTCTTAGGTCAATTTCATACATGGCTTCTTTAGCCATGTCTTTCTCTGCTGCCTGAATCATGAAGTTGGAGTGGTATTCAATTTCTCACTGAAGTAGTGGTGCGTGTGTGTGTGTTCACATTACCACCGATTCTTTTGATTTTGAAATATGTAACAATAGCATTACTTACATATTACAAGCATGGGCAAGTCATGTAAGAATTCTGGATCTCAGGTTCTTGTTTTAAATGAGGATAAGAAAACCTGCCTTCGCATTTTCTGTACAGTGAAGCTAACAAATGCTGTCTGTAGGAGACCAAGTTACAGAAGAGGAGGAAGATGGTCATTCCAATGACACTGCAGAATCACATAGCCCAGAGGAAAGTGACCTTGACTCTGAAGCCAAACTCATGAGAAGTATGGGGTTACCAATCCAGTTTGGTAGAATGTCTACACACGAGAATTTTGAGGTATGTGTCTACTCTTACTATTTCTATTTCTTTTTTTTTTTTTTCATAAAACACCGTTGTCAATCAAATTCATTCAGAGAACACTTTACTCATATGTATCATAGCTAAATGGCAAGCTGGGATTTGTCCTACATGTAACTTTTTCTTCTGTTGAGCGCTTGTAACAGTCACTTTCTGTGTTTAAAACCCATGCTGGGAGTGTGCGTGTGGTTTTGGCTGTACCACTCTTCAAACAGACTCAAGCTTGTCACCGTTTGTCTGGTGTAGGTGTCTATGAATGCAAGAGACAGAGCTAAAGTGAAGCAGAAAAGAAGAAAGCGCCGAAAGCAGTATTTAGAGGAAATGGTGCGGGAATACTGGAGAAATGACTATGAAGATGACCTGGTAGTTTCAGATGATCCATCTTCAGTTGAACAGTGTGGGAACAGCAGAGCATGTGAAATTAAAAGCAGAGCAGATACTGAAACAGAAAACCTTCCTGTTGAAAATACATCGGCACCAAAGCTAGAGGTCACAGAGAATTGGGAAAAGTACTGGAATGAATATGGAGAAGGACTCTTGTGGCAAAGCTGGCAGGAAAAATATCCAGAGCAGACACTGTCTTCTGAACCTTGGAACCTTCCTGATACAAAGGAAGAATGGGAGCAACACTACAGTCAGCTTTATTGGTATTATTTGGAACAATTTCAGTATTGGGAAGCTCAGGGCTGGACTTTCGTGGCCTCACAAAGCTGTGATAAAGATGCTTGCACATCTCACAGAGAGATTGACCAGAATGCTGAGAGCAGGCTGAAAGCAGATGTTAGGACTTCTTCATCTTCACCTAACACAGTTGAGGATGAAAGCCCTGGCCCAAATGATAATGACCACAATGAAATTATTGCTGGGATTAATAATATAACTCTCAGTGCAGAGGAAGCAGAACAGAGCAAGTTAGAGTCCTCTGAACACTGTGACAAGCCACTCAATGAAATCACTGGGAAAGAGTGTCCTGCCTCTGGAGGAAGTAGCTCCTGTAATGGAACACCCAAGGAAAGTGACAGATCTGAGATCAGAAGCTCAGAACAACCAGCTCAAGGTAGGATTGTCCAGACTTAGTCTCAGGTAATGGTTCTCAGTCTCACTTAATGAACATTTTATCCCATCTTAATATCACAAGTAGTAATTAATTGCCCATTTATATTAGTAAGATTTAAATTGCATCCTGAAAAATACTCCTTCTATACTTCAGTACCCAGTAAAGGCAAGCTTGAACTCTCTTAGGAAATCTAATTTACAGTAAACTTGCAACTTAGAGTTTTTCAGGACAAATGAATCAGAATTGGAAGCAAGCTTTTGACAGTCAAATGCTTTGCTTATCTTAGATTACTAATCTTCTAATTTAGAAATTTGAGGCTGTATTAAGACACAACTACATAACCAAGCTGGAATTTACAATCCTCCTGCCTCATCCTCTCCAGTGCTAGGATTGTTGTAGGTGTGAACCAGTCCTGACCAAGTCTGCACAGTTCTGTGGCTTTTTTTTTTCCCTGAGCTTCGACATTCTCATTTCTTTCTGTTTTGAAATTCTCATCCTTTCTTACCTGACTTTAAGTTGCCAAATATGTAGTCTGTTGCATTTCCACATGTGATGTGTCACTGTTGCTGTCCAGTCTATCCCTGTTTGCTTCCGGAGAGGCAGTGGGACCAATACATGAGAGAGAATGGAGCCAACACATGAGATGGACTAAAGTCTCTTGCAATGGCCAACTTTATTCAGAGCCTCAGATAATTTATACAAGGGATAAAAAGAGTTGCTTTTGATCAATTGAACATTGCAAAATCTCAAATGTTCAATTTTACCAATACTCAGGAGCCAGATGCTAGGGTGAAAGCCTGTTAGCTCAGGGAAGCAGAAAAAGCACCTAGCGGACAGTCTTCCTCAGCTGATGTCCCAAAAGGAAGGTCTCCTGTTCCACATCATTTCACAAACCTCCAGACCCAATGTCCCTCCCTTCTACTTCCTCTGTCTGTCCATCCTCTGTCTCCCTCTTACTCTGTATGGTTTTTTTTCCAGTGTTCACTTCTAGTCAACTGGTTGCTCTGCCTCTTAACCTATGGTTGACTTCATTTAATCCAGTTTACAATAAACAGAAAACTCTTGAATTAAAGTGTGCTAGGGCTGAGCACACAACTAGAAACAGATTTTCCAGTAAATAAGTCTCAGGGTTCACAGTGTGATCAAATATCCTACAACATTCACCATAAGAAATTGCCTTGTCAATGAGTTGTCTCTTGCCTGACAATCTGAATTTGATCTCCAGAACCCATAGAAGAGAGGACCTATTCCCATGGGTTATCTTGTGACTTCAACACTCAAGTCATGGCCCCTTCCCTCCCACGCACACCCACAAAGATTAATTGATTTAAAAGAAAAAAGAATGTACCTGCCAAAGTTAACAGCAGAAAGGAGATATTGTACCCTGGAGTGTGCTTTTTAGTCTTCTGTAGTATTTAGTTCTGAATAAATTGGCTTTGTTTTGCTCTTTAAACCATGGTTGTGCTTCAGTTACATAGGAGGTTCTGAAAAGTTTATTATCAGGCGATTTCACTACTGTACATTCATCAGAGTACACTGAAACTAAAACAGTGAGTTGTGATGAGATCTCATGACACTGGGCTGGAGGGATGGCTCAGAGGTTAAGAACACTGATGCTCTTCCAGAGGTCCTGCCTGAGTTTAATTCCCAGCAAACACATGATGGCTCACAACCATCTGTAATGGGACCCATTTACAGATGTGTCTGAAGAGAGCAGCAGTGTATTCACATACATCAAATAAGTAAATCTTTAAAAAAAAAAAAATCTCATGAGACCACTGTTGAGTGTTTAAATGTGCAATGCCATCTTTGACCAAAAAAAAAAAAAAAAAACAGGACTGTATGATTAGACCATGAATCTTAAAGCTTACAGGCATAGCACATAATTAATTAATTGCCCACAAGAGTGGCCAAGACCAGGGGAAAGGTACATTGTACTCTCTCTCTTTAGAGTCTTCAGGAACAAGTACAAGTAAGCAAAGACCACACTGTAACGGGGGAGATGGAAATGGGAGTGAAGATGACCCGCCTGAGCATAAGCCCAGCAGAGTGAAGAGAAGGTCAGATGTATGTTTCTTTCTCATTCATATATATATGAATATATATATATATATATATATATATATATATATATATATATATATATATATATATACACACACACACACACATACACGCTTCAGATATATATACATACATATATATTCAGTCAATTGTTCTTGTTAAATGCATCAGGATGGTGAGACAGAGGTAAGTTCTTTACTTTGGTACCTCTAAGTTTAGAGTGAAGATCAACTCTACCCAAGACAGTGCTCTTTCTGTTTACCACCTATACAGTACAATGTGCAATAGAAAGTCTAATGTGTCCCAAGTGAGGATAGGATAATCATTACAGAATTGAAACATTGGGTGAACATATATATTTATTTATAGTGTCCAACATAAGTTTTTTCTTCCATATAGCAACTAGAAACATGATAAGCAAACAGTCCGAACAGCTTAGTCCTTAAACTCATGCCACTACTGGTTGGCTGTACGCAGGAACCTTTGCTTATTATCCCCACTAGAAGTAGAAGGATGTGTGCTGATTGATATTCCTCGGGTTTAGAGAAACTTTATGGGTTATTTCTTCCTGTGTTCTGTTTGATGCAGTGGATCATGTCATCAGGTTTCTTAAAGATCCCTGTTGAAGGCACGTGTCACTTCTGAGATGAGGTCTCTAATACAGCTGAAGGAAAGAGGCCTATATGGACTCACAGCTTGAACGTAGTTTCCCATCCTGGCAGGGAAGGCATGAGCGTGGAGGTACCTCGCGGTTTGACTGTAAGCACAGAGGCAGCTAGTAATGGTGCGTCAGGACGCACTGAGAGCTAGTTCACACAGTGCTTTCTCCTAAGATTCCTAGTCTGTCTTGGGTGCGCTGGGGAGACCTGTCATCCTCTAAGAAAACCCTCACACAGGCAGAGGTGTATTTCATAAATGTGCTAGGTCTGGTCAAACTCAGTGGGTAGACTCTTCTGGGTTGCCTGCCGCCTGTAGCACAGCCTTTCTTAAGATTTGTTTCTTTTTTTTTTTTTTTTAAGATTTATTTATTATATTTATGAATACACTGTAGCTGTTTTCAGACACACCAGAAGGCATCAGATCCCATTACAGATTGTTGTGAGCCACCGTGTGGTTGCTGGGATTTGAACTCGGGACCTCTGGAAAAGCAGTCAGTGCTCTTAACCGCTGAGCCATCTCTCCAACCCAAGATTTGTTTTTTATCCCCTGTGTGTTTATGTTCTGAGAGTGATATGTAAGATGCCCAAAGAGGCCAGAAATCGGCATCAGATTCCTTGGCACTGGAGTTTCAGGTAGTTGTGAGCAGCTTGGTATGTATGGGTGCTGAGAACCCAGCACTGGGCTTCTGAGAGAGTTTTTAAGTGCTCTTAACCTCTAAGCCATGTCTTCCACCCCCATACCTTACTCTTTTTAATAAGTTTTTATATTAAAATGTTTTGGTCTGATTGGTTCTTCTCATGTTTCTTTTTAGAGAACTCTAGAGAAATCACTCCAGAAACTTAAGCTCAGGCTTCAGTGGAGATTACATAGATATTTACACCATCTTCAGGAATAGAGGTAGAATACTTAGGGGGTTTAAGATTGGGGGGGGGGGCGCTACAGAGATGGCTCAGTACTTAAGAGCTTGTTTCTTTTCTAGAGGGGTTGAGTGAGGTACCAAACACCCATGTGGACAGCTCACAACAGCTTGTAACCCAGCTCCAGAGGATCTGGTGCCTTTGTTCTAGCCTCCTGGTATACCTGCATTCACATACCCATACACATAGAGAAAGACACACACATGTCACGTGAAAATCTTTACATAAAGGAACGTGAATGGTTGCTAGTTTCAAACACTACTGCGTGCATTAGGCTATCCAAAAACATACTGACTTTTTCTCTGTACTTTGTGGTTTTGTGTGGTGACTATTGATGCTGAAAGTCATGGTTTATTACTGTTTTCTTCTCTTGTCTTCTTGTATCTTGTTTTTATTATTGTTTTTGTTTTTGTTCTTTTAGCCATGAGTTGGACATTGATGAAAACCCAGATTCAGAAGTTGATGACAGTGGTTTCCTTCTCGGATTCAAGCATGGCTCAGGACAAAAGTAATTATTCATAAGGGCTATCGCCTTCTTGAAATCCAGCTTCTCTTGTTAGTAAGCCTTAATAGTAGTTGTATTATATATTTGATGTATTCGCTGTATTAATTCAGTTGCACTAAGTAGCAGCCAAATATCATTCCAGTCTATTACATAGATACAGCAGCTGTAGGTCACATACATTTTGATCTAGTCTAGATCACACTTCACACAGAGAGGCTTAAAGCTCAGATCTTAGACCTTCAAATGATGGTTCCCACCTGGCATCTCATGGTGCTACCCTCTGTTCTTCTGAAAACTGGGAAGCAAATCAGACCAATGAGCAAAGACATTGTGAAAATTCATGTTTCACAACTAGGTACTAGATTACTCCTTGCTTGTTTATAAGTCACTAGTGTGGCATGCATAGGTCACGGCTTGCTTTCCTCAGCAGTGTGCCGTATGTTCCCTTTCTTGCTGGCACACATACACAGCAGTTACCTAATCCTTTCAGTGAAAGTTTGTATTCAGTCTCCATCCTCATTAACAATATCCAGATTGTTTCCTAAGCTCTGAGCATGCTGCCTGTTATGCATGCATCCCATTTGTTCTTTCCTCCTTGAGGTAGTCAGTGCATTGTATGGAGATGTGGAGAGAGCAAAGATTGTTCAACCATTTGCCTTTTAAATGACCTTTGGATTTCTTTTCTGTAGTTTGCTATTACACATAAAGCTGCTGTGAACATTTATGTGTAGAAACCTAAGTATTCTCTGGGATTAAATGCCTAAACAGCCTCAATATGTCCTGTATAGGTCCGTTTATCCCCTTCTTTCAGTTTTTATGTTTCTAAGGGTCCAGACTTAATGTCTTAGAGACCCAATTTTAGGAAATTTAAATAAACTGTGGGTCGTGAATTTAGCAGGAGAGGAAAATGAGAACTGCCTCATGATTAATGTGTAAATTGATTCCAAACTAGTTTACTCTTATAATTCAAATCCTATAATGGCTTCAAAGCCACCTGCTTAGGTACTTAAAGCCAGTAATAGTTTGTGTAGTCACTTTAGGCTAAAAGGAGAGTTTAATGATGTATAAAAGCTGTGTACGTTGTTAGCATTGATTTTATGTAAATTGTTTGACTCTTGGTAGTATACATTCATGGAGGTAAATTTCAATAGAATTCTACTTAAAGAGAGAGAAAGTTGTTATTTTCGTTATTATTATTACTAAGGTAACATGAGTCAAAGACGACATTTTGGGGGGCTTAGAAACACGCTGACAGACAGAAACTCAGGAAATTAGATCATATTTGCTCTAAACTAGGCATTCAGCAAGCATTCTTGGCATTAATTTGATGATGACTCCTATGTAAGTTTTTGTCATCACTGAGAAAAATTACCTTGTCTTAGGGTTTCTATTCCTGCACAAACATCACAACCAAGAAGCAAGTTGGGGAGAAAAGGGTTTATTCATCTTACAGTCTCCACATTGCTGTTCATCACCAGAGGAAGTCAGGACTGGAACTCAAGCAGGTCAGGAAGCAGGAGCTGATGCAGAGGCCATGGAGGGATGTCACTTACTGGCTTGCTTCCCCTGGCTTGCTCAGCCTGCTTTCTCATAGAACCCAGGTCTACGGGGCCAGGGATGGCTCCACCCACAATGAACGGGGCCCTCCCCCCTTGATCACTAGTTGAGAAAATGCCTTACAGCTGGATCTCATGGAGGCATTTCCTCAACTGAGGCTCCTTTCTCTGTGATAACTCCAGTTTGTGTCAAGTTGACATGAAACCAGCCACTACATGCCCCAACAAGGAAGTATGCCTTTATTTTGGTTTTGCTAGCCCCCTTTATAGCTACCTAATTTCTACTTTCTAAACTACATTAGAAATGTATTTTAGTTGTGATGCCACACTTGTAATGCTAGCATTCAAGAATCTGAGGCAGGAGAATGAAGGATTTAAGGCAAACCTGGGCTATATGGTATAGGCCTATCTCAAACAGGAAAAATTCCTTATTAGACTTTAGTATTTAACATCTGGGTTTGGGTTTTTTTGAGGGGAAGAGAGGTGGTGGTGGGTTTTGTTTTTGGGTTTTTTTTAGTTTGTTTTGGCTGGGGGGAGGGTTGGGGTTTTTGTTGTTGTTTGTTTGTGAGACAGGGTTTCCCTGTGTAGTCTAGCTGTCCTGGAATTCTCTCTGTAGACCAGGCTGACCTTGGATTCAGAGATCTGCCTTCATGTTTGGTTTTTAATTATCATAAAGATTAAACCATAAACTCTTCTGTGGGTAGTGTGTGATTTCATCATTTTCAAAATTGATTAGGATTAAATGGTAGCTATAACCAGCAAATACAGGTGAAAGTATGATTTGGGGACTTTGGGGGGATTTATTGGGATTTGAGGTTTTTGTTGGTTTTTTGTTTTTTGTTTTTTTTTAACATGTGAATTGTTTCTTTTGGTCTGATTTAGATATGGTGGAATTCCAAACTTCAGTCGTCGACAGGTCAGGTATCTAGAGAAGAACGTGAAACACAAGTCCAGGTACCTGGATATGCGCAAGCGGATGACTGTAAAGAACAAGCACATCCTGTTCTCCGAGGAGTCAGGGAAACCCTTTGTCAAGAAGAGTAAAGTGCTGAGTAAGGTGTGCACAGGGGCCTTCAGTGGGCGTGACAGAGCCGTGCTTTAGAGCTTGGCTCTCTACAGTTGTGTTCAAATGGGAAATGTCAAATGATTTTCCACTAGCTTTATGAAGATACATATTATGTAAATAGGTGTAAAGAACAGGGAAGGAAATTGAGGTAATAAGAAAAAAAAGGTGATTGAAACTAAAAAGTTAGAGCAGCTAAGAAGATAAGTCAGTTAGAGTGATTTGCCCGTGTAGTACCTACAGATAAGGACGGGGAATTTTCTTACCTGGTTCACACAAAGTAGGATCCCAGGATAGAGTCTGCTGTGGTTTTAACCACAAGCCTGGATTCTGAGCTCATCTAAAGACTGATCACACTTTGAAGTAATAGGCTGGGCCAAGAATGTAAAATACAAGCCTGGTTTATGATTCACACTGTAACCTGACCCCTCTTGGTCTTTGCAATCAAGAACTAGGAAACAAATGTATTAGAACATCATGTGATTGTGAGTTACCTTCTACGAGGGACAGGGCATTCCTGATGACATTGCCAACCAGCTCCCTGTAAAGACAGGCAGCACAATCTCAGGTGGCTGAAGGACTGTTGTATCCTTGCGTGCTTTCTGACTTCGGCATTCTGGCAAAGCATGCTACAAATTGATAGTTTAGTGTGTGTGTGTGTGTGTGTGTGTGAGAGAGAGAGAGAGAGAGAGAGAGAGAGAGAGAGAGAGAGAGAGATGGACTGCCTGGTGTCTCTTCAGACTATGTAATGTCTGGGAGTAAGAATTCCCATGCATCTCACCTGTAGATGAATATAGAAACAGCTGTGTATAGTGGCTGCTGTGACCTTAGTTCTCTTGGGTGTGGATAGGTGGCACTGTCTCATCAGTGTGAGGTTTTATCATTTATCCGCCTTTCTCTGAAAATTATTCATTCTTAAGATCATAAAGACCTGATATAGAGAAGGTTACTTGTACAGTAAATGCAAGAAAGTAACTCATCCAACCTTGGGCCATTACAGTTTAGCAAATGAACTGATTGGTTAGGACTTAATTCTGTCAGCTCTGCTCTTATTCTTTCTGACATAGTTCTAACTTGGGTTGGGTTTTGTTTTTAGATTTATTTATGTTTATGAATATTTTGTGTACGTGTGTATGCCTGATACCTGTGTAGACTAGAAGACATCGGATCTCCAAGACAAGTCAGCGTTCTGTTGATGGCATGTGACTTCCTTTAAAAGAAGTCCTCAGGTCATAGGATGCTCCCTAAGCTCCAGGTAGCCCAGAATTAATTGTAGCTAACTTGATTGGCACTTCTCCAAGCTGATAATCATGATGGCTCGTTAATCCGATCAAGTGGTAAAAGGTGAGGAAACTCTGCTTTCTTAATACTTAATTGATATTTGTTATGGTATCTTAAAATTTCAGGTGGAAAAATTCCTAAAATGGGTTAATGAGCCAGTGGATGAGGAGACTTCACAGGAGTCTCTTTCTCACAACAAAATGCAAGACACTTGCACAAGCAGTGACTCAGAAGAACAAGACATGTCCTTGGAGAAAGCTGACGATCTGGTGGAGACCAGAGATCCAGAACCTGAAAAACGTCAGACCATCTCTTCAGCCAGTGAACTTGAAGCAGAAAAGTGTGAAGGGGGCTCCTTAGTAGCCACTGTTTCAGAGAACTGTTCAACTGAAGAAATACCAAACTCTCCCCACGCAGAAACAGAAAGTAAGATAACTGTGTTTAACCTTGTGTCCCCTTGGTTCACTTTCTTAGAATGAGCTAATGACTGTGATTCAGCACTATGACTGTCCCTCACTTTTCCTGAGTAAAGATAAGCATTATCTGTGTGGACTTTGATCTCCACTGCCACTCTGTCCCTGACTGACAGTGGCATGTCCTTCTTGAAATTAGTGAAGCATACATTTTCTTCTTGATAGTTGCTTTTTGTAATGATGTGAAGGGTTTTAATAGAATATTAACAAAATACATTTATAGTCGTTGGTGCTAATAAATATGAAAACTAACATTTTTAGTGGCTAAATTTCTTTTATTATTAAAGATGAAAGTATTTGGAACATTACAGGTAAACTTTTTACTTAGTTCATTCATCATCTGTTCCTCTTGTAAAACTAGAGCTTAGAGGTCTGGAGAGATGGCTCAAATAAGATGGCTGCTTATGCAGAGGACATGGCTTCAATTACCACCACCCACCTGGCAACCTGCAACTGTCTATAACTCCAGCTCCAGGGTTCCAATACTGTCCCACACATATACATACAGGGAAATCACCAGTGCACAAAAATAAAAAGAAATCATTAGAAAGAGAGGGGAATGAAGGACGGAAAGAAGAAAGTAGCCAATAAATACCAGGGCCAGTGTGGCAGCTAAGACCCATGTTCATTTAAGCAGTTCTCTCAAGCCAGTAAATGAGCGCCAGGCTGTGATCTGAAGTGGTAGTCTCTCTGTGATGCTCTGTGATGCTCTGTGTGGGTCACTGCTGTTATAGACAGTTGCAGGTTGCCAGGTGGGTGGTGGTAATTGAAGCCATGTCCTCTGGATAAGCAGCCATCTTATTTGAGCCATCTCTCCAGACCTCTAAGCTCTAGTTTTACAAGAGGAACAGATGATGAATGAACTAAGTAAAAAGTTTACCTGTGGTGATCATTTGATAAAGCTGTTGATGAATGCCCTAGTTCCATTCTGTTTTCATGGTCAGCATCTGCATTATATCTTAATTTAGTAGAAATAAAGAAGAAGAAAAAGAAGAAGAAAAACAAGAACAAAAAGATAAATGGTCTACCACCTGAGATAGTTTCTGTTCCAGAGCTGGCAAAATACTGGGCCCAGAGATACAGGCTCTTCTCTCGCTTTGATGATGGGATCAAATTGGACAAAGGTAAATAAAATATAGATAGATGTATTGTTTAGCTTTATTTAGAAGCCACTGTAGTTTTACAGAGAAGTTGTAAAACAAAATTTTCATATCCTTTTTATTTAGATTCAAGTTTTTCCAACATTTATAATTTGATTCTGTGTGTGTTGTCTTTTTTCCTCCAGTTACATGTCCTGCCGCTCCCAGTTATTTAGTATTCATTTTCTAAGAACAAGGGGTTTGCTGTAGTAATAATAATAATCAAGACCTGGGGTCAGTCCCTCATGTGGGAAGGAAGTGAAACAGATAGTGAGTTACCTCTGCGGCCCATTGTTGTCATAAAGCAGTTGTGTTTCTTAGCTTCCTCTAATCTGTAGTAGTTCCTCAGACTCATGCCCAAGGCCTCACTTGAGCCAGGCAGGTACTTTCCCACTGAGGCACTCCTCCAGCATGGTGTTGACATCTTTCAGAGAATGATGCTGCATTGCCCTGTGGACTATCACTCAACTACATGTATTCGACCTTCTGTGTTTTAATTTCAGGTTTAACTGGTATTTGTAGCAGCTTATGCAAGGAAGTATGTAGATCATTACAAAGAGCATCTAATGAGGTTGTACCTAATGCAGGAATGTATAATTTAATTAGCACTGAAAACTTGAATTCTTCATTGAATATTTCTTCTCTCATTTGTACGTTTGTTTAATGTATGATTGCTCTGTGTTCATGCATACCAGAAGAGAATCAGATTTTATTACAGTGGGGTAAAGGGAAGGGGATTGCTGGGAATTGAACTCTGGACCTCTGGAAGAGCAGCCAGTGCTCTTAACCTCTTAGCTGTCTCTACAGGTCTGTGTCCCCCCATTACTTCCATGCTCTTAAAAGACTTAATTTAGTCTCAGAGACTGACACTTGTTTTCATCCTGAGACTAAGTATTTCTGTTTATTAACTGTCACAATCAGGAAGTCTTGATCTGTTGAGTTTCCATGATTCTGTGCCGCCTGTTTGATTTGTAAAGCAGTGGGTGCTGTAGAGTGCATGGGATTTATCAGAATAACGGGGGATATATAAAATGTTGACTGGAGTTCAGACTTCTTCAATTAATGAAGAGCCATTTAACATTTCAGGAAGTAGTGAGAACAGGAACACTGGCCCATCATTTTTTCAAAGAAATTTCTTTCTGAGAAATGCAGGCTCTTTCTGCTAGAAGGGGAGGGTAGTGTTTTTTTCCCTCCAGATAAGTGTAACTTTATTTCTGAACATGGCAGGGGCTCCGCTATTCCTTCTGTGCTAACGCAGCCTCCCAGTCACTGGCTACTGCTCTTTGCTTTTTCTGACAAGTACACATGTAAATTTGAAGGCCAAGCACTCAAAAATAATAAAAATGTAACCGCAGACTTCTCCACCTGTGCATCTAATTCCCAAATAGTAACTTGGAGGCTTAATTTGTTAATAAACACTTAGGCCTTAGGCTAGGTTTTTTCGTTGGCTCACTCATAACTCAGTTAACCCATTTATACTAATGTATGTCTGCCTCGTAGCTGGTTACCTCCTCAGTGTCATGTATTCCCCCAAGTCCTCCAAGTGCAGGCGGCAAAACTGTATGCCAGAGTTCTTCTCAGATGTTCTTCTTCTCTTTCTAGTCCTACATCAGCTATTGGCCATCAGATTCTTGTTGAAAGGTGATGCATTTACACAGTGCACTGGAGATTATCCCTATATAAAAAAAGTTTTGAAAATATAAATGTTCCCAAAGTGCTAATAACAATTGGGTCACTACCTGTCCATTATGAATTAAGTAATTGAGAAAGTTACTGTCGTGTAGGAAGCAGCCAGCCAGTTAGAACTTGCCAATCCCCATAGCTGATGAGGAGTAGTTAATGCACGGACAGAAAAATTGCACTTGGATATGATTACTGGAGAAATGTGGAGGATATCATACCAATGAATCAGGAATTAGCAACTTTGTGGGGCTTTCTCTGAAGCTAGGCAGTGTGTGTGTGTGTGTGTGTGTGTGTGTGTGTGTGTGTGTGTGTGTGCAAAGCCGAGATGGAAGAGAGAAGAGGAATGGATCTGTGGATCCAATAGAGCTCAAGTTAGAGGTGATCGTGACCCAGTGATATGGAACCAACAGGTCCCTTACAAGCATGTCTTGGTACAAGCTTATAACTGAGCTAATCAGTAAGCCATCACTCTGGCTTTATTTTAACGTGTACAGCATGTTTTCTATTTCATGCTTGCAGTCTTAGAATGGCACATTTTACAAAACTATTCTCCCTTTACAGAGGGCTGGTTTTCAGTCACTCCTGAGAAGATTGCTGAGCACATTGCTGGCCGTGTCAGTCAGTCCTTCAAATGTGACATTGTAGTGGATGCTTTCTGTGGAGTTGGAGGAAATACCATTCAGTTCGCCTTAACCGGGAAAAGAGGTAATTTAGTCATTTATGGCAAAGATTGTTTGTTTCCAATTTATGCAGAGAGTATGCTTACTTTTGTTCATATCTTTGATGAGATTTAATATATAGTTGGTACTTTTACACCAAATATTTAAAGCTGTAGTTTGATGTGTTTATTAATCTTGCATAATGCTTAGCAAGTACTTCACATGTACTTATTTAGTCAACAGTCATAATTATGTCTTTGACTATCTGAATTTCACAGATAAATGGAGACATAAAAAGATATGGTAATTGCAGAGGATTATACAGACACAACTCCTGATCTCTTGAGCCAAGATTCTAGCAGTCTATAAAAACCATAATACATAATGCTTAGAATCAGAGTGGACAGGGAGAAGAAGCTTTATTTCTCATTCAGTAGCCTTATGACTTTTGACATAATTCAACTTTGAAGGACACATTGAATTCACATACCATAGTCTTAAGATACTTTGCAGCTGTAAAATCCCAAAACTCCAAAAATTCTGACTCTTCAGACCAGTGAGGTAACTCAGTGAGCAAGGACTTTTGCCACTATACAAATAAATAAGTAAAATGAACGCTATTAAAAATTAGTGGAGAGCTGGAGAGACGGCCCAGCTGTTAAAGACTCAGCTCACACTAAAAATCAAAATCACTGGCTTGTTCTCATGGAATACAGTGGGACATACAAGTACTTGGGAGACAAGGAGGAGGGTTGCAAACTTGAGCCTGGAATGAGCTACAGAGACACCATAACCACCACCCCTCCATTGTTTTATGAATACCTAGGACTGAAGGTTTAGCCTTTACCTGCAGTGTCCTGGATTTGTGACTCATGTCTATGATATACCAGAGTTTACGAGATAGAAGACACCCAAGTCACACTCTAAAGATGCCCCTCCCCCCACCCCAATTATCTTATTAGACCTACCAGTGAGTGGTGGCTTTCATTTTAGTGGATTTCAGAAGATCTCATTAATTCATATGAACTTTAAAAGTTCATTAAGAAAACAAAATATGGATCTAGAAACAGTTGTATAGAAGTCCAAAGGTGATGGGCTGAATTTGCCTGTTAACCAAGACCAGGGCAGGTAAGCCGTGACCTTGGTTCTGCGTGTGCTCCAGGCACACGTGACACTTGTTAAGTGTATATGGCCTTGCTGTAACTTCTCTGGTTTACCAAATCAGTAATTATTTTCTTGTCTTCCACTAATTCAATATTTCAAAATTCTCAAATGTTTTTTTCAAATAAGCCACACACACATATTGCCTGAAAATACTTTTTCTCAAAAGTTATCAAGCATCCTTTTTTGTCATAAGACAGTGGTTAAACTATCTGCACCATGATAAAGCAAATCTGGAAATTTTCTGTAAATATAAAAGAACATGAATATCCTAGATTAGTTTCTTAATTGGAAAGGTTTGTTGCTAGAATTTATGTAGCTTAGCACACATTTGGTAAAAAGAATGAACCCTGTGTTCTATAGGAAGGCTGGCTCATGTTCTTACTGTCACCCCCTCTGTAGCCTCAGAGCTCAGCCTGTTACCCCAAAGAGGTCAAAATCAGAAATCCTGCAAATCAGATATACCCATTGTAATCCATCACAGTAGCGAAATTACAGTTATGAAATAGCAACAGGATGTTATTCTCGGGCGTCCCCACAGCGTGCGGAACTGATTTAAAGGACTGAGAACCACTGCTCTCCAGCGCTTGGCAGCATTTTATCCTTCCCCTTCACGGATCGCTAGACCCTGAGCGCAGAAACGCTGGCCTTCGTGTGCTGTGATGACATAGCCTCTACCTGCCCGCATGTGGGACTGGGAATATTGATTCATTTTAAGGAAGTTTTCTGAAAGCCAGTGTTTAGCCTTCCATGAAGTAGTTGCATTTGTAAGCATTTACTGCTCCAACTGAACTCAGCTGCTCCATCCTCTACCCCCAAAGGCCATTGGCAAATTCTTAACTAAAATTGTATTTGTGTGCAGCTATATGTCTCTTAAGTCTTTCTCTTTTTTAGGTGGAAACCGTCTCACTGTGGATTCTGTTTCTATTTTTAGTGATTGCCATTGATATCGACCCTTCTAAAATTGATCTTGCTCGGAATAATGCTGAAGTCTACGGGGTAGCAGACAAGATAGAGTTTATCTGCGGAGATTTCCTGCTTTTGGCTCCGTGTTTAAAGGCTGATGTTGTGTTCCTAAGTCCACCTTGGGGGGGCCCAGATTATGCTACTGCAGAGACCTTCGACATTAGGACAATGATGTCTCCCGATGGATATCCTTTGGAAGTCCTCAGAGAAAAGGGGTGACTGTGTGTGTGCGTGTATGGCTTTGTGCACATGCACATAGGGTGTATGGATAAGAAGTCAGAATAGAGAACAGGTATAAGCTAATCACATTTGATAGATTCCATTGTACTTTACATGAAAAACAGTGTACAGCCTTCCAGCTTGCTATACAAACCTGGCAACCTGAAATTGAGTGACAGAACCTACATAGAGGTGCAAGAAAAGAATTATCCTCTGATGCACCCAGGAACCACATGTATACACACACTGTAATAGTAATAACGAAACTTTACAGACAACTGTAAAAATTATATGTTGGGTGATATCAGGTGTGCTATCTACAGAAGTACCTAGACCTTTGTCACTTTTAATTTTGCTGTTATAAAGCAAGAGATTGGCCACAGCTCCTGAGGAATGGGGAAAGGAAAGTGCTTTCCTGGGATTTTATGAAATGGGTTGACAGGGTAGCTGCTGATTCATGATACAGATGCTGCACATCCAAATGTCCAAGATCCAGGCTGCTACACCTGCCTAAAGAAGAAGTTGATGAGTTTATGATTTGAGTTAGTAAAGACCTCAGATCTGTGGATAGTGATCTTTAACTCAATGTACCTTATACTAAAGTGGCTCTGTTGTTTAACCTCTCAGGGTGCTGTTGTTGCTGGATTCCAAATTGTGTATCTGACTCTTTGGATATAAATATATCCTTTTTGTTGCTTACAAATGTACTGGGTTAGTGACAAGTAACAAATATCTCTTCACTCAGAACCTTCTTATCCTTAACTGTTCTGCACCTTTGAAATTTTCAGGCTTTCCCAGAAGATCACTAATAACATTGTTTATTTTCTTCCAAGAAATGCTGATGTTGACCAGGTAAGCCTTCGCTGAGAAAATTCTGTACACTTCTACTTAACTGTTAGAAAAAAATAGGCAGAAAAGTATACAGGACAATTTCCTTACCAGAGAACCGCTGTGAGAAGTCCCTAACTGGTTTACATCCCTCCACCACCACAGCTCCTGAGAGGATGCAGATGACATCACTAGGGTTTTATGAAGACGGACTGACAGGATGACTAATGATGTCATGTTACAAATGCTGCGTGGCAGCCATTTAAGGCCCACCTTTCTGTATTTTGGAAAATAGTGGCCCTGCTAAAGAGACAAGATCGTAGGAAGGTGTGGTGGTTCATAACTCTAGCACTGGGGAAAGCAGATGGAAAGAAGGAGGAACAGTTTCTCTGTCCTCCCCATCTCTTCTCCTCTTACTGGAGCGCCTGATTATCTCATGCTAGCCCAATGTATGGTTTTCCTTTTTAATCTCCTCCGTCTGTCCCTTCAACTCTTGCATATTCATTCCTTATAAAGTTAAGTGTATGTATTTTACCTGTGTTTTCTCTGTCTTATCTGAGTGTCTCATAGTTGTTATTGAATAGATTTCTCCAACCACTGATCCACTAAGGATAATGCTTACCTACTAAGAAAAATGCTCTGGTTTATTTTCTGGGATGAGACCCAAGCAGAATTTGCTTTAGTTTTCCAAGTAGTTATAGTGTGCTTCATAGTTGAGATTCTCTAGGCTATAAAAAGATTACGTGAAAAGCTGAGTATTTAGATTTGAATTAGAGGAAATTTAAATTCTGTCTTGCCTTTTGTCATCTATTCATGATCTACTTGGCCAAGCATTAAGCCTCCCAAGATAGCATATGTGACTGTCACTCGACTTCTGTGGGGATGCAAGTTTCTTATGTTAGCCTTCATGTTGAACCTATTGTCTGCTACTTGTGTAACTGCTTTCTAGACTTAGGCACCCGTGATACTCCAAAACTATCTCCTAAGAGGTTGTATGATCTTCGTAGGCTAAGTCCTGGTCCTTAAATGGTGCATGTAGACAAGCTCATTTGGGTATTTTGTAGCAATGGGAAAACAAACACACACACACCCTCCCCAAATAGGGTTTCTCCATGTCCTGGCTGTAGACCAGGCTGGCCTTGAACTCAGATCCACCTGCCTCTGCTTCCCAGAGTTGATATTAAAGGTCTGTGCCAACACAGCCTGGCAAGAAACTATATTTTGGTATGAAAATTTCAGTGATTAAATTTCTTTTGACACAAAGAAAAATTAACTTGCTTTTTACCTTCATTTTTGTCCTTAAAACCTGTGAGAATTAGACTTGTAGGAACTGGGGGTGTGTTTGTTGGTAAGCAAAGGAAGACACTGTCAACCTCTGGCCCCATTTCTTTCACTCATGTCCCACATAAACGCCATCCACAAGCACACAGTACTAGACTTCCTGTCCTTCGTGTCTCCTGCCTCTAGAGGGAGTAGTGACAATAGAAAATGATAAAGGAAGTGGCTTGGCATGAGGTGTAGATGAAGTGAACTGCAGCGGGAAGTCACTCTTCTTTAAATAGAAAATATATCTGTGTGAGGCTTTTAAAATGAAAAGAGGTAGAGTAATAAAAGCTTGAAAGAGTGTGAAGAGTCAATTATGAGTCTGCTGTCTTCATTCAGGATGTGTTTTTCCATAAATGTATTGGAGGCTGACATTAATTTCCATTTTAGAAAGGTTATGCTGAGTCCTATTCACTGCCGACTGAGTGGGCAGATAGAACGTGTCTTAGAAATTGCTCCTGTAGGAGACAATGCCCACTTATTTTGTAGCCAGGGAAATGTTTTCTCTGCATTTGCTGTTTCCTTGGCTTCTCATTCCCTTTTTCTTGCTTAGTTATTCTAGAGCATGTATCCTTTGCTCTCCAAACACTGTAAAGCCAGAATTAATTTGTTCAAAGTATCTTTTTGTGAGAGTCTCTGTTACAATAGGTGTCTGTCAGAAATTGCTACCTACGGAAATAGGTACCTGTCAGAACTACACAAACCTGGGGACTTGGTTTGCTGCAGAGACCAGTTTGAACTGTCTTGCTGCTGCTTCCTGCCCCTTGCTGCTTTCCTTTTTTTCTCTCCCTTAGCAGCCTAGAGTCTGGGCAGCACTAGCTTTGCAACATGAAAACTTCTTTAAAGGAGGCAACCTATGTAGAAGAGAGAATGCCTCTCAGTATCGTAGTCATCATGGGAGCTGCATGCAGCAGGCTCAGACACCACTTGTATTTAAATCCTGTGCACGGGCTCTCTTAGCATGAAGAGGTTTGTTTCTTACCAGGCATGAGAGGACAAGAGCAGACCTTGCAGCCACTGTAGTGCAGTGACTCCCTGACCTTCTTTGTTTTCAAAACCACACAAACCGTGTAACTTCAGAGCCTACAACTGTTATACTCTTTAGTTCAGATTAAACACTTAGACCATATTAGTGCTGGTGCTTAGCAGGGCGACACTGAGCAGCATCCCTACAATTGTGTTAAAGTACACGGGTTGGAGGGGGCCTAGCAACTAAGAGCACTGGCTGCTCTTTAGAGGCAGGGTTTTAATTCCCATCTCTGGCCTCTGCAGGCACTGCACATATGATTGTGTTAGAAGGTCAGTAAGTCCCTTCAAATGTTGGCTGCTAGATGAAAATGAACATGACCTGTATAAGACCCTTGGCTCTCACTTGCTGGTTTGCAGTGTCACAGAGCCGAGTGCAAGTGTTTGAGAGCGAAGCTCCTTCAGCTGGTTGGTCCCATTGCCCCGTGCTGGGCTGGCATTTTTAGTACTAACTCTAAAACAGAGAATGCTTTAGGTCCTTGAATCAGTAGCTATATTCTGTAGACCTAAATCACTGATACAGACACACACATTTAAAGATTCAAATTACCACAAAAGAACAATGGGTAGAGGAAGTAATTAAAGAGAGAATTAGAAAAGTGTCACCTACTCAAAACCCAGTGAACAGCGTTGACCATTGGGGAGTAGAATGAAGATGTCATGAACAGGAAGCCAGTCCTTCTGAGTAGGTGATGGCGCCCAGCATGGAAAGACGCCACCAGGCCTGATGACCTACGTTCAGTTCCTGGGAACCCCGTGGTGGAAGGAGGAGAGAGCTGGCCTACACTTAAGAAAACAAGTTAATAATAATAATAATTTTTAAAATGAGCTTTTTCAGAAAGTGCATTCTTAAATGTCTGTTCTAAATAGACATTGCAGTTTTCTTCTTCCTCTGGATCTTTAGTTTGTGGCACTAGAGAGATGGCGCCTTTAGAATGGCATAGCACAGTGGTATGACTCCTGTCAAAGAGGTCCAGACGAAGTATTTCTACTGAAAATACTGTATTGATACATAACTTAGCCAGTAACGGTGATTACATAAAATGTCTTCCCCTTACTGATGTATGGACTGGGGCTGGGGCTGTTTAGAAAGGCAGGTCTGTGCAGAGCATGGTGGTGGACCCATCTCATCTCGGACGCATGTTTCAGGACAATCTGCTCTATATAGGGAGTTGGTAGCCAGAGCTATTTAATGAGACCATGCCAAGAGAAAGCAAGGAAGGAGTCAGTCAGTCCTGCTTGTATGTGTGACATCTCTGTTTTATCCTGGCAGGTGGCATCGTTGGCTGGGCCTGGAGGGCAAGTGGAAATAGAACAGAACTTTCTTAACAACAAGTTAAAGACAATCACTGCATATTTTGGTGACCTGATCAGAAGACCAGCACTTCTGAAGACCACTTCTGACGCAGAAGTGTGATGCTGTAAAGCACAGAGGTTGTGTAAGGGAAGGATGGACAGCACTCCAGTGAGAGACTGGAGGAAGGTCTTCCTAGGCTCCTCCATACTGTGTGCACTGAGTGTTATGAATGCTAATGAACTGGTTTCAGATCTTGGTCATGTTAACTGATCTGTGTTCTGTACTTTCAGACAGCATCAGGGCAAGGTGCTGGGGCACCTGCAATCCCAGCACTTGAGAAAGATCATGAGTTCAAGGCCATGCTGCGCTGCAGAACAATTCAATGCTAGCCTGAGCTACTTTCAATCTTGCCTCAGGAAAAAAAAAAAAAAAATCAAAGAGTCTGGGCGTGTCCCTGTGCTTAAATTAAGTGTGTCTGTGGATGTGGAGGTTCTCAGTCTTTAACTGCTTTAGTTTAACATCTTTGTGGATGTGTAAATAATAATTGTTTTTTTTTTAATGCATAGAAAAACAAAGCAGTTCTACCTACACATTTATCCCCTATTGAAATAATGTTACCAATTTAATCCTGAAACAAAGCAAAGCTCCCACCACCTTACCTACCTTAACTATCTAAAGCTAATCACAGTTAACAGTGCTTTGCTTTTTAACTTTTTTACTACATTTTATTTTGTCTGTGTGTGCATGCATGTGTGTGTAGGGGTCAGAGGACAACTTGTGGAGGTCCATTCTCTACTTACACCATGTGGGTTCCTGGGAATCAAGGTCGGCAGGCTTTAACCAGAGCCTTCACCTACTGAGCCATCCCGTTGGTCCCGTTAATTCTTCTGAAGAAAAGGTTGCTCTGTAGCAACGTGCCCTGGTGTGCTTTTCCACTGCTGCACTCACTGTTCTTTGCCTTCCCCTTGTGGATACTTAATGTATAGCATATGAAATAAATGCTTTTGTGGAAAGAGAACGTGTGTGTGTGCTCGCAGTGCCCACAGTCCAGGGGAGAGTGTTGGATCCCTTGGAGCTGGGGTTCCAGGCAGCTATGAGCTGCCAAGTGTGGGTGCTGGGAAATGCACTTGGGTCATCTGGAAGCGGAAGGAAGTTCTCCCTCCAGCCCAAGATGCTTTTTTTGAAATCAATATTTTTACTTTTCTGTTTTGGTGTGGTATGTTTTTTTTTTTTGTTGTTGTTTTTTTTTTTTTTTCAAGTAATCTCATATAATCCAGGCTGGCCTCAAACTTAGTTTAACTGAGAGTGACTTTGAACTCCTAACCCTTCTGTCTCCACGCACTGGCTTATCCGTGTATCTTGAAGGTTATTCCATTTCAGTAGATACATGTCAATCTACCTCGTGTTTTAAATGGCTATCTTGTATTCCATCATCTGTACATATAAACTGAGAGGCATGCAAGCTGTTTTTACGGTTTTATTATTACCAGCTGTATGTACTGTCTTTCCTTATAATATTTGCTATTGAACAAATATTTCAGTTGGTAAGTTTCTAACAGACCACTGGGCTTTTGTACATTTCAGTCTTGATTAAAAGGCCAAATTGCTTCAATAAAGTTGAACTTGTTTTAATCTTGTTTATCTCAATTTTTGTTTTATTTCTTTGCTTTAACTAGAATTTCTTTTTAAAGCTCTATGCAGATGTGTGAGTGCTACCTACAGATGCCCTCGGGAGCCGGAAGACGGTGTCAGACCTGGAATAAGAGTTACAGTGGCTGTGAGTCCCTAAAATGTGTGGCTTCTTAACTCTCCTGCACACATCCTTTTACTTAGTATGAAATCATCCAGTTATGACTGCTGTCTACAGTGTGCCTCCATGTGACCCAGTAAAGCAGACACATCAGGTTAAGGTTAGCAGACTGTATTCCAAAGACAGGGACAAGGGAAGCCATTCAGAAATGCACAGCAAGAGTGTGAGGCAGGTGGAAATTGTGGAAAACCAGAACAGTGAACCAAAATAGCAAAAGCCGGATTAGATTCCATTGCAGCCACAGAATAGCATTAAGGAGGGTTTCCTAGGACTGAAAAGATGGCTCAGGTGGTTAAGCCTGAGTGCTGCTATACAGAAGACAGAAATTCACTTTCCAGCACCCAGGTCAGGAAGCTCAGTCACCTATGACCACACAGAGCTTCACTGGATGCCATCTGGAGAGGACTGAACATTCGACAGTCAAGTTTGCCATCTCAGAGTGAGGGACAGTCCAGAGAGAGACATACGTAGAGCAAGAGAGTACCTACTCTTCAAAGAGCAGGGACAGGTAGCCCCACCTGTACCTGGAAGAGGACCTCATGAAATAATAAATGCCACTAAAGAGTTCAGTAGCCCTGGGTGTGCTGGCTGGCTTTATGTCAGTTGACCAAGCTAGAGTCACTGGAGAGGAGGGAGCCTCAACAGAGAAAATGCCTGAATAAGATCAGGCTGTGTGCAGGCCTGTGGGGTGCTGCTTAGTGATTGGTGTGAGGAGACTCACCCACTGTGGCTCAGGCCATCCCGAGGGCTGGTGGTCAGAGTAAGATGAAGGCAGTGAGCAGGGCTTCTCCATGACTTGTACATCACCTGCCTAGGTTCCTCCTGCAAGGCTTGCATTTCTCTCTTCCTTCAGTGATGGTGTGCAGTGTGGTAGTGTAAGACAAATGAACTCTATAGTAGTAACCCTGATTAGGACACTGCCAGAAGACTGCAGTAGACAGTTTCTAGAACGATGAGGTTCAGTCAGTGCTGCTAAGTTTAAACGGCACCACCCCAGTGGGAGACTTGGAATCAGAGCTGTTTTCCCCTATGCCTGTTTAGATCTCTCATTTGGATTAGCTGGCTTTTCCCACACCAACAGAGTGAACTGGGGAGTCTGAGAACAGTACAAAAGACCCTCTCCAGACCAGGCTGCAGAGCTGTGCAGCCAGCATCAGCCCCTGGTGTGGGAAGAGAAGGTTTAGAACCTAGAAGGAAGCTTGTTCCAGCAGGCATCAGCCACCTGGCAAAACAAGCTTAGCTATAGTATAAATCATAGGAAGTTCAACTGACCTGTAACCCAACCCATAGGTATACCCGACAGTCTCCAGTTTTCAAAGACCAAGGGAAGAAGCCACTCTCAACATTTAAGACTTTTCCCTTGGATTTCTCTGGTTGGTTGGTTGGCTGGCTGGCTGGCTGGCTGGCTGGCTGGGTGGGTGGTTGGTTGGTTGGTTGGTTGGTTGGTTGGTTGGTTGGTTGGTGGTTTTATTATACTTTGAGAAGTAGTTTTTCTTTTTGGGTTGTTGGGGTGTTTTGTTTTATGTGGGTGGGTGTTTTCCTTATACGTATATGTGTGTTCTATGAGGGCCAGGTACTTATCAGGGCTAGAAGAGGGCACCAGATCCCCTAGAACTGGGCTTACAGACAGTTGTGAGCCACAGCTGGTGCTGGGAATCAAACCCTCTGAGAGAAATCAGTATTAGTGATCACAGAGCCACCGCTCCAGTGCCATATTTGTATGTTAATGTGTCTTCTCAGAACTATTGATTTTCTTTTATTCTCATGCCATTGGTCTAGTTTTGTTAATTCATATTTTTTATTATGGGTAATCTATTTTTACTATATTTTCAAAAAAGTTTTATGCCTTCATTTTCCTTTTTTACATGTACAAATTTCCTTATTAGGAAAGTTTTTTCT
This sequence comes from Micromys minutus, assembly GCF_963924665.1. Lineage (NCBI taxonomy): Eukaryota > Metazoa > Chordata > Mammalia > Rodentia > Muridae > Micromys > Micromys minutus. The sequence goes on from NC_137961.1 coordinate 10,210,102, forward strand.
AATATTTTTGCCTTTGTCTCCTCAGTGACATTCTTCTTGGTTTGCTATTTGTCCTCTCTTTTCCTCTGGTTCTCTCCCTTTTTCTCATTCATTTAATATTTTTGTTTTTAGCCTGATCACTGTTTTAATTTTCTTCACTTTATAATACACAGAACATTTTTAGTCATTGGTTTTATGTTAGTTGACTTTACTTGATATTAAGTGTATTTCTGTATCTTCTATAGTTTGATACAGTCACTAGTTTTCTCTGAATGGTACCAGAGACTAAGCCCTCAAGAGCTTAGTTATTATTAAGCTATTACTAAAAGAGCCTTGAAATTATATCCAAATTAGGAGATGCATAAATTACAAACAAAAACACAATAAAGCCACTGAAGTAGCTCAGCAGATAAAAGCACTTTTTTTGGTGTTCTTGTTTCTGTTATAAAGCACTAACCAAAACCAGCTTAGAGAAGAACGATTTATTTCATTTCACAATTCCCAGGTGGGTCTTTATCTATCTATCTATCTATCTATCTATCTATCTATCTATCTATCTATCTGTCTCTGAATGAAAGGCAAGTACTGAAACAGGCCATGACTAGCTTTTCTGGACCTGCGTAAGGATGGCACTGCTTACAACCCCCGTTACAACCTACGTTAATTAGTGATCAAGAAAAATGCCTCATAAACCAATATGTTAGCAATTCCTCGGTTGAATTTTTCTCTTCCTAGGAATGTCAGGTTGACAACTAAAGCTAGCTATGAGATCGCACAGTGGAAAGGACTATTCTGCAGGGTTCTCTGACCTAATACCCACCATGATATGCATATACACAAATATGACTTAAAAACAAAGAAAAGTAAGCATGAAAAGGCAATTGCCAATTATTCTAGCAAAAGACCATAACTCCTCAGCTATGAAGTTCAAAGACAAGCAGATAAAACACCAATAAAGATCTCCAAAGTTCACTAAGAAAAATGGTCAGTGACCCAGTGATACCACAAGCAAGAAGATGATTAGAGAAATGAGTCCAAAATGTGGGGACAAAAGCCAGTATCCAATAAGAAATTCAGCAAAATGAAAAGGGGGGGGGGGCAATGTGAATAAGCCCAGCTACATGGGAGACAAAACTGTTGGAAAATTAGGATTTCAGTCATTGATTCTAATTTCTGGTAATTAGGTAAATACAGTGGAGAACACTAGACTGTCATGTCAAGCAGATTAAAGATTATCAGACGCATTGAAGTCTCTCTCCGTGGGGCTTCTTAGCCACACCTCATTGGAAAGGCATCACATGGTAACTTGTGGCTTTGCTTGACTCAGAACTCTTCAGTGGGTCTGTCGGAACTGCAAGGCAGGTTAAAAAGAAGAGATTAACACATGGAGGACAGAGATTCAAGGGATATGCTGCATTCTGACAGTAAGTAAAAGCCTAGCCATAACTTAGAGAAACTACAAGATAAGATAAAATGCCAAAGCTATAGGTAGACGGAGCTGAGAGGAAGACAAGGCCCAGGGCCGATAGCTCCTTTGTATGCAGGACCTAAGCTCAGAACCTCTAGTACTCAAAGCCAACAGAGCTACAGGTGTCTAACCCAGTTAAGTTTGTAGAGAGAGACGGGAAAGCTGATCCTGGGAGCTCGAAGATACCCTGGAGCTTCAGAGTTAGTAGACTCATCTCAAGATGATAAAGAGGATGCCCTTCTGACCTACACATGTACACCACTGCACTCAAGTGCCTACCTGTACTTCAGTGTACTCACAGACACATAGCCACGTGAACACTGAACTTAAGGCACAGAAAATTCCTTCAAAGAAACAATAGAGGGGTCTCCCATCCCTGTGAAAAGAATGGAGAAGAGGCATTTGGAACCCCAAATAACAATCAGAAAGATCCCATGACACAAAGATGTCAAAACCACAATCTGGGGCTGGAGAGATGGCTCAGCAGTTAAGAGCACTGACTGTTCTTCCAGAGGTCCTGAGTTCAATTCCCAGCAACCACATGGTGGCTCACAACCATCTGTAATGGAATCGGATGCCCTCTACTTGTGTGTCTGAAGACATCTGAAGTGTACTCATATACACTAAATAGTATTTAAAAGAAAAAGAAACAAAACCACAGTCTGAAGAGATGGTTCAGTTAAGAAAGCAGTGGTTATTCTTGCGAAGGAGCCAAGTTTGGTTTCCAACAGCCACATCAGGTGGCTCACACCCTCATAACTCCAGAAGATTTGGCCTCTTCTGGCCTCAAGCACCCACACATATACACTGTTTAAGATATCTTCTAAAAATACAAAGTAAAATGCTCTGGTGTGGTAGTGGACACCTTTAATCCCAGCCTTGGTAGGCAGGTAGATCTCTTGAGTTCAAGGTCACCCTGGTCTACAAAGCAAGTGTGTGTGTGTGTGTGTGTGTGTCTGTGTGTTGTGTGTGTGTGTGTGTGTGTATGCACATTCGTACATTGAAAGTAGAAAGAGCTCTGAGTGGAGAAGTAATCTAAAGGGAAAGGACTGAAGAACAAGCAAAGGTAATAATATATGTGTCATGAAAGCAGAAGAAAACTATTTGTGGAGGAACCAACATGGGTGGCGGAAGGGGGTGGGGAGCTGACTAACAGCCACTATGGTACGTATGTAGTAGGTAATAATGCTAATGTCGCAATGAAACCGAGACCTTTGTTGCTCACTAATAATAATTTTTAAAGATGATACTCTGTAAATAAAATTGAATTCAAATGAGGAATACATGTTGCTTAATTATTCATCTCAAGAGGGTGTTCAGAGCTGGGAAGAAGGCTCAGTGGTTAAGAGGACTAACACCTCCCACTGAAGAACCACATGGTCACTGTCTGTAACTCTGGTTCCACAGTTTCAAAGTTCTCTTTGTCCTCCACGGGCACACACACGGTGCACACATGCGCATGCATGCAGACACCCATAATAAAGTGTGTCTTAAAGCGTCTTTAAATGGTATGTTAAAAACAAAAAAAAAAAAAAAAAGAAGCGTGTGTTCACATCTATGAAGTAAGCGATTGTCAGTGGATCTCTGTAGCCACTGGAAGGTTTTCATTCTGGCTGGGATAGACCTGGGGGAAATAAAACAAGTGGGGAGACTTGAGTGGCTCTGGAAGGCCAGAAACATGACTCTGAGCGAGGCATGTTCAGTCACTGTGCTTTGCTGCCACTCGCTGCAGCCCTGGGCTGAGTCCTCAGAACAAAACAACAAAACTGTGAAGCTTTAGTGTACAGGGCAACACTGCTGCCTCCGCACACAAGCAGTTAAACTGCTCACTAAGGAGCAAGTGTCTTTTTAATTTAATTCGAAACATCAAATCTGTCAATAGTCTCCATGTTTCTTATACAGCATTTTTGAACCATGCCTTTAGTGGTCACCAATAATTCTGCACAGGAACCCTAGCACTAGGTGACATGAACCTAGACAGGGTGACATGGGGGGGAAAGCAGGCTGCAAAAATCTCCAGTTATTTTTAGCTTTTGGTCACGCCCTCTCATGCATGCGTGCCTTTTTTACAGAATATGTTGTTTGTCTTCCTGAACACGTGTCACAAATGTGTGTAGAAAAGGAAGCCTACCCAGAACTAAAGTGTTCTAGACCATATTGGGGGAGCTGATTTATATCATTAGTGCTTGGCAAGAAATGTCCTCTATTATGCGACGCTTGTTCAAATAAAAGTTTAACAAGAAGATAAATATGTAAAAATAGATTAATAATAAAACCCTGAGCCAGCAAGACCCATTGCTGCCAACAGTGCTGGATGCTGGCATTACTGCCTGAGGCTGCTACATCATTTTATAGTAAGGGGACTACTCTTTCCCTAATTAATTTCCCTGATTAATTTGAAGTCTGGTGTGTGTGTGTGTGTGTGTGTGTGTGTGTGAGCAGTCATCCTACTGAAATATTTTCAGTGATGGGAATGGCTCTCCATTGTTTCTTGTCACTCTTCTAAGTAGGTTTTGGTGTCCACAGCCATTCATCTGATCACACACTCATTCATTTCTATTCTCCTATTGCATTTGTTAGGATGTTGGGAATCTTGTAATAATGAACCTCTTTTCTTGCTTTTACTATCTCAAATGGTTTTGGTGGTGGCGATGGTTTGGAGGAAGTTTTCATTTAGTATACAAAATCAAAGCCACTTTAAATTTTCAAATTACCTAATAATCTGCATAAATTATATCAAAATGTATAGTTTTTAATTCACTACCGCATTTTATGTGAAAAAAAATGAGTTGGCCTTATTGGGTTTATACTACTTTGGTTTGGCTCAGTTTGTTTGCCTGGTTTTAGTAGCCAACTTAGACTGTTCTAGCAGAATGCCTTTACTTTTATATTTTATGTGTATGGATATTTTGCCTGGATGGATGGATGTACACTACATTCATGCCTGGTGCCTGTGGAGGTCAAAAGTGTCAAATCCCACAGGACTGAAGTTACAGATGGCTGTGGGCTGCCATGTGCTGGAAATGGAACCTGGGTCCTCTGTAGGAGAAACAAATGCTCTAAACTACGGAGCCAGCCCTCCAGCGTCCAGCCTCATTTCCTCACTGGCCATATCTGTTCATTGAGTTCATGGTGCAGTTCAAGGAACACTGGGTCTTGTACCTTCTGGGGCAAAGTACTGTGACTCCAGGGGTTTCACTCTGGAATTTTAGAGGTTAGCCAGTCCTGCTGGGACACAGTTCAGCCTCAAACTTCCAGTTCTGCTTCTTCAGCCACTTACCACCACGCCACGCTGATCTGCTGGTTCACATTTTTAATGCCTTCATGAGCTTCTAAAATAAGTTGTGGTTCTTCGAATATACCCTATTTTGTTTGTTTTGGGGAGATTTTTTGATACCACATTTTGATTGAGTACTATAAAGTCGAATACATGATGATGGTGTTTTCTTTAATTCTTCTAAACATTTCACCTTAGAATAATTTGTGGGATAAAAATGTAATAAAAAAAACACAGCATTACATATTTGTATGTATTCACAGTGAATATCAGTGTCTGTGTCAAGCTGCGCACAGTGATTCCTCGTGTCATCACCCACCACCAGAGGGTTACCATGTCATGTCGGCTTTATATAATGGAAGGAGGAGGGACGTGGTCAGATCCACCTAAGCACATGCTCTTCCCGCAGCCTGTATTCCAACCTCTACTTAATGCTTTAAAGTCAAATGATTTTTTTAATGCTAACCTTAATTAGTAACTGTGATGGTTTATGTATGTTTGGCCCAGGAAATGGCACTGTTGGGAGATGTGGCCTTGTTGGAGTGGGTGTGGCCTTGTTGGACTGGGTGTGGCCTTGTGGATGTGGGCTTTGATACCCTTGTTCTTGCTGCCTGGAAGCTAGTACTCTGCTAGCCACCTTCAAATGAAGATATAGACTTCTCAGCCCCTCCTGCACCATGCTGGATGCTGCCATGTTCCTGCCTTGATAATAGACTGAACCTCTGAACCTGTAAGCCAGCCCCAATTAAATGTTGTCCTTATAAGAGTTGCCTTAGTCATGGTGTCTGTTCACAGCAGTAAAATCCTAAGACAGCAAGTGACTAAGGCCCATAAATGACCACATAAATGAGTTTGGGAATGGATCCTCCCCAGTGAGACTCAATGACATCGTATCCCTGCCAGCACCTTAACTGCAGTCTCACCAAGACCTTGAATCAGGACAACCAGCCGCTGAGTTAGATACTATGACTTAACCGCTGAGTTTGGAATCACTGTTACACAACAACAGATAACCAATACTATACCATCACCAAGCCCACACTTACGTGGTTTGAATAAAATAAGCCCCATAGGCCTCATAAGGAGGGATACTATTAGGAGATGTGGCCTTGTTTGAGAAAGTGTGTCACTAGCGGGTTGGGCCAGGAGGTCTCAGAAGTTCAGGCCTGACCAGTGTGTTACAGTCTCTTCCTGCTGCCTACAGAACTCTGAGCTCCTTCTCCAGCACCAAGTCTGCCTACATGCCACCATGTTTCCCTCCCTGATAATAAACTAAAACCTCTGAGCTGTAAGTCAGCCCCAGCTAAATGTTTTCCTTTATAAGAGTTCCCATGGTCATGGTGGCTCTTCATAGCAATAGAAACTCTAACTGAGACAACTTGATTGACCAAAACAAATTCTAGGTGAGGAGATGGAGGACATGTATGTGTAATTAAGTATGCACACCCCTGTGTGTGCAGGTGGAAGCTGAAGTCAAGCCACAGCTATCTTCCCCTGTTACTTCCCACCATATTTTCTGACACACAGTCTCTTAGCAAGCCTGGAGTTTACCAATAATGACTAGCCTTGCTGGCCAGTGAGCACCTGAGATCCTCCTTTCCCCGTCGGCCAGCGCTGCCATGGCCTAGCTTTTATGTGGGTGCTAACGACCAAATGCAGGTCCTCAGCTTGTTCATCAACAACTCCCTCAATCCCAAATTCTGGGTTTTTCACTTTCACTAGTATCTTAACCAGGATAACTAATTGGTAAACAACTGGCAAACAATCTTAGTTAGGGTTTTACTGCTGTGAACAGACACCATGACCAAGGCAAGTCTTACAAATGACAACATTTAATTGGGGCTGGTTTACAGGTTCAGAGGCTCCGTCCATTATCATCAAGGTGAGAGCATGGCAGCATCCAGGCAGGCATAGTGCAGGAGGAACTGAGATTTCTACATCTTCATCCAAAGGAAGCCAGGAACAGACTGAGCATTAATTCTCAGGCAGCTAGGAGGAATATCTCTAAGCCTAGCCCCCAAGTGACACACTTCCTCCAACAAGGCCACACCTTCTAATAATGCCACTCCCTGGGCCAAGCATATGCAAACCATCACACCATCGCCCCCCCCCTCCCATTCACACTGATCATTTGGGCCCCTCGACACTCGACCACTGGTTTCCACTATGCCTGCTAACTATGGAACTGCTCTCTATTTGTCTCCCAGCTCCTTAGCCAGCACCACTGCATTAAGACTTTTCATCTCAGTGGGTTCGTTTCATACTACTTCGTCTCAGCAGGAATGAGAGCTGTCTTCACACCCCAACATAAATAAATAAACAAGAAAAAGTCTTGGGTGGGGGATAGAGAAATGGCTTGGTGACCAGAGTTTGGTTCTGAGCACCTGTGTCAGGTAGCTTACAACCATCTCTTAACTCCAGCTCCCGAGAATTCAGAGCCTCTGGACTCCGCAGGTACTATGACTTCTCAGATGCCCATGTGTGGGAGGTTGGTCTGATGCTGCTTATATTCAGATGCTGGTCGCTCCAGCATTGAGATCCTCACACACACCAGGTTTTGGTGTGTAAACCTTGGTCCCCCTTAACAAAGATGCCTACAGCCTGGGCTAGGTAAAAGAGAGTGGACAGAACAGAGCAAAGGTTCCCAGCTTGGGGCCTGAGTCAGGTACCACTGGGACAGGAGAGGAGGAGAAGGTGGCATAGGAAGATGGATCATCAGTACGTGGCCATGAGGGACAGCCGGTTGGAGTAGAAAGGCCATGGAGAATGTGACAATTGATATATGGGGGTTACTGCAGGGAACAGACCAAATAACATAGAGGGCTGATAGCTGCCCTGCTCCAGGGCTTCAAAGGCTTCCTATTATTACTGTCTTCTGAGAACTATATGACCTATATAGGGTAGACACCCCCGAATAACATTTACCACAACACAAATACCCAAGCGCAGACACGCATGTGCAGACCTATACATTGAGTTAAAATTATAGCTGCTCCACCTTTGACGGAGAGGAAATTCACAGTATCCCTCTTGAGTCCTCTCTCAAAGTGCCTTGTTGGTTCAGTCAAAATGCCTTCTCTGAGCCTCCCCTGTCTCTCCTGCTAGTCCCCAAGACTGCTGCTTTCAGTTCCTCTCGGCCTTGGCGGAAGCGCTCTCTTGACTGGAAGGTTTTGCATACCGCACTGCATTAAACTCAGCTTTTAAGGCTCAGCTCAGCTCAGGCCCTGGTCTTTCCACATAGCCTGACATCAGTCAGGCCTCTGTGGTAATCCCTTGAAAGCAACCCCCTTCCTTCATCTCCTGGGATTCCCTGCAGACCTACCAGCAGAGCCTCATATGTCTGCCCCATGACAGTTTGTGGAGTTTGCCCTTTGTGTGGAAACTTTGTGCAGAAAAAAAAAAAAAAAAAAAAAAAAAAAAGTCTGCTAAAATGTTTAAGCCCTTTAGTCACAGCCCTTCACTGGTTCAGCTGCAGATGTTACCACTGCCTTTTGTTTTTTCTCAAGAACACAGAAATGCCAAAGCTTCTTACAGATTACTCCAGTTACCACATAGCAACGAGGTATCATGGTACCACATGCTTGGTTAATTTAGAGAAACAGATAAGTCAGCATTCACTTCACCCGTGAGTTTCAAAATCTAGAACGGCACACATAATTCTTTGGGGGTTAGAGATAAAGATAAGATCTCTCTCCGTGTAGTCCTCCTGACTGGCCTGGAACTTGCTCTGTAAAGCAGGCTGGTCTCAGATTCAGAGATCTGCCTGTCTCTGCCTCCGAAGGGCCAGGATTAAAGGTGTGCATCAGTACTTCTGGCTAACACGCATGATTATTGAATCTGCCTTCTACCCAGAGCTCTTAGAACCACTTCCTCTCCGAACGCTCCCACTTCCACTGATCTCTCCTTTCTGTGACTGACACAGACAACGCCCCGCCAGGATCACCAAACCCTAAATACTGGTCCCCAAGATCTGGTTGTCCCCAGTGAGCGGATTCTCAAGTACACCAAATGAATCTGTGTAAACCTTGCTCCCGAATTTAAAACTATTGGTTTAATAAAAGTGGCTACAGCCATCCCAAGAGGTGGGTTTAGGTTATCAGGTTCAGGGGTGGGAGGGTCACAGGTAGGGACCACAAGGAGAAGAAGAAAGGAGAGTGAAGGAGGAGGAAGATGGAAAGAAGAGGTCTCCATTAGATGTGACAGACCAGGAGCACAAGCCTGAATGAAATACTCCCCCAGGGTAGGCCGCCAGAGCAGAAGTAACCTAGGCAAGATGTCAAACAGCAATGACGCGGCTGGGGAGTAGACAGTCTAGCAAATAAAAATATAGATTAGGGACAATCCCCCAATAATTGTGCTAGAGATGATTTGTTTTTAAATCTGTGACTCTTCCTTGATTATTGGGGGGCTAGCCAAGTCATATTAATAATACCTTAGCCCAGAAGACTTTACAAGAACATTTTATCAGATCTGCATGATTCATACCTGTAAGAATGCTTGAAGGTACTTTTTCTGGTCTATCAAGGGCAAAATGAATGAGTCGTATCACTATAGACTCAATCAATGCCCAAGCCATAAATTCTGAGGATTTTATATACGTGCTTATTCGTATCATTCTCTCTCTCCCTCTTCTACAGCCTCCTCACTCCTCAAATCCGAGCCTCATCTTCTTCATTGTTGTTACACACACACACACACACACACACACACACACTTAAAATACAACCTGCTGAAATTATATGATTAGTGGTACTCATATATGTATACTTTAGGGCTGACTACTCGGAACTGAACTCTTCGCTGTGGAAGACTGCTCCTCCTCTCAGCAGCCGTTAATTGCCTGTGACTCTTCATCTCTGGCGGGGAATTTCCCTCACTCACATTGGCACGTCACTTGGTGTCATCTTTCCGGTCTTATTTCGGCAACCATATTGTTGAGATTTCCTAGGTGTAGTATTCCCATCATGTGTAGAACTCACTACCTCAGAACAACAGACTTCCTGGTTCTCTGGCTCATACAGTCTTCCCACCTCATCTTCCATAAGCCTTAGGTGTAAAGGTTGTGTTGTAGATTTATCCGTCGGGGCTGGACACCCGATGGTCACTTCATCTCTGCAGTTTGACCTGACATGGCCTTCTGTAATCCCTGTCCACTGCAGTAAGAAGCTCCTTTGATGAGAAGCAAGCGTTACACTTATCTGTGGGTACACAAAGAGGTATTTAGAACACAGAAATGATCTTGGTTGAGGGAGATGGCAATAGTTGGTTCTTTTCTCAGATCCATAGCCTCACCGGCCGCAGGTAGTGGACTAGGTTTCTAGTACCAGGTGTGAATTTCCTTCTATCGAGTGGGTCTTAAGTCTATCTGTGGCGGCTGGCTATCCCCAGGATATAGGTGCTATTATATAAACTATTGTGCTTATACCCTGCCCTATCTGGACTTGGCCTGCCGGTGTGGAGAGAGCATGGGTGTAGGCTCAATCAATAACTGAGCTCATTTTCCAGCCTCACTCACTCACTCAGGACCTTTACTATTCACACATGGAACAAAAATAATGTAAGATCAAATGCCGTTGTTTACTACTTTTCAAACATTCATAAAGTATGTTAGGTTTGTTGTTACAATAGAAGCTTTTGGGCAATTTTTGTCTGAGCTAACAAAGAGCTTCCAGCCCTGAGATTAAATGTCAGCACCAGCACCTACTCTTTTTCAGTTTGGGGGTGTTTGGATGGCTGCTATGTGGGAAGTTGTACGATTGTTCCTCCCTTACTTTCTCTAGAAGAAAGTGACCTGCTCTGGGTGAAAAGTTGAAGGTCATGGGAAACAAATTGAAACTGTTGAGCTCATGCTGGGCTCTGCTCTCAGGCTGTGGCATTTTACAAGCGACTCCATTTTACAAGCAAATCTTGATTCCATTTGGGGCAGAGGGCTAGCCCCAGCCCTGGTGGATACAGAAACCATGGCCTCAGGTGTTACTCACCCAGCACAGCTGATGAATGGCTTATTTCTGGAAATAGAAAGGGAGCCAGCCTATGCATTTATCAGGTGCATTGGGTCTGTAGTGATACACGGGTATATTAAAATCTACTTATCAGACAGGCCATGCCAAGGAAAAAGAATCGTTCCCTCTTCCAGATCCATAAAGTGATGGACACCTAATACTTCTATGGTGTGGTGGCCCCACAACTACCATCTGACCTCTGCAGTGTGCATTTGGGACTTACCCACTGTTCTTAGAGCTTTGGCTCAGCTTGTTTCCCTATTCTACTACTTGCCTGACCACAGGTTCTCCCATCTGGACCTGAACCTACCAGCAACTTCCTGCTCTCAACAAGAACAGCTTCGTTCTCAAACCCTGACTCCAGCAGCTCCGGCCAGAAACAGCCCGCTGCCAACTCTAGTCTGGTTCATTTTCTTCTCAATACACACTCTTTCTCAGCCCACTTCTAAAGCCTCTTAAACTCTGCTGCCCTCTCTCATACTTACATTCATCCTGTTAGCCTTATATGTGCATTGATAAGCCAGCCTGTTGCCATTTTAGGCTTGAAAAAAAATCACCTTATACTTAAAACAAGCTAGATCAATTTTTGTTTATGCTTAAATCGGTTCCTCGAGGACTGGGCTATGCCCCACCTGTAACCTTGACTACAAATGCTCTGCACTACTTGTTCCAGGAAATAGCAACCATGCCTTTTTTCAAGAGGTTGTTATGACCAACTTGTTACACTCATGCTTGGCCTTCTGTAACACCAACTATTTGCCTGACAAATCCCCAATCTGAGAACCTCCCATTCCAGAGCTATAAGAACTCTTATTTGACCTATGTCCAATGCTGATCTCTTGAACTCAACTTTTGGGAGCTATAGCCCATGTACATGAATGTTTTTTAAAGCTTACTTACATCAACTAGTATAGCCACTGTTTGGTTCAGTGGTCTTTCTCCTTGAGTCTGTGGTATTAACAGCAAGTAGCTGGGTTAACTGTGTGCTGTGTGACATGTGATTCAAGAGTGGCGTTGATAATTAAGACTGGACTCAAAGAGCCTGCTTTCACCTGAGCCAGGCTACCAAGGTAGGCAGACAATAAATCAGTGTGGTTAAGATGGCTGGAGTTTGTGGATTTATTATTATCCAGTGAATTCTGGCGTTGTGAAAAGGCACACATTTGTTTTGTCCATGTTTCATGTAGCACGCTCGTGAACTATGTGGATGCTTGGAAAAAGTAAAGCCCGTGAAGCAGTTTGTCCTCCTCCCCAGAGAGTATTAGAAGCAACACCTATGTGTTATTTCAGTTAACAGCCGTGTGGGCTGTCATGGTTCTACACATAGCTGCCTCACAAGAATCCAGAATGGGATGATTGCTCATATTCTACAGAGCCACAGGTAGAATCAGGACGTTCCTACCCGTGACGGAAGTACAGATAAAAGCCACATGCAGGGCGTTTTGAATGCCCTATGTCGATGATATGTGGTACTTTTTCAAGCAGGGGGCTCAATGGTCAGCTTTAAAGGCAAGTTCTCATAAAAGCCAAAAGCACAGACTAGGGAGCATTGCTTTAATGTGCTTAGTATGTGCAGGTGCCGTGAGTTCTATTCTTAACCCTACGGAACAAACCCAAGATCCATCTGGAACCACAACCTGAACTTTCAGCTTTTAGTTTTTTTAATGGCTTAAGGCCAAGGTTTTGTGCATACTGAACAGTGCTACATTTGTGGGTCATACCCAGCCAAGAACAGAGGCTTCTACTATGGAGTTTGTGACCCCTGGGAAAAGGCCATACTCTCAGTCCAATTATAATTAGAAGACAAATTGATTAGCTGCTAGCTGGGCAATCTCTGAGCCAAATTTGATATTGCCTTGTGGAAGGGGTATGGAAAAGAACTTTTTGAGGGGAAAAACCACACCAAAGACTTGGATATTTACGCAAGCAAGAAAACCCCATTCAGTTCTGCCATTAAGTGGTTACGGCAATTCAAAACTGTTGTGTTAGAAACACGGCTCATGTTCAGACAGACTGCACACCAGGCCAGTGCAGTTCCACATGAGAGAGGTTTATTGTGGAGGAAAGGGGAGAAGGGGGTGACAGAGACAAAGGGGGAAAAGAGAAAGAAGAGAGGGGTGAAGGTCAAGAGGGTCTTCCTTTTATTTAGGCTGTGACATGACAGCTCACAGGTAAAGGTGGGAGGTAAACCAGATGGATGTTGGGAATGTATGGCAGTTGCCATGGCAACAGATGTTGGCAGGTACCTGTAGCCTCTGGGTAACATCACCATCATTGCTGGATTCAGAGGCGACTTGTAACTATTAAGCCGGTTCCTGATACCAACAAAAACAATCTTTGGGTAGCTGAGTAAGCAACTTACAGAAGCAAAAACAAAATAAAAAACCCCAAACACACAAAAAACTCACAGTTATTAATAGGTAGTAGATAATCACAGCTGTATATTTGGGGGAAGAGGGTCACAGAGTCAAGGTTACTAGGGACTAAAGTCATAGACAAATGTCTGCTGGGTACCAAGATGGATACCCAGCACCACACGGAGCATCTTTAACTATCACATTCCCTCACTGGCTCTAGATCATATGAATCAAACCATTGCTTAACATTTATGTCAGGGCGAAGGTTGATCTTTTAATTAAGCCACTCAACCTGTCCCCATCTCAAGGACCTTGTTTTGTAACTCTCTGACGTTAAAAGTCATTTGTGATCCCGAAGGAACCTAGAGACCAACATGAGGTTTCCTGTGGTAATGAGCACCACAGACAGACATGTTTGTGTTGACGGGGAAAGAGAAATGACACCTTTGGTAGAGGGGACCTAGTGTCCTTTGGCCATAACATTACACCCTTTTGTTAATAATAAGGGGCAATGCAGTGTCTTCTGTAAGTGCTTCTTAGCTGAAGAGAGATATGATTGTGATGGTCAGGCCTTGGAATGCTGGTCAAGGCTTGGAGTGGGCAGGATACACCTGCTTTGCAGGATACACCAGGTTTTGTCTGACCATCTGAGACTGATGAGGTGTGGGTAGGTCTGGAACCAGCTGGAATGCTGGCCCAAAGCTGGGGTAGGAAATTTTGTCAGAAGCATCTAGATTACACTGCCTTCAGCAAGTCCGAGGATGGCTAGTTGACTGGAAATCTGCCGAGACAAATACAGACTAGGAACAGAAGGTTAAAGTTAAGGAGTTTAGGGTAAAATCTTAACTCCATTGACTGATGTCAAAACTTTTGACGTCTTAATGTAGCAATGGCATAGAAAAGGGAAAGAAATCTGAAGTATTTTTCCTTGTTTTATATATACCTTAAACAGTCTTACTTAGATAGGTACCCTAGGCTCCGCCATGATGCTCTTGAAGGCAGAGGTCTTCCACAGGCATTAACACAGCGCAGCATTAGTTAAGTCTTGCATTGTCATACGAGACAGTTGTTTTGTTCTCCCTCCCTCTCTCTCTCTCTCTCTCTCTCTCTCTCTCTCTCTCTCTCACACACACACACACACACACCCTCACACACATATACTCAGACACACACACATACTCATACACACACACACACACACACACACACACTTTAAATGCCATCTGTTTGAGGGTCAACATTTAATTTATGAAATACACTTAGTTTTAAGTAAGCTTTATTTTCAGTTTATTGCATTAAGCTTGACCTTGAGAACATTCTCAGAAGGCCAAATAAACTTGTCTCTGGAAATGAATTAGATTTGCCCTTAGCATGACTCCAATACTCTCTTCCTATCTGAGTCAGTGTAGACAGACTGAAGACTCTTAAACACCTTGAAAATCAGCGGACATTAAAAGCAAAGTTGCTTTGGGGTGTCTTCATCTATGCTGTGGTTGGCATTCCCTAATTTACAACAAATGATATAGAGTTTTATGTGAGGGCTCTGCATGAATCAAGAAATTCATATTTTGGATGGACTCATAATATGCTGGCATTGATGGGAAATAGGAGAACACACCAGGGGGATCGTATCTCTCCTCCAACCTTCTTCATCCTTCCTGCTTCATAGCTGTCGCTGGTGAACAGGATCTAGCTATTCTGTATTCCAATCGCCACCGTGGTCCTGCCTTACTAACTTGCTGCATGCCAAAAGCAATGGAGCTGGCTAGCCATGAACTGTGAACCTGTCAGATAAAAGAGCACATTCCTCCTTTAAACTATTTCTCTCACGTTTGTCTCAGTGGCCAAAAAAGAAAAACCAAAAAACCAAAAAACCAAAAAAAAAAAAAAAAAAAAAAAAAAAAAAAAAAACCAAACAAACAGTGCCTTCTTACCACCAATCAAACTAACATACTGCTCTTTTTTTTTTTTTAAACCAAAAAGTTATGTTGTTGTTGTTGGTTTGGTTGTATTTGGTGTGTGTGTGTGTGTGTGTGTGTGTGTGTACAGAGGGTTGTTGTTTTGTTTTTGTTTTTTGAGATAGGATTTCTCTGTTTATCCCTGGCTATCCTGGAACTCTGTAGATCAGGCTGGCCTCGAATCAGAGGTTCACCTGCCTCTGCCTCCCAAGTGTTAGGTTTAAAATTGTGTGCCACCACATCCAGCAGAAAATAACTATGTCTTAATGAATCCCTATTCTTTCTTCTGATACTTTCCCACAGCATCTCAATCAAGAAGTCCATGTTCTTTCCCTTGGAGGGGCGGGGTTCCACATGAAGAGAAAAACAGGCAGAGTGTTTAACAGTAAGATGGGTAAGGAAGAGAAGGGGAGTGAGTGAGCCAAGCAGATGACTTCTATCTCAGCCACCGTTCTTATTCGTCACTCTGCACATAAGCACATACGAAAAACCAGACTATTCCACTTACATATGTGACCTAGAGGAGTCAAGTTCATAGAAACAGAAAGTAGAATAGTTATCACTAGGACTCGATGAGGTGGAAAATAAGAAACTGTCACTTCAGGAATTCACACTAGGGATGAGGAAAAGGTTTTAGAGGCACGTTGTCTGCATGGCGTTATACTTAACTCCAATCAATTATACATTTTAAAGTAGAATGTGATGTGCACTTTTTAGTAAAAACATTATCTCTCTCGTGCTCACACATGTGCACTCGCGCACACACACACACACACACACACACACACACAGATACCAAGTTCACGATGGTTCTATAATCCCCTGACCTTATGATGATGGGAAAGTAGTACATGCTGTAGAAACCGTGCTTCAGATGTCAAGGCCTTCTCTGGAGCTAGCAATGGAGCATTTGATACCTCTCTGTGTGCTAGACACAGACACTGACCACAGCCCTCCTTCACCCGTGCAATGTGGGGGTGGAGGATTACCCCTAAGCACATTGCATTTCTGCAATAAAATGTAGTTAGGTTGCATGTGTTCAACTTAGGATGTTTTCTGTTTTCAAAGGGGTTCATCAGAACATATGCCCATCTTTAATGGAGAGACATCTATGTATACAAACACATCCATATACATTAAACATTCATATTTAAGTATATAACCATTGTTTTAAGACAGTTGTAAGCGGCTATGTGGGTGCTGGGAACTGAACCCGGGTCCTCTATAAGGGCAGCCTAACTACTGAGTCACATCTCCACTCCTTGTTTTTCAATGATGTCTCTCTGTGTTGAACAGGTTGGCCTTAAAGGTTCTTTGTGCCTTGGCTTCCTGTGTAGCTATAGCTGCCGACACCATGTGCCTTAAAGCTATAATTCATAACATGGATATACCTGCACTGTCCTCATTAAGTGACCTTGTCAACTCAGCCTTGACCTTTACAAGGGACAAACCTTGAGGCAAGCTGTCATCAGGTTCAACAACTAGATTGCATGGGACAGACTTTCCTAGAGGAACATTGTAGTAACAACGAACAGTAACTATGGTCTATGTTCTTGACTCAGTTGGACACTCACACACCGCTATGAAATCAGTGACGGTAGGTTGGTTTCACAGGTCACAAAAACAAGGTTGGAATACTAAGTTATTTGTCCAAGTTCGAAGCACTGGTAAGTGGGGTAGCTAGGATTCGAACCTAGGCTGTCTCCAGAGCTACTGCGCTCTTAAGCTCAAATAGGACTAAACACATTGGGGACCCTGTGCCTCAGACCTGTTCCTTCACTGACTCATTTGACAAGTGAGGGTAACACCGATCCACCACTAGATTTAAGAAAGAACAAGCTACTGATGACGACTGTCAGAGAGCTAATAAACCGTGGGTTCCATTTCTAAAAATGGATTTTGTTCATCTCTATTTTTGCAAATGAAACAGTTATAGGCTAGAAAATAAGTATTAATTCTTTCTTCTCATTAAATTTTGTTAAATTATCTTTTTGATCACATTATTTTAACCAGAAAAAAAAATGTGTTAGTGCTAGGGCTGATCACAACAGAGCGTTGGTGACTGACAGACTGATTGACTGATTGATTGATCGATTGATTGATTTATTGATCTTTCTCTGTTTTTATTTTACAGCACACCCTAGAGCCTCATCCCAGACACCCACTGTGGCACTTGGCTAAACTGCCAGCCCCAAACAGTCTGATTCATTCTGGACACAAACTAATTGTAGCCAAGTCTCTTGATGCCGCTTTCATGTTTTACTTGGGGGTATTTTGTACAGAAGCAGGGTGAGACTCTGGCCCTCGGTAGCCTAGAACTCAATATGTAGCCCCAGACTTCTTGTCACTGATGCACACTTGCTGGGGCTATGTGTCCGGTTGGCATTTTTCTTATGAAATGTAAACAACAATTCCTGCATCACGAAATAACCAGAAAGGTCAGAGAAGAGTCCCCAGTGTAATGGTTAAAAAAAAAAAAAAATTCTTATAGTCACTCAAACCTGTGTTTAGAACTGGCATTTCCCTGATCCTGGTGAAAGGAAAATGGATGTAGCTCAGAGACTCTGAGGGGTCTGGAGCTCTTTGCAGACCCTCAAAAACTGAAAACTTTCTGGAGGATGCTACCAATAGTGATGCTATGGTGCTGTTAAAATGTTAAGAAGAAAATGTAAATTCTGATGTCTGCTACTTCACAAACAACTCTTTTAGGAAGTGAGACACAAAGGAGACCCAGCACATGAGTGTCCTGGTTAGGGCTATGGTTGCTTTGATGAAACCGCCACGAACAAAAGCAAGCTGGAGGAGAAAGGGCTTGTTCTGCTACACCTAAACATCATAGTCCATGATGGATGGAAGTCAGGACAGATACTCAAACATGGCTGGACAGCCCATGGCTCTCTCAGCCTACTTTCTTATAGAACCCAGCACCCCCAGCCCAGGGATGGCACCACCCAACATGCACTGGGCCCTCCCCCTTCAACCTCGAATATTACAAAAGGCCTTACAGCCAGATCTTAAGGGAACATTTTTTCAATTAAAGTTCTCTCCTTACAGGTGACTGACTGGCTTGTGACAAATTGATGAAAAACCAGGCAGCACCGTGGACTAAAGCAGAAAGATGCTGGATTCCCTGTTAGCCTAGGCTGTGTGGGGAATTCTGGGTCAACCTGAACAACGTGACAGGACCCTGTCTCGAAAAATAAAGGGAAGAAGGGAGGAGGGAGAGAAGGAGGGATGGAGGAAGAAAGAAAGGGAAAGAAGGGAGAAGAAGAAGTAGAAAGGGGAAGTAAAGGGGGGAATGGGAGAGAAGGAAGGGAGAAGGGAAGAAAGGAGGAGAGAAAAGAGCAAAAGAGACAGTATGGAACCTAAATTAAGGGAGTTGTCCATGATTCAGGCCACTTGCAGGAAGTTTCTTGGATTCTGCCGCAAAGAATAGAAGCATGCCCAGGCAGTGACCGTGTGGAGCCTTCAATAGAAATGGGAAAATGGGCCCATCAACGTAAGCTGTTACTCTTCAGTGTCTCTACCAGAAAAGCCTGGCCAAAAGGAAGGGTATCATGTGCTCATGGATGGGTAGGAAGGCTCCACATCTGCCTTTTTGTCTGGTTAGCATAGTAAACGGGTGGTTTGGTTCAGTTTGTTTGTTATATCGTGCAACAGGTGGCGGTGTAAGCCCAGAACCCAGCGTTTCCTGATGAACTGTAGCCACTGCCGGTCTCTAGAAGACCTTGGACGATGAGTCGTCACCCCTGACTGGTGTACCGCATCTAACTTCCGTCTAACTGAGCAGCTGATTCTCAGTTTTCTGTGATTCTAACCAGAGGACAATTGTGAGCATCTGAACTTTTTCAATTCTAGTAAGAAGTTGGCAAATGACAGCCACAGCTCACCATCCACCTTCTTTGTGTGGCCCGCTTGTTAAAAATGACCTAGCCGAACAGCCAAGCCTATGTAGAGAGACCTTGCCTCAAAACAAACAAACAAACAAACAAACAAAAACAAAAAGAAAGACTTAGGTAGATGCTCACTGCAAGACTCTTCTGAATAAAATAATTAAAACAAACATTGGGGAACACACACTTTTAAGTAGATTGTGGCATATGTACAGAAGAAGCACTGCACAGAACCACGCTAAAGAGAAGTCATAAAGCCCAATGGCAATGTTCTCTGCAGCCACATGACAATCCGGTAGGCATGATTTGTTGACATTGATCTGTGAGTTCCCTTTTTTTCAAAGGCTACTTTCTCTATAACAGGGTTTGTCACACTAAGTTGCCCTCAACCTCTCCTGCCCCTTGGCTTAGTGTTTGTTATGTACCTGTGATGGTACTGCGGCACAGGATACTCATAGCCAATAGACTCCAAAAAGGTATAGGTCAAGGGAGAGCCTTTGATTTGCGGGGACAGGTCTCTAGATTTGAACTCCATCCCTGTAAGGAAAAGAAAGTCTCCACAGAAGCTGAACACAGTGAAACATCGTCATCCTAGCTCTCAGAAGAGCACGGGGTTCAACATCAGCTTCGATACATAGTGCATCTCAGGTTAAAAAAAAAGTCAACCATACAAATGAGGTCATAGGGTTAGACCCCAACACCCTCTGCCAGTTCAGCCATGATTATGGGCTTCCCTAGGGCTGTGAAGGAGCACAGCTCTGTATAGATGTCCCCATTTGTGGTAGTTCATGATAGTTGTAGAAAACCAAATAATTAAAGCATGTTCTGGGCAGAGAGCCTGTCTCCTTGGCTCACTTATCATGGACATGAGCATCACTTAAGGTCTTCTGGTGTGTTTGTCGTGTGTTTTTCTTGAGGATACTTCAGCTTAGCTCAGAGACAGGTGTGAAACTCTTGGGTGTTTATTGATCTAATTTAATAACAAAATATACACTAGGGTCTTTGAAAAAAGAGGAAGTAGGAAAAGAGGGGAAAGTTAGCTTGGGGTAGAGACTAATGCGGCTGTTCAGTGATTGGTCTAGTTTATACATAAGGAAGGACTGAGTGGTACTTCAAGGGTTTCAAAGTAATTTTCGTGGACCAATCACATTCACTCTTTGCAACAGCCTGGAAGAGGAGCACTAGAATTAACTACATTTTGTACACGGGGAAACCAAGCTCTGATCTGTCTCGTCACTTTCAGGGTATTCGCAACCAGAGGAACCCAGAAGTAGTGTCATGCTGCCTTCACTGTGAGAGCCAAGCCCACTTGCTAAGATGTACCCCTGAGCCTACCCATGTCCTTCTTAAGGACTGTCATCCTGACCCAGCAACTTGGGAGGCTGAGGTATAATGATCTATCTCTGGAGCCCAGGACGTCAAGGCCACCTTACACAAAGAATGTGGTCAGGAGTAAAGCCCAGTGAGAGAGAGCTCTTACGTGATGTAATCCCCCCCATCTCCCCCCCCACACATACACACAATGATAACAAACAAACTCACAAACTGAAGAGAATTACAGAGCTTGCTTTCCTTGGCTAAGCCTTACCGAACACACCGAGGTCCAGCACAGAAGCAGGGGGCTGCAACTTAGCAAAAGAAAGTGTGAGTGTGTGTGCACGCACTTGTGGGTGAGAGGAACAATGTGGGGGGACGTCAAGTAAGGCAATAAAGCCCTGGCTGATACTGGGTACTACACTGTAAGTTCTCAAAGAGCTTCTGGGGCAGTCTTTCTTTTTTCCATTCGTGGTTTTCCGGCCACCCTGAGGGCGCCTGTGCACTCAGCTGAGTTCTCACTTCTCCATTCCATGGGCTCCATCCTGCTGACCAGCTGCCTTCCTTCCGCTGGATGCTTCTCAGCGGCCCCCGGTGAAGTGCAAATGCTTGCCAGACTACCCAGGGCTTTTCCTCAGTGGAGAAGTGAGCTGCTGTTTCTCTCTTCCTGGATTCTTCCCCACCCTTTGGGGATGGCTGCCAAGCCTTCTTTCATCAGACTCAGAGGATGACAGATAAGGTAATAGCTGCTAAGAATAAGGAACAAGAAAGATTCTGCATGGCCATGAAAGTCTTTCTCTCTAACAACTCACCATCTGGAGAAATAAATGAAAACCAGACTTCTGCTTCTAATCTGGGAAAGAGATGTGAGAACACACTCCCCACCCCAACACTGAGGCTCCCCCCAATGTGGCTTTGTACCCCTAAGAAGTGCTACAAAGTAGGCCAGCACCTACTATAAAGTGGGTACCTGTAGGCCCAGTGGTGCTCCAACTTTGGTGATGACAGCTCCAATGCTTGTAAAGCAACACTTAATTCATTCCCTCTTCCCCATGTAGTTCTGTTTTGAATGTGGGTGGTGCCCGGTGGTTACCGTTGAATGAATCAATAGCCTCTTCAAGAGCAAGCTCCTGTCTTCACAGCCCAGTATTCAGAACTGTCTCAGTGAAAATTTCCATCGCTATGATGAAGCGCCAAGACCAAAAGCAACTGGGGGAGGGGAGGAAAGAATTGTCTCTGCTTACGTATCTTAGGTCACAACCCATTGAGTTTGGCCAAGGCAGACTTCAGAGCCTGGTAAGCAGGGCTCGAAGCAGAGGCCTTGGGCAAACATGCTTACTGGACTGCTTCTCATAGTTTGTTTGCTCAGGCTACCTTCTTATACAACTCAGGCTCTTCTGCCCGGGGCTGGGAACACCCACAGCGGTTGCCCCCATAGCCACACTGATCACTCATCAAGAATATGCCCCACAGAATTGCTTCCAGGATATTATGAAGGCTTTTTCTCAATTGCGATTCCCCTTTTCCAGATAACTGTAGCTTCTGTCAAGTTGACAAAAACTGACCGTGGCAAGGACCGTGCAAGGATTCTCAAAGTCAAACCTAAAGGCACCCTCTACGTATTCCTTTTAATGCTCTTCCACCATTACATCTTCAACCTAATCTTCACCAACATGATCTGTCATGTGCTACCGACTCTTCGAACACAGCTTCACTTTTCTGGGGCCTTCTTTGGGCAGCTGAAGAGCTGGCTTCTTGCCAAGTTGCCTTTGTGCCCCCTGTGCTTGGCATCATCCTGCCAACAACATGGATCTCATCAATGAGGCTGAGCCCATGTTCTTTTCTAACCACCGAACAAAGGGACATGTGGTGTTATAACCCCCATGTCCTTCTCGATTAGTGTCTGTCTCCACTTCCATGAACATTTATAGAGTAGTCTAGTCCATACAAGTACACAGTATTTTATATCATTAAACTACAAGCACACGTTCCAGGTGCATACGGCACCAGGGTAATTACAGAGGTCATGGCCTCATTTGGAGTGTTGAAGAATGGAGGACAGACCGAGATAGTGAAAACAAGAGAGAGCTTCAGCTGTCACTCAAATGGCCCCTTGCCCTTTTGGAAAGAAGACTGAGGGCTTCACTGAAGGGGCAAGGATTCTGTATGGGTTTTTCTATAGCAACCTCCTCTTCTGGAGAGCTTCCTGATTCCTGGATTTGCTCTCGGAAACTGGCACGATTCTGAAGGGAAATCCTAATAAGGTACCACAGTATCCTTGTCACCCCGGACAAGCTCTGCACTGAGTCACTAAACAAGGCTTTGTTGTCCCCCCTTCAGTGTGATCTGGAGACTCTAGAAGGATGTTGTCTTCGAAGCTCTTTAAGAAGCATCAGCAGAAAATGCTAAAAAGAATTTCACAGGGCAGAGGCCGTGTAGTCTCCTAGCTCCTTGTCCTGGTTTATCTCTCTGTCATTCCATCATCACCAGCCCTGGATATCACCTAGCATAAGGTCACTTTTCTAGACAATATCATTCTTGATGAGCCTGGTGGCCCACAATTGTAATCCCAACCCCCAGGAATCTGAAGCAGAGTGTTAGGTTCAAGACCAGCCTGAGCTATATGGTTAGAATCTATCTCAGCATGTGCCAAGATACATTCACTCTGTCTTCATGGGCCACATGAAATTTTGGTCAACGTCAGAGCATCAAGGTTGAGTATTTATAGTTGATCTCTTAAGAATCCCAAGAACATATTAAATTGCAATGGTATAGTTTAATTGACCTTATTCTGTGTTTTAGGATTAGGCAATATGTTACTCCTAAAATGCAGTGAGCTAAATGGGTTGGTTTTGTACACAGAAGGATTGAGGGAAATAGAAACAGTGGATAAAAGCCAGACTGGTTGTTTTATTTTATTTTATTAAATTTTTATTTTGGCCTCTGACTTCAGAGATTCTTTTCTTTCTTTCTTTCTAAAGGTTTGATTATTTATTTTATGTATGTGACTACACTGTCACTGTCTTCAAACACACCAGAAGAGGACATCGGCTCTCATTACAGATGGTTGTGAGCCACCATGTGGTTGCTGGGAATTGAACTCAGGACCTCTGGAAGAGCAGTCAGTGCTCTTAACCACTGAGCCATCTCTCCAGTCCCCAGACTGGTTATTTTAAAATCATGATCTTTATAAAATTAATTCTGATCAGAATGTCAGTCAACGTCAGAACCCTCCAGCTGTCTTTTCTATGAGCTGAGTTAGAGAATTCTCATTGCCACGCTGTGAAAATCAGCCTGTGGGGACTTAGCTATCTTCTAATTCCTATCTCTCAGGAGACCCACACAAAGCTGTGGGTTTGTTTGTTTGTTTGTTTTTGCTTTATGAGATGCAATTCTAGCCTGAATAACTCAATTTTAATTTTTGTTTATTAGATCCAGTGTAAGCATTTAGTCTAAAACATTGACTGATGATTTTCTTTAGCAACACATCCTATTGACAGTCTATGCATGTTACCATATGGATGCAGAAGATAAGGTTTCATAGTCCAGCCTTTTCTTGCCAGGAGAAGGCTGTAGCCTGCCCAACACAAAAGTGTTAGTTAAGAGCAATGCTGACCCCAATAACCAGGCACTTCTGGATTACCCTTGTCTTGCTTTACATCTAATTCAGTTTTGTTTTGCTTTGTTTTGGTGCTTATATTATATTTTTGCTTATTTATTGTGACGCTGGGAATCAAAGCAAGGGTCTTGTGAATGCTGAGCAAGTACCCTACCATTGAGCAGTTTTGTAAATGGTACAAGAGAAATTTAGTTTAACGTAATAGGCTTTCCTGGACAAGTAAAGAGAGATGGAGAATAACAAGGTCTTAGGACCCCTTTATTATGATCCTGAATATCTGTGGGGTCCAGGGCCATCTAAATAGTTCTTTTCATCTCTCCCCACATCCAAATCTGATGAACAGCCTAAATATGTTCTAATTTTTTATTGAGAATTTTGAGCAGAATGTAAAGACAGCCATGGATTTACAGGAGTGGTACAAACATCCAGAAAGGATGCAGGGAAATAGACTCAAACTGATCCCTGAGAGTGCAGCTGGGGTAGAGACGTCCTCATGAAAGCCTGGGATGCAGATGGCTCCTGAGGATGGCCTTCAGGTTTCAACCAGGGACTGATAGCTGAGGTGCTCTTGACATATCAAAGCAGATGCTGGCCCCCAGGTTCTCCCTGCATCTCTGTATCTGTTACAGGTATTTCTGGCGTACCCCACTTCCTATCTTAAACTTCTCCACCCCAGGGACTGGGCTGCCTTTCCAACAGCTGCCCACCCCTATATGATACAATAACATCCCTATCTAGTTACCTGGGTTTTTTCATCTACCCTCTACCCTCCTAACCTCTTGGTCTGGCTACTGCTCTTCCCTTCCCCCTCTCTCCTCACATGGCTCAGGGTCATGTCTGTCTACTCTGGATGATCCCAGATGTCTCTGCTTTTTGGTTGTACACTTATTTTAATCTGTAATAGACTCTCTTCTCCACCATACCTAGGAACAGTCATGGCCTTTCCTTTTTTATTTCCTTCCTTCCTTCCTTCCTTCCTTTCCTTCCTTCCTCTCTTCCTTCTTATTCTCATATAAATTGTCCACCTCCTTTCCAAGTGGCCCAAAGGGTTATTTCCAGCACAGGGCAAATCACCAGCTCCCGAGAAAGATGTTCGCTGGTCTCTTGTGAAGAACGCAGCAAACTAGGCCTACGTTGAATGCCATGGATGTAGAATGCCCAAGGTTACAGAGTTCCCAGGCTCATGGTGGCATGTGTTTCTCGGGTCTGCTGAGGGTGCAGAACCTTCCAGGAAGAGCTGGAGTCTGTCTGCAGTAACTGATAGGCCTTAGTGCTACCCCTCCCGTGTTTCATGCACATTGGAGCACATTGCCTTGTGTCTGCTTCTAAGCACTAGAGATCTCCAGCTTCCCCCTCAAGGACTGTTTTAAGGATCCCCGCAGCCGCTTTGCCCAGGGATCATCAAACAAGACAAAAGGACAAGGGTCATAACTCAAGAGCACATTTTTTCCCCCAAAGTCTAAATACAGAAAAGCCTTTCCAGACCTCTTCAAGGCTTCATCCCGGGGATACAATTCCAACTGAAAATTCTTGAGCAGCCAGAGTGTCTTTTGTCTCTGTAACCACCCTAAGGCAGGCTGGTGGGGTGTTCACACTCGTCCACACTGTCTCCTGGCAGAGCAAGTCGTTGCCAAGTTTGGGGATTGTGTGTGTTTGTCTGCATTACTTGTGACTTGAAATAAGTAAAACAGTAAAGTAAGCCAAGAAATACAAAACACCCATGTTGAATCAGAATCGCTTCACTCTTCCTGATTGTTCCATGTGAGGTGTTTCCCTCCTTCTCTTCCTCTTTCTCTTCTTCCTCTCCCTCTCCCTCCCTCTCCCCGTTCTCCTCCCCCTCCCCCCTCCTCCTCTCTCTCTCACTCCCTTCCTTTCTGCTCATGTTGCTGATTTCCTAATGGCTGGTATACCTGCACAGTCAGTGTATTGAATACTACAGTTTTAGTGTTATCTTAAAAAACATCCCGCCTCCAAACTCTTTCTATAGCATTGCATTGTGGTTCCATCTCTCACGAGTCTATACCTCCTACCCCCCACCTCGATCTGTGACTCAGTTTCAGTTGTCCTTAGCATCTATGTGGGTGGCATGGTGTTCCTTCATTAGCCCTGGTGGTCTGTGAGCTTTGTATAAAGTAACACCTAGGTTGGGGTCCTGAGAATGCCGGCTTTCCTTCCTTCTTCTGCTCAGCATCTCCAGCTGCTTGCCCTGTTCCTTAGCCCATAGCCATCCACAGGACCAGTGGAGGGTGGGTTGGTGGAAGGGAAGATGAATGGCTCCACAGTAACCATTGTTTCCCATCCCTTTCTCCATCTCCTAAGCCACTGTGATCTCTGCAGCTGTCACTTCTGGATTCCCTTTCCAAGGGCAATGCTGTCCTGGAACTGGAGCCACATACTCTGCTCCATTCCCTGGAAATACAAATGTTCCATAAAGTATATAAATTAATTTAAAACTTCAGTTTGCTCATCTCGCCCATAATTCGAAATATTGTGGCCACCCATTGATTCTACCCAGAATTAATAAAAAGCAATTGTAGACTTGCCAGCATATGTAGCATTTCGACTGTACATCGAGACTCGAACTGCATGTCAACTAGTGACAAAAAAAGCCAGCACAAAGATATTTTTTACTAGTATGTATTTGTGTATATGCATATGTGTGTATATGCAGGTGTGTGAGGGCACACGCCCACATGTGTGGGAGGTCAGAGGTTGAGGATCTTGCTCAGTTGTTCTTCACGTTTGTGTTTGACCCAAGAGCTCTCACTGAACCTTGAACTAGACTGACTAGCCAGTGAGCCCCAAGGACCTTCCTGTCTATTCTTGCCTTCCCAAGTGCAGGAGTTTCAGGCAAGCATGGCCACATCTGGCCTTGTACGTGGGTGATAGGGACCAAACGTAAGTCCTCATGTTTCTGTGACAGGCGCTTCACCAACTAAACCACCTCCTCAGCCCCTCAGCGTGAAGGTGTTTTATTTAGTCTTCTATCTTTCTGCTCATACTAGATTGAAATTCCCCCAAGTATAATGGACTTTTGCTTAAGAGAAAAAAGCAGTATCTCTCATGGGACTGGGTGGGCAAGAAGTTGTTGGGAGGCTTACAAGGTGACCGCATTGAGGAGGCAGAAGGCCTGTCCATTCACTAATAGGTCACTCCTTGTTCTAGTCACATTTAACTCATGCTATACACCATAATGGTCTTGAAGTGTGCAAAGAACGTTTAAAAAGAAAGTCCTTGATGTCCAGGATTCTCAACATTTTGGGGGAAAACTTAGGGATATTGCTGTAAATTATCCCCTCTTCTTTCTTCCAACGTCAATCAAATTTTAAAATACATGAATAAGACGTTTAAAATCTTACACGCACTTCTAGGAAGACTTGTGAGAAGGATCAGGGACATCCCACCCCAGTCACTGGACACCAAGTTGTCAGCTTGGTAGCCCATCTGTGTTAACTGTGTTCTCAGCTTTCCGTACGCTCACACTGTGACATCTGGGACCTTGTTTGTGACAGGATTTCTGATCTCATGCCTCGCTAGTTCCTAGCAACAGTCACTGCTTGACCAGGAATCTTCCCTTTCACTGCTTGACCAGGAATCTTCCCTTTCTTGTTCAAACAACCAATCTGTGACCAAGACTCCAACTCTCCCTCAATGGGCCACAGTCCCTTGATCTGTCACTCCAGATCCAGGCACCTGATGAGGGACAACGCTATGACCCTGAGACAGCTTATCCTGCCCTTCCTATGTCTTCTGTTCCTGCCACACTTGCTCGTTTCCATGGTTACCATCTCTAACCCACATGTTCCTGCTCCCTCTGCCTCCTGACTAACCTGGCACTTCGCTGTGTACCCTATCCATCCCGTCCTAATTGCCTGGCCCTTCCTCATGGGAATTCATATCCTCCTCTTCTTTCTCCTCCTCCACCTTCTCTTCCTGAAGCCTCTCATCCTCTTACCTCAGCCTCCTCAGTGGTAGAGTCTTAGGCGTGTGCCACCCTACCCAGCACGACTCTTTTTCAATGATGGTCATTTCCCGATCTGCTTGTCTATACATTTAAATTATTAAAAGGTCTGCCCTAAAATGCCACCACCCTTTACTACTTTCATATACAATTCCTAGGGTAGAGACCCAGAGATAGACTATTCTATTAGCATGTTGGAGTCCTGGGCCCCTGGGAAATTAGTATAAATACCCTTTTATTTTTTTTCTTTTTATTTATAAAAATTTATTTATTTTATTTATATAAGTACACTGTAGCTGTCAGACACACCAGAAGAGTGCATCCAATTCCATTACAGATGGTTGTGAGCCACCATGTGGTTGCTGGGAATTGAACTCAAGACCTCTGGAAGAGCAGTCAGTGCTCTTAACCACTGAGCCATCTCTCCAGCCCCTAAATATCTTTCTCATACCTAAACTAACTTCATGGGTTTTCCAAGCTTTGTCAGTCATCCATCCTAACCGATGTCCTTTAAAACAGATCCCACAGCCAACATGAAACATTATGGTGAGTCAAGGCGTCTCAGTGTCAGACTACTGCAGTGTCTCTGTCCTTCCTTAGGGGCATACAAGGCAGTTATTTTACAGAAAGGACCCTGCCTGGCAGACCTGCCTGATATATCTTGTGATGATTTCTCTCAGGCTTCGTCTCCGGCAGAACCTTACAGAAGTGCTGCTGTGTCCGGTGTCCTAAGTGTGCCCAGATAGCCTGGCTACTCTGAACCCATGTCAACAATGTATGCCATGGTCTTTTTAGTTCTCATTTCTCCCTTATTATTGATAAGCATATTATCAAATTCTAACCCCTTTCCATTTCAACAGCAGCATAGACTCACAGTTTCTTGTTTATCTCACAGTTATAATCTGTTGT
The DNA here is from genome assembly GCF_963924665.1 of Micromys minutus. Classification (NCBI taxonomy): domain Eukaryota; kingdom Metazoa; phylum Chordata; class Mammalia; order Rodentia; family Muridae; genus Micromys; species Micromys minutus. The sequence continues at coordinate 10,238,839 of NC_137961.1, forward strand.
GGCGTGTTTCTTTCGTTATTTTATGTTACAAGTTTCTGAGCTGTTGCAACAGAACCTCCTGCAGGGTAGGCTCCTGGTTTTGTCCCTGTCCTATTTTAAGATTCACTTCTGACTGTTTTGACCTTGTTTTGCGTTTACTGGGGCCAGACCTAGAAATGACCACTTCTCTTGGAGCTCTGTGCCCTTTTAGGGCGTACTTCTTTATTTTTAAAATGATTTTACTAGTATCTGTGTGCAGGTACCATATTCTCTGAATCTAGAGTTTAACTGCCAAACATGGATGACAGGAACTGAACTCTGGACCTTGGAAAGAACAGTTCACACACTCACTGAACCATGTCTTGGTCCCCTGATCTCTTGTTTTTATGAGAATACCAGTCACATTGGATTAAATCTCACTCTTGCGGCTTTGTTTTAGCTTAGTTACTTCTTTAAAGACCTTTCTTCCAAATAAAATCACAATATAAAATATTGAAATTTCAGAGACATCAACTTCTAAAATTGGGAGAATGTTCAGTCAATAAGTCCACCAGCGTGAAGATATAGTAGACAAAACTCAATGTAATTGATCAAATACAATAACATTTTGATCAATGATAGTTGCTCAAGGTAATCGAGAGATGTTAGGTTTAAACAAAATAAATGAACAAGAAAATATACTTTTAAAACACTGTCCTATCTCCCACCCCATCAGCCCAAGGCCCCTTACATCTATACAGTTGCTGAGTCTACCTTCAGTTCATGGGATTCTTTCTTTTCTATATTTGCGGCGTATTCGGTTTCTTTTTACTATCTTGAGCAATGTCTCTTCAGAATAACTCATCTGGAACATGTTGATTTCTTCACACGGCATTGATTTCCAGGGTAAACTATGCAAGTGTTGTTTCTTCACTCAGAAATCCCTTTTTCCACAGCAATATCAGTTCCAACGTTTGACTGAAAGTTTTGCTTTATTTTTTAATTATTTAAACTGAATTGGATCAGGATCAAATTTATTTTTGGTTTATTTCTGTCTCACTTAAAAAAAAAAAAAAAAGATGTTCATTAGACTGAAACTTGCTACCAGCCTCTAACTCAACTAGAAAGTTCTATTTAGAGGGAGAAAAAAAAATCCATGTAGGTTTTGTTTGTTTGTTTTTAGCTTGGGCTGCTTTTAGATTTGTTTGGGGTTTTGTCTATTTTGTTCTTGATGATTGGTTTGTTTTTAGACCAGGTCACACTCTGCCACCTAGGCTAGCCCCAAACTCCTGGGCTGGAGCAGTTCTGCTGTCTCACCCTCCTAAGAAGCTGGAACTACAGCTGCACACAATGGGACTACAGCTGCACACAATGGGACTACAGTTGCACGAAACCATGCTAGACCACTCCTCATACTGTGAACCTAAAAGTTCACTTATTTTTTTTTTCTCTGTCTCATTCTCTTTTCTGCAACACAGTGCTTGAAAAACCCCAGAGAGTTGTTTTTGTCAGTTGGGTTTCTGTATTCTTAGGCATCAGCTTTTGGAGTGAAGAAGAATATATAAGGCTAGCTGGATTTGGGAGAGGACATCACACGCTCATTTGAATTCTGTACTTCACAAAACAAATGTGTTGTTTGATCTTCTTCCCTTAAGTCTAGTTTCTGTTTGTCAGGAGACATTTTTACAGTTCCCATGGGTCAAGCCCTAAGCTGTGGATGAGAGGAAGCTGAGGCCTGAAGACTGGTTTCTCCACCCGCCCCCAGAGACACCCCAGTCTTCATGAGATTTAATTTCCATGGCCAAAGGTAGGGATTATTCCCACCCATCAGAGAATGGAGCACACAGCAAGCGCTCCAAAAAAGCTCAGTGTTGACTGGACATGTGGCTTAAGTCAGGTATTTTCCTGTAATCCCAGCAGAAAGAGAAATGGGAGCTCAGCCCCAGTAATAATTGCCAGGTTACTTTCAGCTACAGAGGGGTTCCAGTTTAGTGGCTGACAGGGTGGCTCAGTCTTTAGACTGTTTTCCTTACAGACAGGAGAACCCGCATCCCATCGCCAGCTCTCAAGTGAAAAGGAAAGCCAGGTATGGTGGTGCGTACTTGTGATCCCAGCGCTGGGGAGGCAGAGTAAGGTACATCCTTGGAGCTCACTGTCCCTGCAATCTAGCCTACTCAGTGAACTCCGGAGCAACAAGAGACCTTGTTCCCACCCTGCCACACCAAAGCTGAACAGCATGTGACGATCGATACACACACACACACACACACACACACACACAGTCAGACACACACACAGTCAGATACACACAGTCAGACAAACACACAAACACAGTCACACACACAAACACAGTCACACACACATACACACACAGAGTCAGACACACAGACAGACACACACACACACACACACACACACACACACACATCCTATTCAATTCAACTAAACAATTCAACTATGTCTTAGCTCCTTATAAAGCCATTAATCCTTATAAAGCCATTGACTTCAACCAACCTTAAGTATCTATTAAGTAAATATCCATTGTTCAGATACTATCAACATACAGACTTAGAAAACAAATGCAAACCACAGCAAACTGTACCAATTTCCTGCAGAAGAAACATTTCATTGACCTCCTACACTGACAGAGTAGATCACACAGGCCACCATTTCTTTTGACTCTCTTTTGACTTTGCTTTTCACACTTGACTGAGATCTGGTCAGGACACAAAGCTCTGGTACCTACAGTTGAATTTGCTGTTCATACAATACCTCAAAGAGTTGTCCTTTGCCTGTCCCTAGAGAAAGAGTCACCCTGAGTAGCCATCCCTGAAGAATGGCTGACTCACTATTCCATGCCAACAAGCAGGTGCTGTCTTTTTCCTACCACAGGCTCATCACCTCTGTGCATGGTTATCTGTTTACTTAGCTAACACTTTCACATAGATGGATGTAGTCTGTGGACAATATTCTGCATCATAACCCCATATCTCTGTGCATAGAAAGTGTTACTCCCTGCAGTTTGAAAATGCTCAGACTTAGACTCTGAATTAGATACCCTAGAAGTGGATTGAAGGATTGGAGTCAGAATGAGCTCTGTTTCTCTACCAATCAAGGCAATCCTCATAAATCCCTATTTTTTTTCTCATCCTCCTCCTCTTCCTCTTCTTTTTCCCCATGAGAATTTTCCATGGATCAGGTTATACTAAGCCATTTGTGTTATTTGACTAAATCACCAGGTCAGTTCTAGAAAACCTTATTTCCATTTAAAAATAGACACTTGGGGCTCAGTAACAGTTATGTACCAAATATGAGTAAGGCTTTGGATTCCGTAGATAAACGATAAAAACAAAACTTTAAAATATCCTTAAGTGTCATTGAAGTTCATCACTTTCCAAAATTTTAAGACCTAGAGTAGCTGCAAGGCATGGCGGCACAGACAGCTAATCCTAGCACTAGACAAGCAGAGTCTGGTAGAGTTCTATGAGGTCAAGGCTAGCTCAATGTACACGGAAAGTTTCAGACCATCAAAGGCTACATAGTGAGACCCAATCTCAAATTTTAACAAGAGGTGGGGTAGAAACTTGAGTCTATGCTTTTCTTAGCAGCAAGCCACCTGCCTAAAGGAACCAAGTCCCTGTCCTTCATGGATGTTAGAGGCTGATAATCCGTTTCTTTGTTCTCCCTTAATCTCTAATGCCACCCAACCACCAAATACAACCCTTCGGATCAGCAGAAGCATTGAGGCTGCTGTGATTAAAGTATCTTAGTAGATCCTGCTCCCTCTCTGTCCTACTGACTTGGGGGTCAGCAATTCGCCATTGCACTCGGTGATGTCGCAATGCTTGCCCTTGATCTGAAGGCCCTGCACAGTCCAGCTTCCGGGATCGGTGTCTTCCAGAATATTTCCCCAAAATATAACCTATGCACACAAGTATCTGCATTCACGTGAAGTTAACACGTGTGTCTTAAGAGCTCAGTACACCCCTGTACACCTATATTCCTTCATAAACACACACAAGCTTACAGTGTTTACTTACAATGCACTTCTGCATACACACTCTCACCTTTAAAAACATCTTAGAGGACATCTTCCCTACACAAATACAATATACTCACATATCAGTGTGCACGTGTAGTCCTATACACTCGGTGCCCTACATACACACACCCCTCCACACATACCCATGTGCACACACATGAATTTGTACATGTACTACCTTGTGCGCGTGCTCATGTGCGTGCACGCGCACGCACACACACACACACACACAATACTAGGTCAAAATCTGCAAATGGATGAAAGGTCTAAAAACGGAAGCTAAATTTTATCATTTAGCAATTTCAGTGATAGGACTGAAGGACATTTTTATATCTTTGCAAAAGTATTACTTTTGGAAAATAACGTGGCTGGATGTCCTTACTACTGTTTCCACCTGCAATTCCAGCATTTGGGAAGCTGAGCCAGGTGGATGACTGCAAGTTTGAGACCGGCTCCAGCTATGTTGTGAATTCCAGGAGAGTTTGACCTACAGAGTGTGACCCCGTCTGAAACACAAAACAACACAACAACAGTGTGGCTTAGTAATCACCGTATGCTGAAAGTAGACACTGAGTCTCTGTCAAGACGTAATCAAGGAGTGTCTGTGTGCAGCAGACATTTTGGGCTCCTAAAAAAAGCACTGCCATTTTAAAAAGAGGAAGAAGATTCCTCCTCCGTGGGCTCTCCTCATTTAGTTTCATTTCTCAAAGGACTGCAGAATTGACCGCATTAGGTTTGTATTTCACATCTTCACGATGAGAAAAGATGATTTTGATGATCGTGTGAATGAGTGTCATTCTCCAACATATATTTGTGATTATTATTATCCAATGGCTGGTGAGTTTTAAAACATACCCAGAGCCTTGGACATGCTAGGTAAGCACTCTGTCAAGGAGGTCCACTCCCACCCCCAGTACCCCCGTATCTCCTCCTGCCATGAGTGACAGGCTGGAGGCTTTGGAACAAATGCCATCCCAGCTTTGGAAGACAACAGTGATGTGCACGGGCCAACTTGTGTTTTTTTAACAGCATTTATTACTCTCACCTTCAGAAGGGGAGCTGAAGGAACTTGGGGTGCTTCAAAGGCCGTTTAATGTGAGGCTCCTGTACTTATTCTTATCATCACTATGTCTGACGCTTCTTCCGTTTTGAAAAGAAAGTACATCAGAAGTCTGTATATTAGGACAAAGATAGCTTGCTATCCTCACATCTCTGTGTTAATATTTATGAAGAGGACTGATGCACAATAAAGCCATTTCCGATGTGACAAACGACACGGTGAGTCATGGGTCTGCCTCACCAGATAATGCAACAGGACATCCTGTAGGCGCTGTGCACTTTTTTCCAGCGCTCCGATGTTTTGTTTCTTTTCTGGCTCTGCAGAAGACACAAGGGAAATGGGCTTCAGCCAAATACACATCGTATTTAGAGCTTCCACTTCACATAAAAAAATGATTCGAGAATGCTTTTTGGAGTGCTACTTTCTCTGATGGCATGTCCTCCTTTGGATTTTTTAAATTCTTCTTGGTGAAATGGCAGGACCTAAGGCCAAGCCTCACGCATGCGGGGTCTGAAGCCTGCCAGCAGGTCCTGTCTCTTGTTTTACAGTGCATCATCTCCTACTGACTTCCTTCATCCCCTCCCTGCACCTCTGTTCTGTCGATACTGGCAATGTTTCCTTGAACCCCCACTCGTGACTCCTGTTTCTGGCTCTCGATTTCTATTGTTTGGTTTTGCTAATTTGCCGTCAAGATGGAGGTCTGGCTCTGCAACCCTAGCTGGCCTAGAACTTGCGGTGTCCTCCTTCCTCTCTCTCCCATGTTACAGGAACGCCGCCATTCTTAGCTCCAGTTTTTACTCTTCAGAGAAATCTAAGCTTCGAAAAGAAAGAGACAGAGACAGAGATAAATGGTAGATACTTGGTTTTGTGACATAACTTTGTCCCCAGCTCTCACACCCTCTGTCACATGGTTTTGTCTTCTTCCTAGCAGAATGGGGCAAATGCTACTAAGGACCTGTCCTCTTCCACAAAAGGCCACCTTCTATATTAGTAGTCTTGTTATCACAACAAAATACCTGACGAGACCCCAAGGAAGGAAAGGTTTATTTGACTTGTAGTTCCAAGAGATAGAGTGCATCATGGCGGAGAAGGTACAGCGGTAGGGACAAGAGGCAGCTGGTCACACGACCTCCACTGTCAGGAAACAGCAGGTACCTGTGCTCTGGGCATTTCCTCCTGTCTAGTCAGTCCCAGGTTTAACCCATGGAGTAGTACAGCCCCATTTCGGGTGAAACTTCCCATCACCAGCAACTTAATCCAGATCACTCTCCACAGTTCTGCCCAGGGACATGGAGAATCTAAAGATGGTTTAGACTGTCACACCTTCCAAAGGTTTCACGACTATACAGCGTCATCACAAACTACTCACTAAGTGCTTGGCGGATGGTCTATGGGACACACTGAATACTCAAACATCTATATATGATACACAGACCTAATACAGCTTGTATTTAAATATATATTTATGGCCTCTTCGTTGTAAAGAACTGCCTAAATATTTGAAGATTTCTCTTTTTACTAAAGTGAAAGAATTTGATTACTAGTTTATTTGATTAATTTTCAATCTTTACTGAGAACAACCCTAGGTTTTATTAAGACAAGACCTCACTAGGTTCACTCAGCCAGCCTTAATCTTATGCTTTGTCTCAGCCTGCAAAGTGCTGGGATAACAGCTGTGTTCCTTAGAGTTGGATCTAGGTAGCAATGAATTCTTTTCTTAGGTAAAATGCTTTGAACGGACAATAAAAGGCTTCGAATGGTACTATAAGAAGCACCGAATCTGAGAACTGGATCTTGTTACAGAAGCTGGACCAACCCCCACTTTACAAAATGAACAAGCTGGCATTTCACGGCCGAGTAACCGTGAAATGACAACGGGCACAGAGACCTCGGATTTTCTAATACACGTTTTTTTCCTCTTCCAAAAAGACGATTTGTGTGGCCAGCAGGTATCTCTAGAATTTAGGTTGTATTTGTTCCTAAGAACAAAATGTTATTGATGTAATTGTCAGTATATTGAACAGTGTATTTACCTAACAGATATTCGCTGGATGCCTTAGGAGCCGCTCATTGTCCTAGGCGTAGGTAAAGAGAATCAAGGCTGTCAACTCTGAGAGGCACAGAATCCTCCTGGGTGTGGCCCTGTAGCATCAGCCTGGGATGTGGCCACCTGAGTCTGCATCCGAGGTCTAGATGGACAGACAAATGGATCATCACTGAGTGGAGGCTCGGGTCACTGAGTGGAGGCTGGGGTCACAAGGAAGTACAAGTTGACCCCGGTGCCCCACTTACCAGGGACATGATTTTAAGCATGTCTCGATCTTGTGTGTAACATGACTGTCGCTTTGGCGTGACTGACCTGATACATGGACATGGGAGTGGTTCATGAGCTCCAATCCCTAACTGAAAGGCTATTGGCAGGTAACCTTGACCACTGCTGGAAGACGGAGGGTCATTTTCTTTGGGAGTATGGCCACTAGTAGGCTGCCCATATCCTAGTGGCTGGCCCAACAGCCACATACACATGGGTTTGAATCGGTGGGTTATCAAAAATAAAAATTTTTTAAAAAGAACATGAAATTTGGGGGAAGGACGTGATAGGGAGCTCTGGGGGGGGGCGGAGGGGGGAGTGGATAACATCCAAATATGTTGTGTAAATGTATGAAATTTTCAAAGAATAATAAAATAAAATAATGCTAGGCACATTCTCCGTGTAGAAAAGGAAGGCCCTGTAGAAAAGGAACTGAGTCTGTGAATGCTTCCAGACTCTAACTCAAATATCAAAAACCCTGAAGTCCCCCTTCAGAATTGGGCATCTTGTAATTAATTAATATTTTGTTCAATACATTTTCTGAGAAGTAGATTATCTTTCATATTGTAGGTGGGTCTTATCTAGCCAGGTCAAGATTTTAGGAGAAAAAAAAAAAAAAGATGCCATGAAGGAAAAGTAAATTGTGTCAGCAGGATGCCCTTGGACTTGAGCTGTAATAGTGACACATTCCTACATTTCCAGTATATTGGGTATTTCCAAGATAGCATGTGTTTCAACCTCTCCAGTCCCACATGTCAGCTCCTTGGACTAAATGTTTTCTTCTCTCATTCAGACACACACACACACACACACACACACACAGAGAGAGAGAGAGAGAGAGAGAGAGAGAGATAGAGACAGACATACAGAGAGAGACACACACATACAGATGCATACAAAGAGACAGACAGACAGGGACAGACAGATGAGAGACAGAGAGACAGAACAGATGAATACACACACACACACACATTCTCTTGATTCTGCTTCTCTGGACCTCTGAATGACTCGTATATAATTTTGAAGACTACAAACCATAATTTTCTAGGGAGCAGTCTACATTTTATTCATTTTTCATTACTAAATTACATATGATAAACTCCACTTGTTCTCTCAAAAAAAAAAAAAAAAAAAAAAAAAAAAGGTTCCAGAAAGATTAGGGCTGACCCTGTAATTCCTGCAGAGCACACTCTTTGGGAATCAGAAGGCCACCATGTGTTTGGTGGAGGCAGTCGCTACTGGAGACGTTCCTGCGATATGGGGCCTTAGGCAGAAAGGCTTCAGAGGGAGTACAGAGAAGAAATGAGACATGGGAGGGTGCGGTGGGGTGGGGGTGGGGAGTTCAGGTGTGGGAAGTGAAACCTCCAGCCAAATTTTGGTTCTATCACTCACTACAGTAAAACCCTGGAAACTTCTCTTGATTCCCCAATCTAGGCTCAGTTTTACAGAATGTAAGATGGTGTTTTTTAAAATCCTACTGTGAAATGTAAAGATTTGGTGTAAACTGGTGACTTCCCCAGATACCTGAATTAAATTACCTTTAGATCAGATCAGAGATTAAATTACCTTTAGGTTTTCCCCAGGAGCGGGACATTGTTGAGATTGTTGTCTTTGACTGTCTATTCTAATGCTAAGTGTGAGCCTCCAACACCCTGAGTCTATATGTTGCCCCTGGGACCCTGTCCAGAGTTATTTCTGCCTGATGAATAAAAATGCCAAAAGCCAGTAGCTGGGCAGAAGAGACAGACATAGGTGGGGTTTAGGTTGGGGGGGGGGCGGTTAGGGTTGGAGGAAGAAAAAAACATGCAGGAGGGAGAAGGAGAATATGCCATGGGTTAGCTGAGACATAAAAGCATGTCCTTGTGGGCTAGCCAATTGGAGTTAAGAACAGCCCAGATGAAACATAGCAAGTAATAACCTGGAGTATCAATAGATGATATTGAACATGGAGGCTCGGAATCTTCCCAACTCTTGTGCAGCTTAAGGCTTACTGTAAATCTAGAGGCTGAGGGTGTGTCTTTTATCCAGGAACTTCAATAATCAAAGGCAGGGTTAGAAACCCCAGTCTCAGATTTAAATAATTTACTATAACAGAGCATGGTGGCACACACCTTCATTCCCAGAACTCGGGAGTCAGAAGCTGGTGAATCTCTATGAATTGGAGGCCAGTCTGACCTACATAGACAATTCCAGGATGCCACAGAGAAACCCTGTCTCAAAACAACCACCTACATTCCTCCCATGAACCAAAGCAGAAAGTCACTTCTCAGAGTCTCAACCATAGTAGTAATATTCTCTTACATCTTATTCCTGGTCATTTAACAAAATTACAAGTATGTTCTGCTGGTGTGCACTGGGTTTAATACTTAGGTTAGCAAATAAAAGAGGTCTGCCTACCTCTTCATTGTTTGGCCCATGCAGGTAAACATCAAGACTAGAATAAGGGTATAAAGTGACTGTTATTGACAAGAAGTAAAGGCAACTCACCACAGGATTTAAAAAAAAATGATGCAGCTGGAAAAGCTTAAATAATGTGGCATTTAAACTGGTCTTTGAAAAGTGCATAGGACTCGGACACACAAAGACAGACAGTATGGAAGACATGGATGAGAGCAAAGGTGTAAACGCACACACACACACACACACACACACACACACACACACACACACACACACACACCTCTTCTGATCTTAGGTTTCTCTGAATACTAACTTCACACATTCCCCTCCCTGTGCCCATACTATGGTACCACCTCTCCACTGATTACCATTTCCACTTGCTTCACTGAGGAAAGACTTATTTGGGCTCATAGGGTTTGGCTCGAAGTTATTCAGCTTATCAAGGCCTAGAAAGCTTGATATGGGATGCTTCACAAAGAGCAAGCCAATGGAAGCTGCTTGCTCACATCACAGGGGACCAAGAAACAGAGCTGAGCTATAAACCTCAAGGACTGCCCCCTAATGACTCCCTTCCTCCAGCTACCTCATTTCTTCCTTGCCACCTCTTAAAGGCCCATAACCTCCAAAATACCAGCCACTGGAGACTACATATTTAAATATATCAACCCACTGGGACACTTTACATGCAAACCATAACCTGCTTCTAGCCCTCCCCTCCCCCCAGGCTCATGGCCATCTCATAATGCAAAGTGCATTCACCTCAGATTCAAAAGTCCTGGATTTCCAATAGTGTTTAAAAGTCCAGAGTCACTCTGAGACTTAAGACAAGGTCATAGCTGTGAGTACCAGTTCTTAAAAACTGATGTACACATTCAACATATATAACAAGAGAGCAGTCATAAGACAACAAGGAAAGATTGCAGCAAAACCTGGAGTAGCAAAGGGAAGTGTCTGGCATCTCGGCTCATGATGAGATCATCTGGCTTCTCGTCATCTAGGGAAGACTCATCCTCCAGCATTAGGGCCTGAATTATATGTGACCTCTTGTGACCTTGGTTGTCTACTTACCAGAAATCAGATAATACCAAAGCCACAGAGCACACATGTGAAGGATTTCTTTGATCAGACTAATTGAGGCAAAAAAGATCCAACCTAAACAAGGACATGGAAAAGGAAGAAACGTTTGGGTTTTGCAGCTTGCCTCTGCCTCTTGCTGGCAGATTTGCCTATTGCCTGTATTTTAGAGCTAACTTCTTTGAAATTCCAGCACAGACCCAAAATCAGCTCACCAGGAATCTTCTCACACTCCTTTGCTGTGAAGGTTGTTGTGCTGGCTGCATATATGGTAACTTGACACAAATTATAATCATCGCCGAGGAGAAAAGTCCAGTTGAGAAAATGCCTCCACAAGATCAGGCTGTGGGCCAGCCTGTGGAGCATTTTCTTAATTTGTGATTGATGGGGAAGGTTCAGCTCATTGTAGGTGTAGCCATTGCTGGGCTGTTGGGCTGGTGTTCTATAAGAAAGCAGGCTGAACAAGCCATGATGAGCAAGGCAGTAAGTAGTACCCCTTTCTGCATCAGCTCCTGCCTCCAGGTTCCTGCCCAGTTTGAGTTCCTGTCCTGACTTCCTTCAAGTGATAGACTATGTTAAGGATGTATAAGTCAAATAAATCCATTCCTCCCAACTTCCTTTTGGCTGTGGTGTGTCATCACATCGGTATACACCCTAACATAAGACAGTTATTGATATAGAAAGCAGATTCCTTTTACACAGAGAATGTTAACAATGAGCCATGAATAAGGCCTCAGCCTATATGGTCTTCACGTATGACCTAACTCCTTTCTGGAATATCTTCTAAGAATTTCACAAACAAGACTGAACTTTTTGTTTACAATAAAATCTTTTTTTTTTTTTTTTTTTTTTTTTTTTTTTTTTTTTTTGAGCTGTAGAAATGGTCCAATAGTTAAGAGCACTGGCTGCTTTTCCAAAGGACATAGGTTCAATCCCCCTACCCCCCACACCTCAGGAGGTGTGACACCATCTTCTGGTCTCTATGTGTACTGTATACACACGGTGCACAGACATGCATACAGGCAAAGCGCCCATACACACAAACTAATAACATTTAAAAAAAAAAAAAAACTTAAATCTAAATTTTCTTTACAATCCTTGTGACCTAAAGTTTTATGATGTGGTCAGCCTTAATCCTACCCAAGTCACAGGAACTGCCATACTGTGTCATTTAGGTTCCTTAGCAATCCTTAGAGATGTAACATCAAAAGCCAAAATCAAAGAAAAAAAAAAACCTATATATAGCTACTGTAAAAACATTTCATTGATGCACTCTTGGTATTGGTATCAGATATGTCTTTCTTCCAGGGTGCCTCTTTCTCTTAATCTTCATGCTTAAAATCTATATTAAAATCTCTTTAATAACCCCAAGATCTGGTTCATATTGCCTTGAGATGAACTAGCTTTACCTGGGTAAAGGAGATCCTTAAAAGCTAAAGGGAATGTCTTTGACTTTGGGTATGAAGCAGCGTCTCTGTCCCCCCATCACTGACACCAAATGAGTTCATTACTTCTGAATTTGGTCTCACTCAAGTCGGCAGAGCGCAGCCTGATTGTTCACCAGAATGTGACATGGCATATCAGGCTTCTAGGTCAGTGTCTAATAGAGTCCTTGATCTCCTCAGAAAGCACATGACTGTCTCTATTATTTACATTTCTGTGGGTGTTAGGATTCTCCTCGTTGCCACCAGGATGCCCTATGAAACCCTTCTTATGTCATTCTGAGATTTTGCGGACCACGTGTCCACATTCTCCCATATTGCTACTAAAAATCCTAGCATTGGCTTCACCAAAGCAACAGCCCGGGGCTGGGCACCTATCTGCGCTTTGGTTCCTTTTCTCACTTCCGTGACCAAATATCTGACCAGCAGCAACTTTGAGGAGGAAGAATTTCTTTTTACTCACGATCTGAGGGGCTTCAGTATGACAGCTGCCTGCTCACATCTCAGCAGACCAGGGGCAGGGGAAGAAAAATGCTGGGACTCAGCTGCTATCTCCCCACCTCCCCTTGTTTTCTTCTATTCAGTGTAGAGCCCCAGTCTCTGGGATGGTGCTGACAGCTTTTAAAAACTGCCCCTCTCAGTGAGTCATCTCTGAAATATCTTCCCAACCATGTGAAGGAGTGTGCCTCACTAAAACCCTAGGCTTCTCTTTATCTAATCAAATTAATGACCACATACTAACCAATGGGTTAGAAAACTTGACTGCTCCATCCCCAGGACTTGCACAGAGTTGAGGAGAGGAGAGTCTATGTCTATACAGTGCACAAAACCAAAGGAAGTATAATTTATACAGAATAACCTCTTCTATAACCCTTAGGTCCTATAAATTGCTATCCAGTTTCAAAATCATGTTAGTTTAATCAAGACTTGGCTGTTGTGAAGTAAGGGTAAATAAGAACGGCCTGAAATTCTAAGTCTGTGATGGACTTTTTCTTCTGTACCTTTGAATCTTACCTATAACCAGAGCTAGAGAATGTAAGAGCCAATGGTAAATTGTCACGGGAGGGTCCAGTTTTGGAGGAGTGACATTCTCAAAGCCTAACAATAAATGGTTAAAACTAACAGGGTCTCTGAGGAGCTCGTACACAGAAACTACTTCCATCTACAAAGCAGATACACGCAGAGCCAGAGAAACCCATCCCGGGAAGAACTCTGCCTTCTAGAAGGCAACAGAGACTCTCCCACGTGCCCTGGAGAAGTGTTCACAGCTCTGTAGTTTTCTGAGGTGGGGCTAAGGAATGCCAGAGGACCAGAATGAACCCACACTGGACTCCATGACACTTCCTTGGGTACATGACATCACTAACCTGTTGCTCTGACATGCTCTGAGGACATAAGCCACTGATGCTCAGGCTAAAGCACATCAACATTTCCCACACAATTAGACTCTTATCAATTTCTGGGGCACACTTTTTGTTTCATATCAATGGTGGCCACGCACAAGAACTGGCATTACACAAAGCATCATGGTCAACTGGCTTTGGTCTTTCCTGGATTTATTTGATGTCTTTGGGTGGGGGGTTCTTTTGTTTCTTGAGACAGCACTGTTCTGTGTAGCTCTGGCCATCCTGGAACTCAATCTTTAGATGAATCTGGCTTGGAGCTTACAGAGATCAGCCTGCCTCTACCTCCTGAGTGTTCGTGTTAAAGGTGTGGGCTACCACCACCCACTTCATTTAAAGTCTTCTAACAGTACAAAATCGTAAGTTCTATAAGATGCTAAGTTTATTCAAAGGTAATATAGAACGGGCATCTAAACATTCAAGATGGGCAAATACAGGCACTCATAAATGTACATACACACATGAATGTTATAACACTGGCCAGTGAAGATAAAACTATTAAGATAAAGAGAGAAATGACCAACATTGTTATGTCAACATTCTCAACTGGCTATGTTTGCCTGGTAGGTATCAATAACAAAATTTAGAATTGAATATAAGTTGGATGTGGTAATTCATGCTGACTTAGGAAGATTGTTGTGAGTTTAAAGCCAGCCTGGGTTATGCAATGAGTTCAAGGCCAGCCTGAGCTGTATAGTGAGATACTGTCAGAGAGAGAGAGAGAGAGAGAGAGGGGAAGGGAGGGAGGGAGGGAGGGGGAGAGAGGGAGAGAGAGAGAGAGGGAGGGAGGGAGGGAGGGAGGGAGGGAGAGAGGGAGGGAGGAGAGAGAGAGAGAGAGAGAGAGAGAGAGAGAGAGAGAGAGAGAGAGAGGGAGGGAGGCTGAGACCCCTGTCAAGACCAGAGCAGCATCACTGCTTTCCTGCTAAAAATCAGCATTTGATAAATTCCTGCATGGATGGTATCCTTAGTCAGAGTTACTATTGCTGTGATGAAATGTCATGGCCAAGCAGTCACTGAGAACTCCGAACAGGAACTCAAACAGGGCAGGGACATGGAGGCAGGAGCTGATGCAGAGGCCATGGAAGGGGTGCTGCTCACTGGCTTGCTCCCCCTGGCTTGCTCAGCCTCCTTTCTTATAGAACCCAGGACCACCAGTCCAGGGGTGGCACCACTCCGAGTGAGCTGGCCCTTTCTCCATCAACCACTAATTAGAAAATGCCCTACATCAGAATATGATAGAAGCATTTTATCAATTGAGGTTCCCTCCTTTCATATAACATTAACTTGTTGACATAAAACTAGCCAGCACCAATGGTATTTAATAATACTTGTTGCAAATTTTTTTATAGTCTGCAAGTTTCTTTTAAAAAATAATTCTCTGCATCTGTAAGTAATTTATGCTAAAGACGCCTATTTTTTCCTGGAAACAAATACAGGTTTGTTTCTTTTTCCAATTACTACCATTTTGGACATGGGAAAGTACACACACATTCTTTCTAAGAAAACCATCCTGGGTGGCTGCAGTCCTGTGGGTAGTTAGGCTCACAGATGATGAAATGCTCTTAGATATTTGAAATTAGTCTCTGGAATATGAAGTTAAGTGGGGATAGAGGAATAGGGATAGAATTTGGACAACTAGTTTTTAGGACTGAAAAAGAGCAGCCGCCAGGAGGCTTGTGCTGAGGTCCAGCCTGGAAGTAGCTGGAGAGTCCTGGCTGGACCCAAGGCTATCCCCCTAGAGATCTGAGAGCACAACACAGCTTGCTGGTAAGCTCGCCATTCAGATCCTAGGCTCCTGCTACCACTATACAGAACAACCCAGGGGGAGGAGAACTTGGAAGAACACAGTTAGGGATGGGCATGAAGCTCCGCTGTAGAGTGATTGGTTAACCTTGGCTAACCTATACCAGGTTATTGATTGATTGAGATTGATCTCTGGCACAACCGGAAAGAAGAACAAAAGAAATAAATGAAGAGGGGGTAGGAAGAAGAAGATGTAGAGAGGGGATGATAAGAAGGAGGAGGATGAAGAGGATAAAGAGGAAGAGGAGGAGAGAGAGCATCACAGTGCAATATTCAGTGCCTGACTACTCCCGTAGCTGTGACCCTGGATATCTTCGCAGTAATCCTGGTCCTGCCTGAGGATGGGGTTGCCATCCTCTTTTACCCATGGAGTCTCTCCCCAAAATCTCTGTCTCCTGAAACCTCTGTGTATTAACAGACTTACCTGCCACTTTCAACTTGCGGGGAAATAATTCCTGGATCCACATCTTCCAGCAGGAATCAAGCATCTCTCCGTGTTTTCAGATCAGTGTTGTCAGGGTTACTTCTGGAGGTACCCATGATGTCTCCTAAGGAAAGTGTCTTTCTGTAGCCGGAGCACCAGGCCCCTCCCAGTGCCTGCTTCCTCCATCTTGTTTTTCCCAGCTATTTGCACAGTGCTGATAGCCCTCTGACTAAAGGACACTGGGAAACTACTCTGAAAACTGGCTTAAGGGAGCAGGGGAGGCTTTCTCCTTGATCTTTATCATTTTTTAAACCAACAATCAAATTCCAGTAAGCTCTTTTTATCCAAAAGTCATAGGCACTTAACATTTGACAATCTTGCGTAATAATAATTGATTATCAGTGAACACACCCATGGTTGTGGGTAAAAGTTTGGTAAGAAATGGAAAATGTATAGTCGCAGAGATGGAGAGATAGAGAGATGGAGAGATAGAGAGATAGAGAGGTGGAGAGATGGCCCCTTTTGCCTCCAGATGAACTCATGTACTAAGAAGAAAAAAGCGCTTTATGATAGAAGTTCCCAGCCAGCAAGGTGTCATCTGAATCCTGTGAGGGAATACTGAGCTCAGAGAGAATTCGATGAAATCACTGATGTTTGTGTGTTCTAGAGATGGTTGGTTGTGAGCCGTCATGTACATTCTGGGAACCAAACCAGAGCCCTCTGCAAGAACAGCCAGTGCTTGTCGTAACTGCAGAACCAGCCACAGGTGTCCTATCTTAGGAAATGGAGGGTTAAGTGACTAGAGGGTAAAGGATTATTATTCCTCTAGTTGTCAGATGACAGTTCTGACCATTTTCAGGTAGAGAGATTGGTGGAAGAGAGGGAGAGATGGGGAGAGTGCTAAGGAACCAAAGTATGGTGTCTTAGTCGGGGTTTCTATTCCTGCACAAACATCATGACCAAGAAGCAAGTTGGGGAGGAAAGGGTTTATTCAGCTTACATTTCCACATTGCTATTCATCACCAAAGGAAGTCAGGACTGGAACCCAAGCAGGTCAGGAAGCAGGAGCTGAAGCAGAGGCAATGGAGGGATGTTACTTACTGGTTTGCTTCCCCTGGCTTCCTCAGCCTGCTTTCTTATAGAACCCAGGTCTACCAGCCCAGTGATGGCACCACCCACAATGGGCTGGGCCAGGGATGGCTCCACCCACAATGGGCTGGGCCCTCCCCCCTTGATCACCAATTGAGAAAATGCCTTACAGCTGGATCTCATGGAGGCATTTCCTCAACTGAGGCTCCTTTCTCTGTGATAACTCCAGCTTGTGTCTAGTTGACTCAGAAGCAGCCTGTACATGTGGTTAAATGTAAATAACAGGGGGATTGGGCAAAGAATATATGTTATTCCGTGTGTGTTACTTTAGATACAGTCCTGTGATTCTGAAACTATGTCTATCTAAAAATTGAAACATGTGTTTCTAGAGACCATAAGGCCACTTAGAAACCAGGTTTGGCATTTGTAGAATTGGAACTCAGGGTGGTGAGACCAGCTTGATAAGGAGAGGAGAGCTGGGCATCCATGCTGAAGATCTGAGGCCACTGGGGCCTCCCTCTCTCAGAGAGAACAGAAGCATGCTCACCCCGGTTCTTCTTACCTTCCAGACAGGGCCTGACAGAGCTTGGAAACCTCTAATCTGATTGCATGAGGCAATCTTTAATGTGTAGTTCACCGTTTTGGTGTAGCTACCGTGCAGTACACTTCTGTGTATCATCCAATGGCAGAATAACTTCGGTAAGACTCAAACTGTAATTATGGAATTGGCGTCATGATTCTTAGCATGCGGCTCACTTTTAATAACGTATTGTTCAGGTTTGCTCCCTGGTAATGTCGGACAACTGACTCGGTTGGGAGCTGGAGTTCCCTGTTTGATTTGGAAAATGGAGCAGGGCTGGGGTTTCTTAGCTGAGGCTGTGTCTGTGGCATCTCAGGCTGAGAAAGTGACTGAATAAAAAGTTTCAACGTCTCTTGAGTGAGCGCGCGCGCGCGCGCACACACACACACACACACACACACACACACTGTACTACAAGGTTCAAATCCAACACATCCACTTCACACAGGGAATTCGGGCAATCTGCCTATTCATGTGCTGCTGTGTCCGGTGTCCTAAGTGTGCCCAGATAGCCTGGCTACTCTGAACCCATGTCAACAATGTATGCCATGGTCTTTTTAGTTCTCATTTCTCCCTTATTATTGATAAGCATATTATCAAATTCTAACCCCTTTCCATTTCAACAGCAGCATAGACTCACAGTTTCTTGTTTATCTCACAGTTATAATCTGTTGTGGCGTGTTTCTTTCGTTATTTTATGTTACAAGTTTCTGAGCTGTTGCAACAGAACCTCCTGCAGGGTAGGCTCCTGGTTTTGTCCCTGTCCTATTTTAAGATTCACTTCTGACTGTTTTGACCTTGTTTTGCGTTTACTGGGGCCAGACCTAGAAATGACCACTTCTCTTGGAGCTCTGTGCCCTTTTAGGGCGTACTTCTTTATTTTTAAAATGATTTTACTAGTATCTGTGTGCAGGTACCATATTCTCTGAATCTAGAGTTTAACTGCCAAACATGGATGACAGGAACTGAACTCTGGACCTTGGAAAGAACAGTTCACACACTCACTGAACCATGTCTTGGTCCCCTGATCTCTTGTTTTTATGAGAATACCAGTCACATTGGATTAAATCTCACTCTTGCGGCTTTGTTTTAGCTTAGTTACTTCTTTAAAGACCTTTCTTCCAAATAAAATCACAATATAAAATATTGAAATTTCAGAGACATCAACTTCTAAAATTGGGAGAATGTTCAGTCAATAAGTCCACCAGCGTGAAGATATAGTAGACAAAACTCAATGTAATTGATCAAATACAATAACATTTTGATCAATGATAGTTGCTCAAGGTAATCGAGAGATGTTAGGTTTAAACAAAATAAATGAACAAGAAAATATACTTTTAAAACACTGTCCTATCTCCCACCCCATCAGCCCAAGGCCCCTTACATCTATACAGTTGCTGAGTCTACCTTCAGTTCATGGGATTCTTTCTTTTCTATATTTGCGGCGTATTCGGTTTCTTTTTACTATCTTGAGCAATGTCTCTTCAGAATAACTCATCTGGAACATGTTGATTTCTTCACACGGCATTGATTTCCAGGGTAAACTATGCAAGTGTTGTTTCTTCACTCAGAAATCCCTTTTTCCACAGCAATATCAGTTCCAACGTTTGACTGAAAGTTTTGCTTTATTTTTTAATTATTTAAACTGAATTGGATCAGGATCAAATTTATTTTTGGTTTATTTCTGTCTCACTTAAAAAAAAAAAAAAAAGATGTTCATTAGACTGAAACTTGCTACCAGCCTCTAACTCAACTAGAAAGTTCTATTTAGAGGGAGAAAAAAAAATCCATGTAGGTTTTGTTTGTTTGTTTTTAGCTTGGGCTGCTTTTAGATTTGTTTGGGGTTTTGTCTATTTTGTTCTTGATGATTGGTTTGTTTTTAGACCAGGTCACACTCTGCCACCTAGGCTAGCCCCAAACTCCTGGGCTGGAGCAGTTCTGCTGTCTCACCCTCCTAAGAAGCTGGAACTACAGCTGCACACAATGGGACTACAGCTGCACACAATGGGACTACAGTTGCACGAAACCATGCTAGACCACTCCTCATACTGTGAACCTAAAAGTTCACTTATTTTTTTTTTCTCTGTCTCATTCTCTTTTCTGCAACACAGTGCTTGAAAAACCCCAGAGAGTTGTTTTTGTCAGTTGGGTTTCTGTATTCTTAGGCATCAGCTTTTGGAGTGAAGAAGAATATATAAGGCTAGCTGGATTTGGGAGAGGACATCACACGCTCATTTGAATTCTGTACTTCACAAAACAAATGTGTTGTTTGATCTTCTTCCCTTAAGTCTAGTTTCTGTTTGTCAGGAGACATTTTTACAGTTCCCATGGGTCAAGCCCTAAGCTGTGGATGAGAGGAAGCTGAGGCCTGAAGACTGGTTTCTCCACCCGCCCCCAGAGACACCCCAGTCTTCATGAGATTTAATTTCCATGGCCAAAGGTAGGGATTATTCCCACCCATCAGAGAATGGAGCACACAGCAAGCGCTCCAAAAAAGCTCAGTGTTGACTGGACATGTGGCTTAAGTCAGGTATTTTCCTGTAATCCCAGCAGAAAGAGAAATGGGAGCTCAGCCCCAGTAATAATTGCCAGGTTACTTTCAGCTACAGAGGGGTTCCAGTTTAGTGGCTGACAGGGTGGCTCAGTCTTTAGACTGTTTTCCTTACAGACAGGAGAACCCGCATCCCATCGCCAGCTCTCAAGTGAAAAGGAAAGCCAGGTATGGTGGTGCGTACTTGTGATCCCAGCGCTGGGGAGGCAGAGTAAGGTACATCCTTGGAGCTCACTGTCCCTGCAATCTAGCCTACTCAGTGAACTCCGGAGCAACAAGAGACCTTGTTCCCACCCTGCCACACCAAAGCTGAACAGCATGTGACGATCGATACACACACACACACACACACACACACACACAGTCAGACACACACACAGTCAGATACACACAGTCAGACAAACACACAAACACAGTCACACACACAAACACAGTCACACACACATACACACACAGAGTCAGACACACAGACAGACACACACACACACACACACACACACACACACACATCCTATTCAATTCAACTAAACAATTCAACTATGTCTTAGCTCCTTATAAAGCCATTAATCCTTATAAAGCCATTGACTTCAACCAACCTTAAGTATCTATTAAGTAAATATCCATTGTTCAGATACTATCAACATACAGACTTAGAAAACAAATGCAAACCACAGCAAACTGTACCAATTTCCTGCAGAAGAAACATTTCATTGACCTCCTACACTGACAGAGTAGATCACACAGGCCACCATTTCTTTTGACTCTCTTTTGACTTTGCTTTTCACACTTGACTGAGATCTGGTCAGGACACAAAGCTCTGGTACCTACAGTTGAATTTGCTGTTCATACAATACCTCAAAGAGTTGTCCTTTGCCTGTCCCTAGAGAAAGAGTCACCCTGAGTAGCCATCCCTGAAGAATGGCTGACTCACTATTCCATGCCAACAAGCAGGTGCTGTCTTTTTCCTACCACAGGCTCATCACCTCTGTGCATGGTTATCTGTTTACTTAGCTAACACTTTCACATAGATGGATGTAGTCTGTGGACAATATTCTGCATCATAACCCCATATCTCTGTGCATAGAAAGTGTTACTCCCTGCAGTTTGAAAATGCTCAGACTTAGACTCTGAATTAGATACCCTAGAAGTGGATTGAAGGATTGGAGTCAGAATGAGCTCTGTTTCTCTACCAATCAAGGCAATCCTCATAAATCCCTATTTTTTTTCTCATCCTCCTCCTCTTCCTCTTCTTTTTCCCCATGAGAATTTTCCATGGATCAGGTTATACTAAGCCATTTGTGTTATTTGACTAAATCACCAGGTCAGTTCTAGAAAACCTTATTTCCATTTAAAAATAGACACTTGGGGCTCAGTAACAGTTATGTACCAAATATGAGTAAGGCTTTGGATTCCGTAGATAAACGATAAAAACAAAACTTTAAAATATCCTTAAGTGTCATTGAAGTTCATCACTTTCCAAAATTTTAAGACCTAGAGTAGCTGCAAGGCATGGCGGCACAGACAGCTAATCCTAGCACTAGACAAGCAGAGTCTGGTAGAGTTCTATGAGGTCAAGGCTAGCTCAATGTACACGGAAAGTTTCAGACCATCAAAGGCTACATAGTGAGACCCAATCTCAAATTTTAACAAGAGGTGGGGTAGAAACTTGAGTCTATGCTTTTCTTAGCAGCAAGCCACCTGCCTAAAGGAACCAAGTCCCTGTCCTTCATGGATGTTAGAGGCTGATAATCCGTTTCTTTGTTCTCCCTTAATCTCTAATGCCACCCAACCACCAAATACAACCCTTCGGATCAGCAGAAGCATTGAGGCTGCTGTGATTAAAGTATCTTAGTAGATCCTGCTCCCTCTCTGTCCTACTGACTTGGGGGTCAGCAATTCGCCATTGCACTCGGTGATGTCGCAATGCTTGCCCTTGATCTGAAGGCCCTGCACAGTCCAGCTTCCGGGATCGGTGTCTTCCAGAATATTTCCCCAAAATATAACCTATGCACACAAGTATCTGCATTCACGTGAAGTTAACACGTGTGTCTTAAGAGCTCAGTACACCCCTGTACACCTATATTCCTTCATAAACACACACAAGCTTACAGTGTTTACTTACAATGCACTTCTGCATACACACTCTCACCTTTAAAAACATCTTAGAGGACATCTTCCCTACACAAATACAATATACTCACATATCAGTGTGCACGTGTAGTCCTATACACTCGGTGCCCTACATACACACACCCCTCCACACATACCCATGTGCACACACATGAATTTGTACATGTACTACCTTGTGCGCGTGCTCATGTGCGTGCACGCGCACGCACACACACACACACACACAATACTAGGTCAAAATCTGCAAATGGATGAAAGGTCTAAAAACGGAAGCTAAATTTTATCATTTAGCAATTTCAGTGATAGGACTGAAGGACATTTTTATATCTTTGCAAAAGTATTACTTTTGGAAAATAACGTGGCTGGATGTCCTTACTACTGTTTCCACCTGCAATTCCAGCATTTGGGAAGCTGAGCCAGGTGGATGACTGCAAGTTTGAGACCGGCTCCAGCTATGTTGTGAATTCCAGGAGAGTTTGACCTACAGAGTGTGACCCCGTCTGAAACACAAAACAACACAACAACAGTGTGGCTTAGTAATCACCGTATGCTGAAAGTAGACACTGAGTCTCTGTCAAGACGTAATCAAGGAGTGTCTGTGTGCAGCAGACATTTTGGGCTCCTAAAAAAAGCACTGCCATTTTAAAAAGAGGAAGAAGATTCCTCCTCCGTGGGCTCTCCTCATTTAGTTTCATTTCTCAAAGGACTGCAGAATTGACCGCATTAGGTTTGTATTTCACATCTTCACGATGAGAAAAGATGATTTTGATGATCGTGTGAATGAGTGTCATTCTCCAACATATATTTGTGATTATTATTATCCAATGGCTGGTGAGTTTTAAAACATACCCAGAGCCTTGGACATGCTAGGTAAGCACTCTGTCAAGGAGGTCCACTCCCACCCCCAGTACCCCCGTATCTCCTCCTGCCATGAGTGACAGGCTGGAGGCTTTGGAACAAATGCCATCCCAGCTTTGGAAGACAACAGTGATGTGCACGGGCCAACTTGTGTTTTTTTAACAGCATTTATTACTCTCACCTTCAGAAGGGGAGCTGAAGGAACTTGGGGTGCTTCAAAGGCCGTTTAATGTGAGGCTCCTGTACTTATTCTTATCATCACTATGTCTGACGCTTCTTCCGTTTTGAAAAGAAAGTACATCAGAAGTCTGTATATTAGGACAAAGATAGCTTGCTATCCTCACATCTCTGTGTTAATATTTATGAAGAGGACTGATGCACAATAAAGCCATTTCCGATGTGACAAACGACACGGTGAGTCATGGGTCTGCCTCACCAGATAATGCAACAGGACATCCTGTAGGCGCTGTGCACTTTTTTCCAGCGCTCCGATGTTTTGTTTCTTTTCTGGCTCTGCAGAAGACACAAGGGAAATGGGCTTCAGCCAAATACACATCGTATTTAGAGCTTCCACTTCACATAAAAAAATGATTCGAGAATGCTTTTTGGAGTGCTACTTTCTCTGATGGCATGTCCTCCTTTGGATTTTTTAAATTCTTCTTGGTGAAATGGCAGGACCTAAGGCCAAGCCTCACGCATGCGGGGTCTGAAGCCTGCCAGCAGGTCCTGTCTCTTGTTTTACAGTGCATCATCTCCTACTGACTTCCTTCATCCCCTCCCTGCACCTCTGTTCTGTCGATACTGGCAATGTTTCCTTGAACCCCCACTCGTGACTCCTGTTTCTGGCTCTCGATTTCTATTGTTTGGTTTTGCTAATTTGCCGTCAAGATGGAGGTCTGGCTCTGCAACCCTAGCTGGCCTAGAACTTGCGGTGTCCTCCTTCCTCTCTCTCCCATGTTACAGGAACGCCGCCATTCTTAGCTCCAGTTTTTACTCTTCAGAGAAATCTAAGCTTCGAAAAGAAAGAGACAGAGACAGAGATAAATGGTAGATACTTGGTTTTGTGACATAACTTTGTCCCCAGCTCTCACACCCTCTGTCACATGGTTTTGTCTTCTTCCTAGCAGAATGGGGCAAATGCTACTAAGGACCTGTCCTCTTCCACAAAAGGCCACCTTCTATATTAGTAGTCTTGTTATCACAACAAAATACCTGACGAGACCCCAAGGAAGGAAAGGTTTATTTGACTTGTAGTTCCAAGAGATAGAGTGCATCATGGCGGAGAAGGTACAGCGGTAGGGACAAGAGGCAGCTGGTCACACGACCTCCACTGTCAGGAAACAGCAGGTACCTGTGCTCTGGGCATTTCCTCCTGTCTAGTCAGTCCCAGGTTTAACCCATGGAGTAGTACAGCCCCATTTCGGGTGAAACTTCCCATCACCAGCAACTTAATCCAGATCACTCTCCACAGTTCTGCCCAGGGACATGGAGAATCTAAAGATGGTTTAGACTGTCACACCTTCCAAAGGTTTCACGACTATACAGCGTCATCACAAACTACTCACTAAGTGCTTGGCGGATGGTCTATGGGACACACTGAATACTCAAACATCTATATATGATACACAGACCTAATACAGCTTGTATTTAAATATATATTTATGGCCTCTTCGTTGTAAAGAACTGCCTAAATATTTGAAGATTTCTCTTTTTACTAAAGTGAAAGAATTTGATTACTAGTTTATTTGATTAATTTTCAATCTTTACTGAGAACAACCCTAGGTTTTATTAAGACAAGACCTCACTAGGTTCACTCAGCCAGCCTTAATCTTATGCTTTGTCTCAGCCTGCAAAGTGCTGGGATAACAGCTGTGTTCCTTAGAGTTGGATCTAGGTAGCAATGAATTCTTTTCTTAGGTAAAATGCTTTGAACGGACAATAAAAGGCTTCGAATGGTACTATAAGAAGCACCGAATCTGAGAACTGGATCTTGTTACAGAAGCTGGACCAACCCCCACTTTACAAAATGAACAAGCTGGCATTTCACGGCCGAGTAACCGTGAAATGACAACGGGCACAGAGACCTCGGATTTTCTAATACACGTTTTTTTCCTCTTCCAAAAAGACGATTTGTGTGGCCAGCAGGTATCTCTAGAATTTAGGTTGTATTTGTTCCTAAGAACAAAATGTTATTGATGTAATTGTCAGTATATTGAACAGTGTATTTACCTAACAGATATTCGCTGGATGCCTTAGGAGCCGCTCATTGTCCTAGGCGTAGGTAAAGAGAATCAAGGCTGTCAACTCTGAGAGGCACAGAATCCTCCTGGGTGTGGCCCTGTAGCATCAGCCTGGGATGTGGCCACCTGAGTCTGCATCCGAGGTCTAGATGGACAGACAAATGGATCATCACTGAGTGGAGGCTCGGGTCACTGAGTGGAGGCTGGGGTCACAAGGAAGTACAAGTTGACCCCGGTGCCCCACTTACCAGGGACATGATTTTAAGCATGTCTCGATCTTGTGTGTAACATGACTGTCGCTTTGGCGTGACTGACCTGATACATGGACATGGGAGTGGTTCATGAGCTCCAATCCCTAACTGAAAGGCTATTGGCAGGTAACCTTGACCACTGCTGGAAGACGGAGGGTCATTTTCTTTGGGAGTATGGCCACTAGTAGGCTGCCCATATCCTAGTGGCTGGCCCAACAGCCACATACACATGGGTTTGAATCGGTGGGTTATCAAAAATAAAAATTTTTTAAAAAGAACATGAAATTTGGGGGAAGGACGTGATAGGGAGCTCTGGGGGGGGGCGGAGGGGGGAGTGGATAACATCCAAATATGTTGTGTAAATGTATGAAATTTTCAAAG
Source organism: Micromys minutus (assembly GCF_963924665.1). NCBI lineage: Eukaryota > Metazoa > Chordata > Mammalia > Rodentia > Muridae > Micromys > Micromys minutus. The sequence goes on from NC_137961.1 coordinate 10,264,836, forward strand.
AATAATAAAATAAAATAATGCTAGGCACATTCTCCGTGTAGAAAAGGAAGGCCCTGTAGAAAAGGAACTGAGTCTGTGAATGCTTCCAGACTCTAACTCAAATATCAAAAACCCTGAAGTCCCCCTTCAGAATTGGGCATCTTGTAATTAATTAATATTTTGTTCAATACATTTTCTGAGAAGTAGATTATCTTTCATATTGTAGGTGGGTCTTATCTAGCCAGGTCAAGATTTTAGGAGAAAAAAAAAAAAAAGATGCCATGAAGGAAAAGTAAATTGTGTCAGCAGGATGCCCTTGGACTTGAGCTGTAATAGTGACACATTCCTACATTTCCAGTATATTGGGTATTTCCAAGATAGCATGTGTTTCAACCTCTCCAGTCCCACATGTCAGCTCCTTGGACTAAATGTTTTCTTCTCTCATTCAGACACACACACACACACACACACACACACAGAGAGAGAGAGAGAGAGAGAGAGAGAGAGATAGAGACAGACATACAGAGAGAGACACACACATACAGATGCATACAAAGAGACAGACAGACAGGGACAGACAGATGAGAGACAGAGAGACAGAACAGATGAATACACACACACACACACATTCTCTTGATTCTGCTTCTCTGGACCTCTGAATGACTCGTATATAATTTTGAAGACTACAAACCATAATTTTCTAGGGAGCAGTCTACATTTTATTCATTTTTCATTACTAAATTACATATGATAAACTCCACTTGTTCTCTCAAAAAAAAAAAAAAAAAAAAAAAAAAAAGGTTCCAGAAAGATTAGGGCTGACCCTGTAATTCCTGCAGAGCACACTCTTTGGGAATCAGAAGGCCACCATGTGTTTGGTGGAGGCAGTCGCTACTGGAGACGTTCCTGCGATATGGGGCCTTAGGCAGAAAGGCTTCAGAGGGAGTACAGAGAAGAAATGAGACATGGGAGGGTGCGGTGGGGTGGGGGTGGGGAGTTCAGGTGTGGGAAGTGAAACCTCCAGCCAAATTTTGGTTCTATCACTCACTACAGTAAAACCCTGGAAACTTCTCTTGATTCCCCAATCTAGGCTCAGTTTTACAGAATGTAAGATGGTGTTTTTTAAAATCCTACTGTGAAATGTAAAGATTTGGTGTAAACTGGTGACTTCCCCAGATACCTGAATTAAATTACCTTTAGATCAGATCAGAGATTAAATTACCTTTAGGTTTTCCCCAGGAGCGGGACATTGTTGAGATTGTTGTCTTTGACTGTCTATTCTAATGCTAAGTGTGAGCCTCCAACACCCTGAGTCTATATGTTGCCCCTGGGACCCTGTCCAGAGTTATTTCTGCCTGATGAATAAAAATGCCAAAAGCCAGTAGCTGGGCAGAAGAGACAGACATAGGTGGGGTTTAGGTTGGGGGGGGGGCGGTTAGGGTTGGAGGAAGAAAAAAACATGCAGGAGGGAGAAGGAGAATATGCCATGGGTTAGCTGAGACATAAAAGCATGTCCTTGTGGGCTAGCCAATTGGAGTTAAGAACAGCCCAGATGAAACATAGCAAGTAATAACCTGGAGTATCAATAGATGATATTGAACATGGAGGCTCGGAATCTTCCCAACTCTTGTGCAGCTTAAGGCTTACTGTAAATCTAGAGGCTGAGGGTGTGTCTTTTATCCAGGAACTTCAATAATCAAAGGCAGGGTTAGAAACCCCAGTCTCAGATTTAAATAATTTACTATAACAGAGCATGGTGGCACACACCTTCATTCCCAGAACTCGGGAGTCAGAAGCTGGTGAATCTCTATGAATTGGAGGCCAGTCTGACCTACATAGACAATTCCAGGATGCCACAGAGAAACCCTGTCTCAAAACAACCACCTACATTCCTCCCATGAACCAAAGCAGAAAGTCACTTCTCAGAGTCTCAACCATAGTAGTAATATTCTCTTACATCTTATTCCTGGTCATTTAACAAAATTACAAGTATGTTCTGCTGGTGTGCACTGGGTTTAATACTTAGGTTAGCAAATAAAAGAGGTCTGCCTACCTCTTCATTGTTTGGCCCATGCAGGTAAACATCAAGACTAGAATAAGGGTATAAAGTGACTGTTATTGACAAGAAGTAAAGGCAACTCACCACAGGATTTAAAAAAAAATGATGCAGCTGGAAAAGCTTAAATAATGTGGCATTTAAACTGGTCTTTGAAAAGTGCATAGGACTCGGACACACAAAGACAGACAGTATGGAAGACATGGATGAGAGCAAAGGTGTAAACGCACACACACACACACACACACACACACACACACACACACACACACACACACACCTCTTCTGATCTTAGGTTTCTCTGAATACTAACTTCACACATTCCCCTCCCTGTGCCCATACTATGGTACCACCTCTCCACTGATTACCATTTCCACTTGCTTCACTGAGGAAAGACTTATTTGGGCTCATAGGGTTTGGCTCGAAGTTATTCAGCTTATCAAGGCCTAGAAAGCTTGATATGGGATGCTTCACAAAGAGCAAGCCAATGGAAGCTGCTTGCTCACATCACAGGGGACCAAGAAACAGAGCTGAGCTATAAACCTCAAGGACTGCCCCCTAATGACTCCCTTCCTCCAGCTACCTCATTTCTTCCTTGCCACCTCTTAAAGGCCCATAACCTCCAAAATACCAGCCACTGGAGACTACATATTTAAATATATCAACCCACTGGGACACTTTACATGCAAACCATAACCTGCTTCTAGCCCTCCCCTCCCCCCAGGCTCATGGCCATCTCATAATGCAAAGTGCATTCACCTCAGATTCAAAAGTCCTGGATTTCCAATAGTGTTTAAAAGTCCAGAGTCACTCTGAGACTTAAGACAAGGTCATAGCTGTGAGTACCAGTTCTTAAAAACTGATGTACACATTCAACATATATAACAAGAGAGCAGTCATAAGACAACAAGGAAAGATTGCAGCAAAACCTGGAGTAGCAAAGGGAAGTGTCTGGCATCTCGGCTCATGATGAGATCATCTGGCTTCTCGTCATCTAGGGAAGACTCATCCTCCAGCATTAGGGCCTGAATTATATGTGACCTCTTGTGACCTTGGTTGTCTACTTACCAGAAATCAGATAATACCAAAGCCACAGAGCACACATGTGAAGGATTTCTTTGATCAGACTAATTGAGGCAAAAAAGATCCAACCTAAACAAGGACATGGAAAAGGAAGAAACGTTTGGGTTTTGCAGCTTGCCTCTGCCTCTTGCTGGCAGATTTGCCTATTGCCTGTATTTTAGAGCTAACTTCTTTGAAATTCCAGCACAGACCCAAAATCAGCTCACCAGGAATCTTCTCACACTCCTTTGCTGTGAAGGTTGTTGTGCTGGCTGCATATATGGTAACTTGACACAAATTATAATCATCGCCGAGGAGAAAAGTCCAGTTGAGAAAATGCCTCCACAAGATCAGGCTGTGGGCCAGCCTGTGGAGCATTTTCTTAATTTGTGATTGATGGGGAAGGTTCAGCTCATTGTAGGTGTAGCCATTGCTGGGCTGTTGGGCTGGTGTTCTATAAGAAAGCAGGCTGAACAAGCCATGATGAGCAAGGCAGTAAGTAGTACCCCTTTCTGCATCAGCTCCTGCCTCCAGGTTCCTGCCCAGTTTGAGTTCCTGTCCTGACTTCCTTCAAGTGATAGACTATGTTAAGGATGTATAAGTCAAATAAATCCATTCCTCCCAACTTCCTTTTGGCTGTGGTGTGTCATCACATCGGTATACACCCTAACATAAGACAGTTATTGATATAGAAAGCAGATTCCTTTTACACAGAGAATGTTAACAATGAGCCATGAATAAGGCCTCAGCCTATATGGTCTTCACGTATGACCTAACTCCTTTCTGGAATATCTTCTAAGAATTTCACAAACAAGACTGAACTTTTTGTTTACAATAAAATCTTTTTTTTTTTTTTTTTTTTTTTTTTTTTTTTTTTTTTTGAGCTGTAGAAATGGTCCAATAGTTAAGAGCACTGGCTGCTTTTCCAAAGGACATAGGTTCAATCCCCCTACCCCCCACACCTCAGGAGGTGTGACACCATCTTCTGGTCTCTATGTGTACTGTATACACACGGTGCACAGACATGCATACAGGCAAAGCGCCCATACACACAAACTAATAACATTTAAAAAAAAAAAAAAACTTAAATCTAAATTTTCTTTACAATCCTTGTGACCTAAAGTTTTATGATGTGGTCAGCCTTAATCCTACCCAAGTCACAGGAACTGCCATACTGTGTCATTTAGGTTCCTTAGCAATCCTTAGAGATGTAACATCAAAAGCCAAAATCAAAGAAAAAAAAAAACCTATATATAGCTACTGTAAAAACATTTCATTGATGCACTCTTGGTATTGGTATCAGATATGTCTTTCTTCCAGGGTGCCTCTTTCTCTTAATCTTCATGCTTAAAATCTATATTAAAATCTCTTTAATAACCCCAAGATCTGGTTCATATTGCCTTGAGATGAACTAGCTTTACCTGGGTAAAGGAGATCCTTAAAAGCTAAAGGGAATGTCTTTGACTTTGGGTATGAAGCAGCGTCTCTGTCCCCCCATCACTGACACCAAATGAGTTCATTACTTCTGAATTTGGTCTCACTCAAGTCGGCAGAGCGCAGCCTGATTGTTCACCAGAATGTGACATGGCATATCAGGCTTCTAGGTCAGTGTCTAATAGAGTCCTTGATCTCCTCAGAAAGCACATGACTGTCTCTATTATTTACATTTCTGTGGGTGTTAGGATTCTCCTCGTTGCCACCAGGATGCCCTATGAAACCCTTCTTATGTCATTCTGAGATTTTGCGGACCACGTGTCCACATTCTCCCATATTGCTACTAAAAATCCTAGCATTGGCTTCACCAAAGCAACAGCCCGGGGCTGGGCACCTATCTGCGCTTTGGTTCCTTTTCTCACTTCCGTGACCAAATATCTGACCAGCAGCAACTTTGAGGAGGAAGAATTTCTTTTTACTCACGATCTGAGGGGCTTCAGTATGACAGCTGCCTGCTCACATCTCAGCAGACCAGGGGCAGGGGAAGAAAAATGCTGGGACTCAGCTGCTATCTCCCCACCTCCCCTTGTTTTCTTCTATTCAGTGTAGAGCCCCAGTCTCTGGGATGGTGCTGACAGCTTTTAAAAACTGCCCCTCTCAGTGAGTCATCTCTGAAATATCTTCCCAACCATGTGAAGGAGTGTGCCTCACTAAAACCCTAGGCTTCTCTTTATCTAATCAAATTAATGACCACATACTAACCAATGGGTTAGAAAACTTGACTGCTCCATCCCCAGGACTTGCACAGAGTTGAGGAGAGGAGAGTCTATGTCTATACAGTGCACAAAACCAAAGGAAGTATAATTTATACAGAATAACCTCTTCTATAACCCTTAGGTCCTATAAATTGCTATCCAGTTTCAAAATCATGTTAGTTTAATCAAGACTTGGCTGTTGTGAAGTAAGGGTAAATAAGAACGGCCTGAAATTCTAAGTCTGTGATGGACTTTTTCTTCTGTACCTTTGAATCTTACCTATAACCAGAGCTAGAGAATGTAAGAGCCAATGGTAAATTGTCACGGGAGGGTCCAGTTTTGGAGGAGTGACATTCTCAAAGCCTAACAATAAATGGTTAAAACTAACAGGGTCTCTGAGGAGCTCGTACACAGAAACTACTTCCATCTACAAAGCAGATACACGCAGAGCCAGAGAAACCCATCCCGGGAAGAACTCTGCCTTCTAGAAGGCAACAGAGACTCTCCCACGTGCCCTGGAGAAGTGTTCACAGCTCTGTAGTTTTCTGAGGTGGGGCTAAGGAATGCCAGAGGACCAGAATGAACCCACACTGGACTCCATGACACTTCCTTGGGTACATGACATCACTAACCTGTTGCTCTGACATGCTCTGAGGACATAAGCCACTGATGCTCAGGCTAAAGCACATCAACATTTCCCACACAATTAGACTCTTATCAATTTCTGGGGCACACTTTTTGTTTCATATCAATGGTGGCCACGCACAAGAACTGGCATTACACAAAGCATCATGGTCAACTGGCTTTGGTCTTTCCTGGATTTATTTGATGTCTTTGGGTGGGGGGTTCTTTTGTTTCTTGAGACAGCACTGTTCTGTGTAGCTCTGGCCATCCTGGAACTCAATCTTTAGATGAATCTGGCTTGGAGCTTACAGAGATCAGCCTGCCTCTACCTCCTGAGTGTTCGTGTTAAAGGTGTGGGCTACCACCACCCACTTCATTTAAAGTCTTCTAACAGTACAAAATCGTAAGTTCTATAAGATGCTAAGTTTATTCAAAGGTAATATAGAACGGGCATCTAAACATTCAAGATGGGCAAATACAGGCACTCATAAATGTACATACACACATGAATGTTATAACACTGGCCAGTGAAGATAAAACTATTAAGATAAAGAGAGAAATGACCAACATTGTTATGTCAACATTCTCAACTGGCTATGTTTGCCTGGTAGGTATCAATAACAAAATTTAGAATTGAATATAAGTTGGATGTGGTAATTCATGCTGACTTAGGAAGATTGTTGTGAGTTTAAAGCCAGCCTGGGTTATGCAATGAGTTCAAGGCCAGCCTGAGCTGTATAGTGAGATACTGTCAGAGAGAGAGAGAGAGAGAGAGAGGGGAAGGGAGGGAGGGAGGGAGGGGGAGAGAGGGAGAGAGAGAGAGAGGGAGGGAGGGAGGGAGGGAGGGAGGGAGAGAGGGAGGGAGGGAGAGAGAGAGAGAGAGAGAGAGAGAGAGAGAGAGAGAGAGAGAGAGGGAGGGAGGCTGAGACCCCTGTCAAGACCAGAGCAGCATCACTGCTTTCCTGCTAAAAATCAGCATTTGATAAATTCCTGCATGGATGGTATCCTTAGTCAGAGTTACTATTGCTGTGATGAAATGTCATGGCCAAGCAGTCACTGAGAACTCCGAACAGGAACTCAAACAGGGCAGGGACATGGAGGCAGGAGCTGATGCAGAGGCCATGGAAGGGGTGCTGCTCACTGGCTTGCTCCCCCTGGCTTGCTCAGCCTCCTTTCTTATAGAACCCAGGACCACCAGTCCAGGGGTGGCACCACTCCGAGTGAGCTGGCCCTTTCTCCATCAACCACTAATTAGAAAATGCCCTACATCAGAATATGATAGAAGCATTTTATCAATTGAGGTTCCCTCCTTTCATATAACATTAACTTGTTGACATAAAACTAGCCAGCACCAATGGTATTTAATAATACTTGTTGCAAATTTTTTTATAGTCTGCAAGTTTCTTTTAAAAAATAATTCTCTGCATCTGTAAGTAATTTATGCTAAAGACGCCTATTTTTTCCTGGAAACAAATACAGGTTTGTTTCTTTTTCCAATTACTACCATTTTGGACATGGGAAAGTACACACACATTCTTTCTAAGAAAACCATCCTGGGTGGCTGCAGTCCTGTGGGTAGTTAGGCTCACAGATGATGAAATGCTCTTAGATATTTGAAATTAGTCTCTGGAATATGAAGTTAAGTGGGGATAGAGGAATAGGGATAGAATTTGGACAACTAGTTTTTAGGACTGAAAAAGAGCAGCCGCCAGGAGGCTTGTGCTGAGGTCCAGCCTGGAAGTAGCTGGAGAGTCCTGGCTGGACCCAAGGCTATCCCCCTAGAGATCTGAGAGCACAACACAGCTTGCTGGTAAGCTCGCCATTCAGATCCTAGGCTCCTGCTACCACTATACAGAACAACCCAGGGGGAGGAGAACTTGGAAGAACACAGTTAGGGATGGGCATGAAGCTCCGCTGTAGAGTGATTGGTTAACCTTGGCTAACCTATACCAGGTTATTGATTGATTGAGATTGATCTCTGGCACAACCGGAAAGAAGAACAAAAGAAATAAATGAAGAGGGGGTAGGAAGAAGAAGATGTAGAGAGGGGATGATAAGAAGGAGGAGGATGAAGAGGATAAAGAGGAAGAGGAGGAGAGAGAGCATCACAGTGCAATATTCAGTGCCTGACTACTCCCGTAGCTGTGACCCTGGATATCTTCGCAGTAATCCTGGTCCTGCCTGAGGATGGGGTTGCCATCCTCTTTTACCCATGGAGTCTCTCCCCAAAATCTCTGTCTCCTGAAACCTCTGTGTATTAACAGACTTACCTGCCACTTTCAACTTGCGGGGAAATAATTCCTGGATCCACATCTTCCAGCAGGAATCAAGCATCTCTCCGTGTTTTCAGATCAGTGTTGTCAGGGTTACTTCTGGAGGTACCCATGATGTCTCCTAAGGAAAGTGTCTTTCTGTAGCCGGAGCACCAGGCCCCTCCCAGTGCCTGCTTCCTCCATCTTGTTTTTCCCAGCTATTTGCACAGTGCTGATAGCCCTCTGACTAAAGGACACTGGGAAACTACTCTGAAAACTGGCTTAAGGGAGCAGGGGAGGCTTTCTCCTTGATCTTTATCATTTTTTAAACCAACAATCAAATTCCAGTAAGCTCTTTTTATCCAAAAGTCATAGGCACTTAACATTTGACAATCTTGCGTAATAATAATTGATTATCAGTGAACACACCCATGGTTGTGGGTAAAAGTTTGGTAAGAAATGGAAAATGTATAGTCGCAGAGATGGAGAGATAGAGAGATGGAGAGATAGAGAGATAGAGAGGTGGAGAGATGGCCCCTTTTGCCTCCAGATGAACTCATGTACTAAGAAGAAAAAAGCGCTTTATGATAGAAGTTCCCAGCCAGCAAGGTGTCATCTGAATCCTGTGAGGGAATACTGAGCTCAGAGAGAATTCGATGAAATCACTGATGTTTGTGTGTTCTAGAGATGGTTGGTTGTGAGCCGTCATGTACATTCTGGGAACCAAACCAGAGCCCTCTGCAAGAACAGCCAGTGCTTGTCGTAACTGCAGAACCAGCCACAGGTGTCCTATCTTAGGAAATGGAGGGTTAAGTGACTAGAGGGTAAAGGATTATTATTCCTCTAGTTGTCAGATGACAGTTCTGACCATTTTCAGGTAGAGAGATTGGTGGAAGAGAGGGAGAGATGGGGAGAGTGCTAAGGAACCAAAGTATGGTGTCTTAGTCGGGGTTTCTATTCCTGCACAAACATCATGACCAAGAAGCAAGTTGGGGAGGAAAGGGTTTATTCAGCTTACATTTCCACATTGCTATTCATCACCAAAGGAAGTCAGGACTGGAACCCAAGCAGGTCAGGAAGCAGGAGCTGAAGCAGAGGCAATGGAGGGATGTTACTTACTGGTTTGCTTCCCCTGGCTTCCTCAGCCTGCTTTCTTATAGAACCCAGGTCTACCAGCCCAGTGATGGCACCACCCACAATGGGCTGGGCCAGGGATGGCTCCACCCACAATGGGCTGGGCCCTCCCCCCTTGATCACCAATTGAGAAAATGCCTTACAGCTGGATCTCATGGAGGCATTTCCTCAACTGAGGCTCCTTTCTCTGTGATAACTCCAGCTTGTGTCTAGTTGACTCAGAAGCAGCCTGTACATGTGGTTAAATGTAAATAACAGGGGGATTGGGCAAAGAATATATGTTATTCCGTGTGTGTTACTTTAGATACAGTCCTGTGATTCTGAAACTATGTCTATCTAAAAATTGAAACATGTGTTTCTAGAGACCATAAGGCCACTTAGAAACCAGGTTTGGCATTTGTAGAATTGGAACTCAGGGTGGTGAGACCAGCTTGATAAGGAGAGGAGAGCTGGGCATCCATGCTGAAGATCTGAGGCCACTGGGGCCTCCCTCTCTCAGAGAGAACAGAAGCATGCTCACCCCGGTTCTTCTTACCTTCCAGACAGGGCCTGACAGAGCTTGGAAACCTCTAATCTGATTGCATGAGGCAATCTTTAATGTGTAGTTCACCGTTTTGGTGTAGCTACCGTGCAGTACACTTCTGTGTATCATCCAATGGCAGAATAACTTCGGTAAGACTCAAACTGTAATTATGGAATTGGCGTCATGATTCTTAGCATGCGGCTCACTTTTAATAACGTATTGTTCAGGTTTGCTCCCTGGTAATGTCGGACAACTGACTCGGTTGGGAGCTGGAGTTCCCTGTTTGATTTGGAAAATGGAGCAGGGCTGGGGTTTCTTAGCTGAGGCTGTGTCTGTGGCATCTCAGGCTGAGAAAGTGACTGAATAAAAAGTTTCAACGTCTCTTGAGTGAGCGCGCGCGCGCGCGCGCGCGCGCGCGCGCACACACACACACACACACACACACACACACTGTACTACAAGGTTCAAATCCAACACATCCACTTCACACAGGGAATTCGGGCAATCTGCCTATTCATGCCGAGCCTTTTCTACCTACACAGTGGAAAGAGCAGAACATGGTTGTGAGGACTGAGTAAGAGTCTCTTTGAAGAGCCTGCCTGGTGGTGGTTATGACAAAGAAGCCACTAATTACCTCCTTCCCCAAAAATCTGGGTGAACTATTACTCCTGGTTCCCTTGGAAAATTCTCCCACACCCTTCCAGCAAAGTGAACTTTCTCATCTCTGAAGTACGGTTTTCTAAAACCAGCAGGTTTCATGATAATTGTGCCAAAATGGGCGACTGAATCTCTCAGTGGTTCCTGATGGCATCTCGTTAATAGAGCGATCTAGGGAGCTTGAGGTTGTTGGGTTTCCCTCCAGACACTGACTTGATTGGTCTGGCAACGATGCTTTGTGGTATTGCCATTTAGATCACATGGGTCTCCAGCCAGGCTTGAAAACATCCAAGGGAGTCTCTCTGTCCGCTCCTCACAAGAGTCAAACAGGAGCTTGTGCAAAGAGGTGTGTGTGTGTGTTTGTGTGTGTGTGTGTGTGTACATGCTGGGCTCAGAAATCTGGACCTCTGGAGAAAAATTCCCCAGGAGAGTAGAAGGGGCGACAGTGACAGTCAATGCCAAATAACTTAATCTTATCCTGATTTGCCACACGCTATTAGCCAAGACTCCAAGGGCTCAAGGTAAGAGTGCAATTACAGCTAATGTATTGAAGAGGTCATTCAGCAAAGCCCAGAGTATGAATTCTCAGAAGGTGAATTCCTCTAGAGCAGTGGTTCTCCCACTTGCTAACGCTGTGACCCCATAATTATGGAACCCCCATGGTTATGGACCCCATGTTTATGTGACCCCATGGTTATGGGACCCCATGGTGATGGACCCACAACCATAAAGTTATTTTCATTGCTACTTCACAACTGTAATTTCACCACTACTATGAAATATAATTTAAATACATGTATTTTCCAATTAGCCCCTGTAAAAGGATCATTCAACGCCCTCCCCCCAAGAGGGTTGGGGTGCACAGATTTTGAACCACTGCTCTATAGGATACTTGACAGATAACAGCTCATGTGTACCACAGATTCCCAGGGTAACCCACTGGCTACTCTTCAGCAGGACAGTGACAGTAACATTGTTCGTTATGGGAATAACCTCACTCTTATTGTTTTCGTTTGAGGAAGTCTTCCCGTGGCTTAGTGATGGGAATCCTCTGAAAGGTGTGCTCTTTCGTGATTTAGTCTTCTGGTGGACATTGTACACTCACTTAAATCTAAGTGCTCCAGGTCACTTAATCACTTACTTTATTCCTTCTTGATGCCACCAGTAGTGTGGGCTTGTTGGCACCCGCATCACCACAGTCACTGTAGAGCGGTCTTACACCATGGGCGCTATGACAGTTATGACATCACTAGGTGATACAGCTTTTTGTTTTCATCTTCGAAGTCCCAGGGTTCATTGAAAACATGAGCCAGGCACTGCCGGTGCTCACACCTTTAATTCCAGCACCTGGGAGGCAGATCATATTTCAAGCCCAGCCTACTCTACAGAGTTGAGTTCTAGAACAGCCAGGATTACAAAGAGAAACCCTGTCTGGAAAAGAAAAGAAAAACAACAACAAAAAAAGAGATGTATCTTTATGCAAATGTCAGTCTTCCTCAGTACAAAGGACGGCTCCACTGGACTTTGTTACAAAGTGGCTGCTCTGACCTGTTGAACTGCAATTAGGGGATCCCAGAAAACAGAAGTCAGATTAGCATAAGTGGGTATCATAGTGTCAGGCTAATTGTGTACCTTGGTTCAGGAAGGGGCGTTCGTTTATCGAGTCAAAACTTTGGTTTGAACAAGCCATCTTACAACAAGCACTGGTTATGCACCTACAGTATGCCAAGCATTGTGTGTACACACAGGGACATAAGGGCACAGCCTTTGTTAAAAATGTGGTAACAGCTACCGGGACCACGCGCTAATCAATGCGAGCCCGGCTACCGAAGGAGGGCGGTTCTTGATAAGTAGACTTCCTCAGCTCCATTTTCCTGGAGGCTTTAAGCTATTGACACGCCTTTTAAATGCTCAGCTAGTTCCCACTCCTCATTCCAGCGAATATCTCGAGCACCCCTGGTACACCTTTAAGGAATTTGGTGTTTTGATTGTTAAAGCAAAGATTCTCATTCCCAGTACCCTTCCCCAACTCCTGTCCAAACATCTACTCGCTGGTACCCATTTCTCTCTGGGGAGCTCCAAACATTCACAGTGATCAGAGAGTGCTGCTTCTGTTCCTAAGCACACAAGGCGCTGAGGAGTTGGGTCAGCAACGTGGGGGGAACGTTTTCACGACCCTTGAGAACCCCCCCACTCCCAGATCTTCCATGCAACCCTAAGGGAGAATGCTGTTTCCGAGGCTGCCCCCACTCTTCCAACTTGCATGCTGGGTCTCCAAAGTCTGTTTGCTTGCAAAACCCTGCGCGACGGCCACACCAAATACCAAACCTTGGACAGGAACCAAACGGTCACTTCCCCGCCCTCCCAGCACAGTATGCAAATCCGAGCACCAGGAAGTAACTGGGACCTCTCGGGCCGAGCCCAGCGACAGCCAGTTCCTCTCCCACCAAGGCGGGCCTGGGCGCCTCCCGGCCAACGTTCTGCAGCTTGTAGCCTGCTGCAGGCCGGGCACTGTCCCCTGAGCAGTGTGCCCGCAAGCCCGGCTACGCGTCCTACTTCCCGGGCCCAGCAGCTGCTTCCCAGGCGGGCCCCGCAGGGCTATCCCGTCGCGTACGCAGCTTTTAACCGAAGTCACCGTGGAGTTCCGCCGCCCCGAAACTTCCACCGTGAGCGAGTGAGTCAGGGGCTTGAACACAGGGTGCTGTGTAGGGTGGACCGGGCAGGGACTGGGGATGGGTCATAGACCGGAGCACTGGTCGCTTTCTTGGCTCGGGACCCGGGGTTTCGGTGCAGCCACGGCTCCCGCAGCAGAGGTCGCGCACTGTTTCTTGGTGGCGCTGGCGCTGGCCCCGGGTGGTGGTGAGAGCATCCAGACTCCTCCAGCCTGGGGAGACTGTGACTCGCCCGGGCGATCGAGCGGGGACGCGGGGGCGGCGACTCCGCAGGTGTCCGCAGCGGAGCGACGCGGAGGCGTGGTGGGAGGTGCGCACGGGGTGGGCGCCCCTGGGTCCTTGGCGTCAGTCTCCCGCATGCTCGCTCTAGCTTTTCTGGCAAGGCAAGGAAGCCTGAGTCCACTCCGATTAGAAAGGGAGTCGCCTGGGATCCAGCCTCCAGTCTCCCGGCCAGGAGAAGTGGGGTTTGACCCCAGCCCCTCTCTAAGGTTGGCTGGCGGCTGAGGTCCCTGGTGACGTCGAACGGCTGCCACCGAGGCTGTAGCTCGACCTCCCGCGGAGCTCGGCTTCTGTCAGCGGGCAGAGGAGTAGTCCGACGCCTTGGCCAAGAGGAAGCTGGAGTTATTTTAAGAATTCAGGGATGCCTTTCCTTCAGAATGGGGGGAAGGGTGTATGCGACAGTTCCCACTCGCCCGCCTTATCTGGGCTGGCTGTAGTGGCTTCCCTAATGCTGTTTATGTGGTGTTTTTTTTTTTGTTTGTTTGTTTGTTTTTGTTTTTTGTTTCTTCCCCAATTGTCCTACCACTCTGGGCGCTTGTGGTTGTTTCTTCATTTCTTAGAGTACCGGTGTTTGTGTTAATTAAGCTAATCCGCCCAACTTCCTTGCTGCTCAGAATGCAGGTGGGAATCTAGGCCAAGCAGTCTCTCAGTTTGTGTGTGACTGTGGATTATTGAAGTTCCCGGTTTGGGTTTCCTCCTGATTGACAATGGACCTACTTCATAGGTTTAGTACACTGAAGGTCCTCGGAGAGTCTCCGCGTTATGTAGTGCTACTCGGTACAACTGATTCTCCATTAAAAATAAATAAATAAACGGAGGTCTTGGGTGGGTGGCACTTTGGTGATTTTTAAACCTGAGACCACATGTCTGAGGTGAGCTAGCTGACTTTTGAAAATCTATTTAGTATTACCTGAAAGGTGTGCTGCCCCAGAGGTCCCTCAGACCCCCTCAGTTCAAGAGGCCCCGAGACTAATGAGGAAGACGATGGACTCTTTGCCCAGAAGCTCAGCTAGCTGTAGGGTGTTTTGTCTCTGTGCTGTCAACACCCATAACGTGTTTTAGGGAAATAGGCTCTGCCTTGCGGGTGCTGGAGCTTCCTGAGCCCTTCTTAAGTGACAGAAAACTCCCCTCCCCCTAAGACTGATGCTTACCCAGTCATTTGGAGAAAGGCAGGGGAGGGGGGGTTGATTTGGGGGTTTTGTTGTTTTTAAAATTCGTCTCACAAGAGCCTTGACAACGAACCTCTTGGTTTGTAAGTGGAGTAACCTTCTGAAGAGGGCAACAGATGTGGAGGAAGAGAGGTCGGGAGCCAGGAATACTGAGCTCTGTGTGGTGTAGGAACCATTTGCCAGAGCTGAACTTTTGGACCAGCCACTTGGACCATGGATTGAGCTGGCGCTCCTCAGGGCAGATGTCCATGGGCTTTTCATCCTGACAATGTCAGTGCCAAGACAACGATGTTCTCTTTCTTGTCCCACACAAAGTCCTGGCGCCTGGTGCTTGGTCGCCTGGTGCTTGGTCGCCTGGTGCTTGGTCCGGGCTCAGTGAGGATCCCTTGAAGGAGGAAGGAAGGCTGCCTACTGGGCACAGTAGGGGACTTCTGACCCTTTCTGTCTTGGTTTCTGTACTATGGGGAGGTCACTGTAGAATAACAGCAGAGCCAGGAAATCCCTGGTCATGACTCTACTCCCTGTGGCTTGGAGGAGGTAAGGCGGTTTCTGTAGAGGCTGTCACCCTAATTTATTTCAGAGCAGAAAAAGCAGTCCTGCACAGCTTTGCAAATCAGAGACTTCCAAGACCTCCTCATTCCTGCGGTGTCTGTGTTCAGAAAACAAATTACAGAAACATCTGGGGTTAGAACTTACTCTTACAGAGATACCACTTGAAGCCATATGATCATATGTAAACCTGCACTGATGTTACAAACAGGAGCACAATATGTATACATGTACAGCATAAGATGTTGTTACAGCTCACTGGGACCAAGGAAGCACCAGATACATAGATTAACACAACACTCAAGTTCATTAACTGGTGATCTATTGGCAATGGAACCAGCCTGGGGCCTTTCTGAGCAGTTCTTAGCATTGAAGATGATTCTCTCTCTTTCCCTCTCTCTCTCTCTCTCTCTCTCTCTCTCTCCCTCCCTCCCTCCCTCCCTCCCTCCCTCTCTCTCTCTCTCTCTCTCTCTCTCTCTCTCTCTCTCTCTCTCTCTCCTTCCTTCCTTATTTATTTGCTTGTTCATGACTTCTGAGGCTTTCTCAATGCTGACTTCATTTGGACCCCCTCATGGTTCCCTACAGGATAGGCCAGGACAGACGTGGAAAAAGAGATTCAGGAACTTGTCTCAGTTAAAAGGTTAAACGGTCTTTGGATAGTACCGGTGTGTTTTTCCTACTTTGCCAGTAGCCAATTACTTAAAATTGATTTATTATTTAATCACATTTGAGAAAGAGAATTAGGAAGTCATTTTCTTTACTTATTTGGTAGTGTTTTGTTTTGTTTTTTAAACTAAGTATGGGGATATGTAGAAGGAGATCTCCAGGAAGCAATCTTTTATATTTTCAGAAACGTTTCCCCTTAGGTGTGGACAGTTCATAACTGTTATGGTGATAACCTGTATATCAGCTGCAACTGCCTTGGTTACAACACTTACTAGTCAACCATAAATGTCCAAGAACTAACTTTCAAAAGAATTCTCTCTGCCATCACTGGAAATAACTTGTCCACATGCTGTACCAGCTCTCTGTGCTTGTTAGGGTAAGAGCACCATTCCCAATGAAACTACGAAACCCAAAAGACCCATGCAGAAGACCATGTGTCTGGCCTTCTGGGTGTCTGCTGGGCTTCCTATCTTTTAATGAAGAGAAGGAAATGGAAGAGGAGGGTCCTTTTCCAGTCAGAAATACCGAAGTATTTCTACAGCCGCCCAGTTTCCTGATGCTTAAATTGTGAAACTGAACTCTGTCATCATTTCTAACACTTAAGTTCCCATTTGAGAGGAGATACTCAAGTGCAGAAAATGGGGCGTTAACTGAGGGATTAGAAAGTGTGTAACAGGGCAGTGTCAAGACTTATGTCTTTGTCTTGAGATGGCAAGAGGACCTTTCCTGTAATGTTGAGTGACAAACTTACATAATTATGTCAAATTCTGCCACAGTCCCATTTCTTCACTTTTAGTCCTTCAGTCTTTCCTTCATCTTTCTCTAGCTCTCCTTTTCCATCCTTCTTATTGGATAAGCCATTGGATTTGTTGCTTGCCATGAAACTGCTTCTTGAAAGTTGTGTTCACAGTTGGGACGCAGTTCTCTGGAAGCCCTGCTGACTTCACTGCGTCTTATCAACCACCAATGTCTTTCTAGGGTAAGTCCTGCCATCTTAGAAAGACTCCTCTTTCTGTCACTGGCCTGAGGCTAGTTGAGCAATTATGTTCTCACTATTGTAGCCACAGTCACGGGTACCCACAATCATAGTTCATAAAGCTGAGGTCCCTAATTTGTGCTGTTATAAATGGTGTCATATAAAACCACACAGAAGCGAAAATCACAGTCATTCATCTTGTTTTCAAGACCTGGCCTTAAATTTCCCAGACAAACCTCAAGGTCACTATGGAGCTGAGGGTGACCCTGGACTCTTGAGACAGCTCACCTACTTTTAAGGGCAAAATTACAGGCGTGTGACACCAGGTCTGGCTCATACATCAGTTTGAGAGACAATTTCTTAAGTGTCTTATTGACTAAGAGGGAGCCTTCCTATGTGTGTGGCCTGGACCATTTCCAGTTTATTTTCTTTCCTACAGTTTATACTTCAAAGTCATTCATTTCCTTTGTGCCCAATTCCACCTTTTTTTTTTTTTTTTTTTTTTTGTAAATATTCAAAATGTCGAAGGTTATCTTTCTGACTCCAGGCCATCTTGATTGGAAGCTACTCTTGAACACACCTCCTCCGGTCCCCTCCTCTCTCTGTGCTAACAAGACATCTGTTGGGAAGCTATATACTAACTTGGAAGGGGATACTTTTGAGTGCAAGGAGTCCATAGGTGAGACTGTAGAGGTGGATCAATGTTTACTCTTGTTCCTGAAGTCTAGATGGCTACTTGGTGCTTGGTCTTGTAAGTGTCAACTCCCATGAGGCTGAGGGAATGGAGAAATAGGTCTCTGAGAGACTCTCCAGAGAGGGAGGACTACTTCTGCTTTCCACGGGAAAGCTGTGTTGCTGAGAACAGAAATCAGCCAGAGGGAGAAGGCACAAAGGAAGTGATACCCCCCACACCCTGCACCATCCAGTCATTTGCCTGTGGGGCCCCTCCCTTCAAACCACTCAGAATCGCCTTTCCCTTGGGGTTCTTTCTACCAGCCTTGCTTGGTCAACAGGTTCATAGCCAGCTTTCCTTGGAAGAAGACAAGGAGGATGGGTGGAGGAAGGGAGAGAAGAGAGAGGGAGACTGAGCCAGAGGGAGAAAGGGTGAAGACTCTTCCCAGGCAAAGACCCTCAGCAGGAAGCTGAATATTTTGAAATATATAGTCTTGATTTTTTTCAAGCACCAGAAAGATGTATGTTTTGAAATTTCCCCTCATGGAAACTCAAAGTAAGATTTCACAATCTTTAAATGTTCTCACAATACAAGATCTTGACTGTAGTAGTTTAAGGATTATTTTTTTAAGCTCCTGAATTATAGTCTTTTGTTAAACTCTTCAAATGCAGCAGTACTGTGAACTCTCCACAAGCACAACCCCTGACCTAAAAACATACTTAACATATGCCCATAGCACATAAAAACCAAGTGGACAAATCAAAGGACGTCGAAAACTGACTGAAGAGCTTGTCTTTTATATCAGGGTGGTTGGGAGTCCTCCTGATACACTTGGGCTGCAAGTGAGCAGAGGTGAACCTGGGTCTGGCTGTAGATTTGTTAAAGAAATACAGATTCAGCTGGCTAGGGTGAGACACAGCTGTAGTAGCAGCTATTCAGTAGGCTGAGGCAGGAGGGTCATTTGAGCTCCTGAGTTTGGGGCCAGCATAACCAAAACAATGAGATCCCATTTAAAAACCACACAATCCAAATACAAATTAAGAGACATGTATCCATGTAGCATGTAGTCTTTGCTACCCCCCCTTTAAATGCTCCAGGATGCCCAGGTTCCCTTGGATGTATGCATAACACACACACACACACACACACACACACACACACACACACACTTACTTTCAACCTTTCTTATGACTCGATTGCTGAGTGTTTCCAATCTTCCACCGCTAGTGTGCCCTTCCCAATACTCTTAGTTCGGCACCATAAATCTGCCCTCAACTTTAGTTGCTCAGTTGCCTTCTCCCTGTTCAGCAACCCAAAACTTCCCTCAGCTTTAGTTGCCCTTCTAATCTCTGTTTGGGGAAACGGCCTATGGCCACTCAGCCTGAGATCTCAACATGGCTGGTTACCTTTTCTCCCTCCAAAGCATGGTGAAAATCTCCCTCTTCTCCTGCATCTCCTAGCTTGCCTGTGGGGACCTGGAACTCCAGCTTTTTTCCTTCCACCCATCAGCTGGCTCACGGCATCTTTATTGATCAATCAAGAACCAACTGGGAAACAGGACCTTAGCATCAGAACCACCCACTACATGTCCTTACAAAGGAATATCCTCCAAATATAAACGCCTTAAATAGCATTTGATTGCAAAATGCTCCCACTCCCTGTCGTATGTTTTTGTGTGTGCATGAGATCATGCATGGAAGCCTTAGGTTGGGACTCCTTATTTAGAGTTCTTCTAGATGGTTCTTTTAGGGAAGGGTCTCTCAGGCTAACCCAGAGCTCACTCATCTTGCTAGCAGGCATCTTCAGGAATCCTGTCTGCCTCTCAAGACTGGAATCACATGAACGTGGATTCTGTGGCCCCTTGTTTCAGCTGCAGGTGCTTTAGCCATGGAGCCATCTCCCCAGCCCAAAGGTGCTTTTTAAAAGCTGAATGCAACTGAGGAACGATAAGAGTAGGGGAAATAGCCTTCCCCAGGGAAGACCCCCCCAACTGTTTTTGTAATACCAGCCATAGGTCTTAAGATCAGATGCTTACAGATAACATTATACAGACTGAGCAGGTTGTATTTATGTGTTTAGGAACACACACACACACACACACACACACACACACACACACACACACACGTGTAACAACAATTAAAGCGAGGCCATGAATTTGAGAGACTTTCAGCATTAAAGGGAGGGAAGGGAAGGAGGAAATAGTGTAATTCCAAAAGGAATATTAAAATAATATTAAAAATAATAAATTTTAAAACCTTTGTGACTCATACATTAAAACTGTACACATTTGTGAAGTACCCTGAGATGTTTGAATACAGATATGTCTACATTCTACAGTGTTTAAGGGGGTATGAATCTGTCCCTGCCATAATTTGCATCTGGGATGGTCTCTAAAGTATCTGTGTTTAAGGCTTCGCTCCCAGTTTGGTGCTGTGCGGAGGAAGTGGGACTTCCCAGAGCAGGACCTCATGGGAGGTCTCCAGGTCATTTTTGTTACACTCTTAGAAGCTATAGTCAGTTCTCGGGCCTCCTTCTTCCTCTGCATTATTTCCTACTGAGGAGATGAGTGTGTTTTCTGTGCCACATGCTTCATCCACAATGTGCCTCTTTGTCATAGGCTCAAAGCATGGGGACCACGGATCATGGGCTGCTCCACTCCGGGTTAGGTGCCAAAACAAAGTGCTTCCTTTCATTAAAAATAAGTAAATAAATAATAAATAAGCATTATAGCATCCCTTAAAAAACTCATCAGTGGGGAATACGATTTATAAGCTCTACTTGTCAATGTTTTTATTCTAAAGTCTTCATAGTGTTTTTTTTTTTTTTTTCTGGGAGGATAAATGGGTGATGGTTTATTTATTTACTGTGGCATTGTGTGTACTAAACAATCTTTCTACCGCCTGCTTATCTCTTCCAACTCACATCCTTGTTCTATTTTACATCTATTTATTTGCATATGTGTGTGATACTGGCAAACACTATACAACCAAGCCTAATCTCAGTCCCTTTAAACATACCGGGAAGTGATTGTATTACTCACAGGAAGAATCTCCTTCACCCCTCCCAGAAAAAGGAGGAGAGGAAACACAGGAGAAACCCCTGGTACAGAGCTCCAGTTCCTGCTTGGAGGATGGATGCTGCTCAGTCCCACACACCAAAGGTAGCCTGCTGTTGTCTGCTCCACTGTCCTGTCAGCCTACAGACAGAAAAACAAGGCTGGCAAAGGATGCTCTTTCATGACAAAAAAGGAGTAAAAGTGCCCCAAGTTAAGATAATGGGAAACCTCAATAAACACATTTTAGGGTAAAAATACCTTATTTTGAAAGCATCTCTCTAAATTGCCCAGGCTGGCCTTAAATTGAGCAGAATACACACAGTTAACAAACAATGGCAGACACAGAGGCTACAGGCATAAGTTAGGGAGGTGAGGAAACTGGATTCTTGAAGGCTGCTTGTGAGGATGATGCTGTTGTCCTTAGTGATTTGTGGGTAATTGGTTCAAGGACCACTCAAGGATGTGACCTCACGTAGTCTCTGAAGTTTGGGCAGCCATCTCTAGGTTACTTATGATGCCTAAAACAATATAGAAAGAGTAAAAATACTTTTTACATGATATTCTTTTTTAATTATTTATTATTTTATATATTATGAGTACACTATAGCCATCCTTTGACACACCAGAAGAGGGCATCGGATACCATTACAGATGGTTGTGAGCTACCATGTGGGGATTTGAACTCAGGACCTCTGGAAGAGCAGTCAGTGCTCCTACCTGCTGAGCCATCTCTCTAGACCACTAGAAAAAAAAAAGTTTATACTCGTTCAGCAGTGGCACGTTTTGTGAATTTTTCCTGTCAGTCGTTGGTCGAATCTGCAAACATGAAATCATAGACATCAAGGCCGAGAGTAATTGTGAGCTGCATCCCAGAAATGTAAATATGGAGAACGCTTTCTCCTCCCCACCTTCCCTTCCCTTTCCATGCTTCCCCTCTTTCTCTGCCGTTCACTTCCCTCCCTCCCCTCTCTCTTTTTCTCTCTCCTTCCCTCTTTGCTTCTTCCCTTTGTCTTTTCTTTCTTTCTTGGAGACAAAGTCTTATAAGACACTCGAGACTGGCAGTTAGATTGCTGTCCTCCCCCCACCCCAGTCCTCCCACGTGCCAGGATTATAGGTTTGTGACGTCACATCCTGCTTTAGGAACAGTCTTAACTTATTTTTATTTTTGGAATCGTATCTTGCTATGTATCCTAGGCTGATCTTGCTCATGTTGTGTAGCCCAGGCTAACCTAAAACTCGTTATCTTTCCGCCCCACCCTCCTGAGTCCTGGGTTTATGTGTGTGTGTCATCATGACTGGCCAGAGCATTTCTTTAGAAAGTTCTGTGGTGTTCACTGATCCGTTTGGCTAACTTTTCTGTAGTACCTCCTGGGAGTCCAGCTGGTGTTGACGGAAATACAAAAGGAAGAGCTTTAAGGAGGAAGATACACTGTGAATGACAAGGATTGGATTCTGAGGGGACATCAGTTCAGCTCTGTCACTAGACCTTGTCCTAGAATGTGTAATGAGGCTTGGCGGGAGAATCCCTGACTAAAAATGACAGATTGTTTTTTAAATGAAGGAGAACTTTTAGTAAGGAGCAGCAACTTTAAGTCATAAGCAGCATCCTGACAGTTTTTATAAAGCATATGTGTATGTATGTACGTATGTATATATTATCTATCTTTTTATCTATCTATCATCTATCTATCATCTATCTATCTATCTATCTATCTATCTATCTATCTATCTATCTATCTATCTGCTTCTCAAGACAGTGTTTCACTGTGTAACTCTGGCTGTCCTGGAACCCAAAGAGATCCTTATGTCCCGTCTCTGCTTCCCAAGTTCTGGGATTAAAGACATGTGCCACCACTGGCTGTAAGAAGAGATTTATGATGTAGAATCAGGAGGCAGTTAGCACGTTTATAGCTTTGTAGGAGTGGGGGAGTAACTGAAAGACTCAAAGGGTGTTCTACAAAGCTTAATTCGAAAATAATATCCATTGCTGCTTGTTATGAGAATGGTAGGCTTCACTTGGGATCCTCAAGTGGATCTATGATTGCCACTCTAAGTGCGCCGAGTAACATTGGCCTTGTCTACGTGTTTGTCTACATGCCATTTGAATAAGAGATCTAAGTTTTGGGGCAGTCACCAATCTTTGCCATTCAGTTTAAAGGAGAGGCTATTGTGATGAAACAATCTGGCACCGGTCCTATAATTTATAGCCTACTAAGAGCATCACCATAACTGGAAATGGTATTTGATTAAAACTAAGCAACCGCTTGCATAATTAGGTGTAGTGTACCGAACAGCCACGGTAACCACTCCCTGTGAGATTCTGTTCATCGTCAACTAGAATAGAGTTTGGAGTTTGGATGACCCCGAGACTGACTCTTCCTAGCTGTGGGTTGCTGGGAACCTACTGACCATGCTAGCCTCTGGGAGCTTACATTGAACCTCAGAGATTGCTGGTAAGAGGTCCAAGTTGTGACAGATTGCAAACTGGCTTTGAAACACAGAGCTAGCTAGTAGTTACAAGTGTTAGTGAAACAGGACAAAAGTTGCCCTGTATGGCTACTCAGAAACAAAAAGAAAACAAAACCAAGGAGAAAAGAAACTGATGGCCAGGATGTGGAGAAATGAGTCTCTAAGCATTCATATTGGGCAAGTCAAATGGGGCAGCCATTAAGGGCAGTTCCTCAAGAAATGACACAGCAATCCCACATCTGGGTGTACACCCAAAAGTGGGGCTCTTGAATGATGTATGCCCACCCATGCTCAGTTAATTTAGAATAACCAACAAGCAAAGGCAAGTATGCTATACGCATAGTAGGCTATTTGGCCTAGAAAGGAAATTCTGGCCCTTGATATAACATAAATGAAGCCTGGGGGCGTTTGCAGAGTGAAACAGGCTGGTAACCAAAGGAAAAATAGTGTGTGATCACTGTGATGTTCATGGACTAGTCAATCCACAATGGACAGACAATAATTAGGGTGGTAGCTTCTAGGGGCTCTGAGGAGTTGGGAATGGGGAGATATTGTTTAATGGGTACAGAACTTCAGTTTTTCAAGGTGAAAATAGTTCTAAAGACAGCAATGGCTGCATCAGTGAGTTACAGCCTTAAAGTAGTTCGGGAGTAAATTTTATACTATAGATATTTTTGCTTAAAATTCTAAAGAATGATTTTTTTAAGGTCTACATGCAGTAATATGGACTAGGAGCAGTCTTGAGGATACATCACCGAGTTTGATAAATTCTCTCTTCTGATCCAGCCTCACCTATCAAGCTGGCCAGTGTGTCTGTCTTTGGTCTCTTAGGGTTTCTGTCACTGTAATAGTAATTTTTTTTTTAATGACTCACAAAAGTAACTTAGGGAGGAAAGGGTTTGTCTCGTTGTATGCTTCTGTATGACAGCCCGTCATCAAAGGAAGTTAGAGCAAGAACTCAAGGCAGGAACTAAAGCAGAGGCCATGGAGTCTTGCTGCTTACTAGCTTGCTCTACATGGTTTAATCAACCTGCTCTCTCATGCCATGGAGAACCATTTACCCAGGGATGTCACTGTCTGCTGTGAGCTGAACCCTCCCACATCCATCACTAATCAAGGCAGTATTCTCACGGACTTGTCTACAGGCCAACGTTTTGGAAGCATTGTCCCAAAAGTCCCTCTTTTCAAATATGTCTTGGCTTGTGCCAAGTTGACACAGACCAACCGCCACAGCGGAACACTTGATCACCCCATTCAATGTTAGACCTTGCAGATTTCTGACCAAGTAGGATAATGAGAGGCTTACTACAATAGAGCCTGTGCTGTGGGTGGTAAGGAGAAAGGTTCTTTTCTTGTCCTTTTGAGAACAATCCAGGTTGGCTGCAGGGAGCTCACCTGTGACACAGACTGTCTCCGTCCTTGCAGGTTTGTCATAGATTTCCCTAGAGAACCCTGTAGAATTCCCCCCAGAGAACCCATTGGATTAATGACTTCTAAAGGTACTTTCTGCTGTTTCTCATTGACTTTCTTTCTTTCTCTCTGATAAGCATTAGCTCAGACACAGCTTGAAAGAATGGATATGTGCACACTTATTATCTGTTTGTCTATGTGGATGTGGATGTCTGTGTGAGAGGGTGCATTGGGAGAGGTTCAAGTGTACGTTCAGAGGTCAGAGGTCAGAGGTCGGTGCCGGGTGTCTTCCTCAATCATTTCTCTATCTTACTCTCGTAAGATGGAGTCTCCTGAACCTGGAGCTCATAGCTTCTGCTAGACTGGCTAGTCAGGGTCTCCTTGTCTCTGTTTTCCCAACACTGGAGTTACATGGAGGTGTCACCACACCTGTTTTCTTGTCTCACAAATGCTATGGGTATGAACTGGGATTCTCTGGAATGGACAGAAAGCCATCTCCCCAACCCCTTGAAAGTATATTCCTGTTGGAACTCTCCTCATAGACTTCAGGGGGATATCTGTTTTCAGGGAGGGACACCTTACGTTAACCGACGCATGAGGAAAAGTACAGAAAGAAATGTCCGGTGCGGTGCAAGTGTTGGGGCAATGACAACCTGACCAAGAAACAGTCATCCCCACACAGGACTGCCTATCTACCCACCAAAGCACCATAGTGCTACCCCACACAGGACTGCCTATCTACCCACCACAACACCATAGTGCTACCCCACACAGGACTACCTATCTATCCACCAAAGCACCATAGTGCTATCTCGAAGGTATCCACCTTCCTGCCTCCCCTTTTAACTCAGTTTTCAAGACAGGCAGATTTTTAACAACACAGCGTAAAGGACTGAGAAGCCAAACAAAGCCAGTTGGTCTCCCAAATAAACCGATTTTCACGCTGTGTGTCTGGCTGAAACCATGATCTCGCACGCTGGGCTTACTGCCACTTGGGGACAGAGGCAGGTCCTGCCCTGCTATACACTCTGGCTGTTCTTCTCAAACTTCAGTTTGACCTGAGCCTGATTTAAATGCTTTTTTATTCATCCACTAACTAGTAAAGTTAGTTGGCACTGGCCGCGTGTGGCTTCTCTCCTACCCAGTTCTCACAGTGACACTAATTCCCAAATGCAGATGTGCCAGTGTGACTGGGACGTTTCTACTGACTCCCTGACTTCAGGCATCCTGTGAGTGGCATCGCGCCAGTGTCCGCAGTAGCCTTTGAAGCTCTGTGGACTCAGAAATCCTCTTCTGAGGTTACACCGGATCCATATTCTGATGTCAAGGAACACAGCATCTTCCTTACTGGCTGTTCGGTCTCTGCGTGGGTTAACTTTGCATATTCCATTTCATCAGGGTGCGGGATGGGGGAAGAGAAGCATAATTTAACCTGTGGAATTTGTCAATCCGTGAAGCCGCGCTTTATTTATTCATCATTCAGAAAACATTTCTTGAATGCTCGGCGCTCATAAATATGCATGTGATTAACTGTCAGTTATAACCCCTGGCTCTCAAAAGCAGACTTGTTCCGTACAGAAAGCCACGCTTCCACACCCTTGCCTCTGTATCTTTATTTGTAACCAAATTTGGATTGAAAATATTTTTAAAATTTGCCCTGGTACAAGCAATTGCAGCTCTTTTGGTTGTTGCTCCCTAAACGACACCGGACAACAGGGACTTACACAGCACTTACAATGTATTAGGTCCCGTAAATAATCCAGAGATGATCTCAAGTACATAGTGAATGTGCCTAAGGTCGATGCAAATGCTACACTACTTTATAGAACAGACTTAAGCATCCACAGATTGTGGACAACGATAGACTTTATTCCTTGCCGTCCCAGTTACATTGAGAGACTGCTGTGCTCAGAAAATTAAAGTGTTTCCAAAAATCGAATGAAAAGCCTAAATTTTTTATTTCAAACAAAATAGGGGCGTACCAGGCGGTGGGGTTGTGGGGAAGCTATTTTACCTGTGCAACGTTTCAAAGTGACACCCCGCAGGGGTGCTAAGCCTATGAGTGGACAGCTCACAGCCCTTGACTTCAGTTCATTTCTCCTCAGTAGACAGGCTGAGGGTCAGCATCTGCATTCCGACCGCCGGTGCCTGTTGGCTACCACAGGTACTGCTGAGGACTGAGAGATGAGCGAGTCTCTGGAGTAGAGGAGAGTGTGGGACCCAGGAGCCTGAGCAGAGAAAAGTGATTTCCAAGGGAGGAAGTGAAGCCTCAGTTGAGTATCAGGAAGACAGCAGAAAATGCAGCTGGGCTCAATTCCTGATTATCTTAGCAAAGACTGTAGGGCAGGGACTGGTACCAAGGTACATTGTGGTAGATGTCCATTGTCACTAGGGTGTGTGATGTCATAGCTGAGATTCAGGGACTGGAGTGATAATACACAATATTCCAATGTTGGAATATTGGCTGATGTTTTTTTAGCTCTCCGGTCTTCGTTTTCTGTCATACACAACGTACCAACCAACGTCTACAAGTCCATCTGCTTGTTTTAAAAATGAAATGAAACTATGTGAACTTCACCTTGTTGTGACAAAGTACCCAAAGTATCAAACCTACACACAGAAAACACTACTGTACTTCCTGGGTTTGGAGGTTTTAGGCTAAGATCCACTGATGTCATTGCTTGGGTCTCTGATGAGGCCATATAGCAGAAGAGGAATACAGGATGGACCAAATCAATCACACCTCATGAGCCAAGTCAGAAAGAGAAAGGAAGAAACAATGTTTCATGATCCCCAAGCAACTTGATGACCTCATGGAAGGCTCATCCACCTATTAGCATTTCTCAATATCCACCATGGGGGTGAGGGCCTTTGTGGGCGGGACACTCATCCAAACTATACTAATTCCTCTGAGTTCTTTGAGGACTCTTCACTTACTACAAACATTTGGGTATTGGTTGGTTGGTTTGTCAGTTGTTCTGTAGACAGACTGTGTGCTGCCTAAAGTGTTTTAGAATTCTTGAGCTTAAGCAATTCTCAGGTTGGTGAGACTACAGGTCCATCCCACCATGTTGGGCCAGGTGGTTGTGGTTTGATTGAGCCACAGTATCCCCAGCCTTTTCTCGGTTGTAACAATTCCCTCAACTCTCCCCCAGCCCCACCCACATCACCTTGCTCTATCTTACATTTTTACATCATAACCATCCCGTTTGAGAAATTGAGACTTGTGTGCTCCAAGTGAAATTCACTCTTAAGATGCGAGGGCAGGTTTGGGGAGATGATTGAGTATAAAGTGTTTGCTGAGAAATCAGGAGGAACTGAATTCAGATCCCCTGAAACCCATGTAAAAACTGGCCCGCCATTGCACATCTGTAATCTCAGCAATGGGGAAACAGAGACAAATGAATCCTAGGGTTCACAGAGCAGCCAGCCTAGGTAGGCAGTGATCCCCAGGTCCTGTGAGAAGAGGAAGAAAGGAGGACACCTGATGTCAACCTTTGGTCTCCATGGGCATTTGCACATGCACCAGCCCACATAGACACTGATGTGAGCTTTTATACGTGCACAAACCCCACCCCCATACATGGGGAAGGCAGGAGATGGAGTAGGGGAGAAATAGAGGTCTGGGTATACGTGTTGTGTATGGGGGTCAATGGAGTTACTTCTCCTTCCACTTTATGTGGCTTTTGGGACTCAAACTCAGGTTGCTAGGCTTGTGTGGCAATCGCCTCTGCCTACTTAGCCACCTTGCAGGCCCTTCTTTCCTTTTGGAAAGAGTCTCACTAGGTAGCACAGGCCGGCCATTAACTCAGGGTGCTCCTGCCTTAGCTCTACAGTCCTGTGCACGATCGTTTTGGCTGCAAATATGTCTATGCATTGCTTGTGTGCCTGGTGCCCAAGGAGGCCAGAATAGTGCACTGGACTCCCTGAAAGTGGAGTTAGCCACCACGTGTGTGCTGGTGATCGAACGCCGTGTCTTATGGGAAAGCAGCCAGTGCTTCTAAAAACTGAGCCATCTGACTAGCCCCTCTGTTGTGCCTTAGCACAGCCCTCTCCGTTCCAAGTAAAGAACGGCTTAGGTGTTGTATCTGAGTGACCATCTAAGACCAGAGTGCTTTGGAATTTGTTTTGCAGTTTTTGAATCTAAGCACCTATGAGATACCTTAGACGTGGGTTCTAAGCCTGCACATGAAAGCCATTATGTCTGATGTGTGTCTTACACAGCCAGAAGGCTCAGTGGGCCTGAGTTTTGACTGCAACCTATCACATGAGATCAGGGTTAACATTTTCTTCTTGTGGCTTTTACTGGTGCATGAATATTTCAGATTCTGGAGCATTTCAGGTTTCTTCTCTTTCTTTTTTCTAATTAGAAACATGCATTACCCTATTCTTAAAATGACATAAAGCTAATGTCCTACAGAGAAAACCCAAATTCTTGTCTCCACGTAAATAGATGTCAGGCTTTCTATGAGGAGGTTCCTGGGAACTTTATTATAAAGAGTCTGGCAGCTGGGCCACATTTGGCTTGTATTTCCTTCTGTATTGTTCTTCAACTCTGATATCCCTTCATCTAAATGGAAAACCCATGGCTTTAAAACACTCCAGAATACTCAGTTTGCTGAAAACTTTATAGCATACAATACTATAAACCTTTAAAATAACTTTTCAAAAAGTTTTATTGTCTAATTATGTGTGTATGTATCCGTGTTTAGGGAGTTTTGGGTAGTTGTGAGCCGTCTCACAAGGGTCAGGAAATGCTGGGGTCCTTTGCAAGAGCAGTAAGTGCTCTTACCAATTGAGCCACCTCTCTAGCTGCCCAAAATAACTTTTTACTGTTGGTGTGTTAGTTACTGCTCTTATTGCTATGATCAAATAACCAGTGGGTACAGCTTAGGGAAGAGATGGTTTAATTCACCTCACAGCCTGTCCACTGTGGGAGGGAGTGAGGAGGGAAGGAGGATGGAGGGAGGAGGGAGAGAGTGGGGAGAGAGGGAGGAGGGAGGGATGAGGAGGGAGGGAGGGGGAGTGAGGGAGGAGGGAGTAAGGAGGTAGGGAGGAGGAAGGGAAGAGGTAGTGAGGAGTGAGGGAGGAGGGATGGAAGAGGGAGGGAGGAGGGATGGAAGAGGGAGGGAAGAGAGAGTAAGGAGGGAGGGAGGAGAGTGGGAGGAGGGATGGAGGAGGGAGGGAGGAGAGGGTGAGGATGGAGGGAGGGAAGAGGGAGGGAAGAGGGAAGGGTGCAGAGGGAGGAGGGATGGAGGA
Source organism: Micromys minutus (assembly GCF_963924665.1). Lineage (NCBI taxonomy): Eukaryota > Metazoa > Chordata > Mammalia > Rodentia > Muridae > Micromys > Micromys minutus. The sequence continues at coordinate 10,294,492 of NC_137961.1, forward strand.
GGGAGGGAGAAGGAAGGGAAAAGGTAGTGAGGAGTGAGGGAGGAGGGAGGGAGGAGGGAGGAGAGAGTGAGGAGGGAGGGAGGAGGGAGGCAGGAGAGAGTGAAGGAGCTCCACCTGAACTGGGCAGCTGAATGCTTGGCTCTACTTCTCCTTTCCATTCAGTTTAGCATCTCACAGACAAAGAAGGTCTTCTCCTCAGTCAGTCCTCTGGAAACACCCTCCTGGGCCCTGGGGTTTGTTACCTGGGTGATTCTGAACATCTATTAACTTGACAGTGGAGATTCACCATCATTATCAGCAAATAGTTATTTTACTTTTGAAATGAACAACAAAAAGAAATAGCGATGTGTGTGTGTGTGTGTGTGTGTGTGTGTGTGTGTGTGTGTGAGCATGCTTTGGTCTTTCAATCGATGTTTACGTTTTCTTATATAAGCCAGGTGGACGGCTCTTGTCTCTAGGCCCATCCACCTGTAAGCCAAGACTTAAGAACCCCTTGAGCCCAGAAACTCCAGGCAAGTGCTTTGAATGATTTGTTCACAGTGTCTGATGTTTCTCAGACTGAAGCATTTCTACTCTAACTCAACTTCATTTTGCAGACTTTGAGGTATAATTTACACTGCAGCTTCTGGAAGCCTTGTTGGGAGCATGGCGAAAACTCTTACCATGTCCTTCATTAAGCCAGTGACTTTTAAATTAAGTCTTTTCTCTTACTCATCTTCAGCCTTTAAGATATCAAAAGGCAGTGTGGTCTACCTCAGAATGAGTATCACTAGGAGGGAGCCTGGCAGGGGAAGCCATGTTTTCGGTTCTTATGTGATGCTGGACATGGAGCCCAGGGTTCATTCTCTGCCTTGGAGCTACGCCCTCTGTCCCTAACCAACTCTGAAAGCAATGCTATGTCATCATGTTTTGTCACATTGTCCTGTCCACTCATGCTGTGGGGATGACAGCAGTGAACCCTCCCAGGTGTCCTTTACAGGGGGTATCGGTGAGCCTTGGATCCCCCACTAGTGAACAGACTGGTCCACAGCTTCTTGGGGTTCTTGAAGGATACAATGAGGGCAGTCTGATGCCTCTTCACAGCCCTTCCATCTCCACAGGCAGCACCAGGGAGGTGCACTCAGTAGGTCCACACCCATCTCAGGACCTGGCTCCACAGTGGGAGGCACAAACCCTTACAATCGGAGACATCATTAGGCAAGCCACCACGTGTGTCACACCTTCTGTGGCTGTGTGAGATTTGGTAATTAATGATAGCAGTTCATTTTGAAGTCTTTCTGGGATTCTGTGGATATTTCCAAACATAAGAGAGGCTAGATAAACATTTAACACTTACTTTTGTTTTTGTTGAAACTGGTCGTTATTCAGACCATAGAAGTTTTTGACTGGGCTTTTCTGTGTGTGTGTGGTCTGGCCTTTTTTTTTTTTTTTTTTTTTTTAACCAAGGTCTTGCTATGTTGCCTGGGCCACTCTCAAATTCCTCGAAGTAGCTGGAACCGCAGGCACATTCGCCCATGCTACTATACTTGAGTGTCATTTACTTTTTGATACTGAGGCTTGAACCTAGGGCCTCATGCACACTAGACAAACACTCTGAATTTGATGTAACTGATCTAACCACCATCATCACAAATTTTCTTCCTTTTATCTTTTCTTCCTTCCTTCCTTTCCTTCTTACTTAAAGTATAGGCTCTCACCCTATAAGGCCAAGCTAGTCTTGAGCTTCCCTTTGCCCTACATCTCACATCTTCCTCATTCGCCCAAAATAAAGCCCTTTGCAAGGACCACAGCGGTCCAAACCAAGATGCTCACTTTGACTTGAGCCACCATTGTATTTTGAAGTGTTCGCTCAAGGGAAAGAATGTTTGGATGAACCAAGATGGACAAGGGAGACAAGCACACAGGGGTGATTTGTTTTCCCTGCGTTGTTTAGTCTCCCTAGGAAATGAAAGGTACTTTCCAGTAGAAGACCCGAACCCGGCTGAGGAGGTGGGGTGCCTCCTGCTTCCTCAGCTGATAGAGACCTGAACGCAAAGTCAAGCTGAAGCTCTCCCCCTCCATGAATGGCTACTCTTCAAGGAACAAGCGAGCAAGGGAGCCAGGGCTTAATCCAATGGGCACAGATGGGGAAGCAAGTTTCTCCTTTAGCTGGAAAAATTGCATAATTATGCAATATTGTGATCGTTTGTTTTACCTTCATACAAAACAATAACTAACTTTTACTCAGAGACTCTAATGAAGTTCTTGACTGAGCATACTTTGTTAGATGACTTGTTTCTTAAAAGGTGTTTTATTCGCTCTTGTCACGGATAAGGGCACTGAGATGCAGAGATAGTTACTGAGTAAATGAAACATGAGTCAGCAATCTCATGTGCTGTGCTTTCGTAAGCAGGAGGTAGTGTCCTTGATTTTAGTACATCAGCTGACTTTTGAAAAACTCACAGTAAATATGAGGTGGAGAATATTTTCTGAGCATGCCCTGCGCGCATTCCTTATGCTAAACACTAGTCAAGCTCTGAGTCATTTGGTCATGGTGCCTCTATGAAATAGGTGAAGTTATTCTGTGAGGCAGACAGCAGAGGTTAAAGTGTTACTGTGGTGTTGCTCAGCAAGGTAGAGCTGGAACCTGACCCTAGGAATCTGCTGTCAGGCTGAGCTCTATAAATTTGAGAATGGGAGGTTCTGTTGCTGGCTTGGGAAGGCAAAGACCCAGACACTCCAACCAAGAGAGCTCCACATGCCTGCATGTGCCAGCTTACTGTGGTCATAACTTAAATCGACAAAGAAAATAAGCTCAGTGAAATTAAACAGAAAATTGGTTGCCTACATCATGATCATTTAGCAGCACCCACGTTGGCTTCAGCCGACAATTCCTATTTCCTACCTATTTCCCTTGTCACTATTGGTTGGGAACAAATAATACTTTGTGTGTCTCACCCTTTTCCTTGGATGACTGGTTTTCTGCTTGTCTTTTTCTCTTCCTGCCTGACAGATGCTCTTTGGTACTGATGACTTTGGAATGCTTTCCTTTGAGATGGTACTACAAAATCTTAAACTGTTTCCCAACAGCAAAAGGGAGAATATGTGGTTTTTATAACTGAATAGTTTCTCCTCCTCCTGGTTTCCTGGTGGCATCTGAGGCAACCTGTCTAGGACATCTGAGAAAAACCAGTTTATTCCCAAGAAATGAAGTAAACTTTACGGCTGCTGCTTCGTACACTCAACAGCTAAACAGTTCCTATATGGTACTCCAGATGCTGGGTAGCGGATCTCTCCATGTATGGTACTCCAGATGTTGGGTAGCGGATTGCTCCATGTATGGTACTCCAGATGTTGGGTAGCGGATCTCTCCATGTTTCAGTGGTCACTCTCTGACATGGAAAACAGTGAAACAATGACTAAGACCCACAACATTGCATTAGAAAAGAGCGATATATTTAGATTTCCCAACTTTCTTTCATTGCTAGGTATCAGATGATTTATTTGGTAAAAGCTCAATTTCTTGTCTCAGTGAAGTCAGTACAAGTATGAATGTTTGAACACTGACTCGGATACAAAAGGTTGATGTGTCAGGCTGTGTACTTAGTACTTGTTCTTGGGCATCAGATGCTCTGGAGCTGGAGTGACAGGCAGTGTCTCGGGTGATGGGAACCACTGCATTATCTCTTCAGCCCCAATAGCCTGACTTCTTGCAGGCCTGGTATCAGGTCCGCCTACTGATTTAGCATTTAACTACAAATATGAGACTGCAGTTCTATCCTCAGTCCCATAGACAGCAAGAGCCACACAGCAACCTCACCAATGCCAAGCCTTAAACTGCTAGATTTGTAATTACATCTGGAAAGGGATCTTGCACAGTTGCCCAAGAAAAGGCACTGAAGAGCACAAAGAGGAAGAGGGGGGAGAGGAAAAGAAGAGGAGGAGAAAAGGAAGAAGATGAAAAGAAGAGGAATAGGAAGAAGAGGAAGAATGAGAAAGAGGAGACAGGAGAAGAAGAGTAGGAGGATGGGAGGAGAGGGAAGAGGAAGAAGGGGAGGGAGAAGGAGGAGAAGGAGAAGAACAAGAACAAAACAAGAAGAATAAGAAAGAGAAGGGAATTTTACTGAAAACTAGTGGTTGGTAAGATGCTTATGTTTTGCTCAGGTTTTTTGTTGTTGTTGTTGTTGTTGTTGTTGTTGTTGTTGTTCTTTGAGTTCAGATTTGGAGTCACAATGGAAGTGAATAAAACCTAACCATCCCCTCCTGAATAGGGCAGAGGACTGTAACATATGGGATCATTATTATAGCAACCGCCCTACAGGAAACCTGAAGTAAAATCCACCAAGTCCTCTCTTGCTTTGATTTCAGTTTAGAGGTGCAGGTCTGGGTGGGGTAATGTCCCTTTCACTATAGTTCTTCCTCGTTGTCTCTGCCCTCTAAAGACACTTCGGGTGGGATGAGGACACACTTTGTGAGACAGCCTCACTCTCCCAGGCCGAATTGCTCTATGTGGGAAAGCACAGAGCTTCTGTCACTCTGGGGATGTCCTACTCAGGGCTGACTTGTCTTGACTCTCGCAGCTCTGGGTGTGCCTACACTCTGCAAAGCAGCCCTTGACTGAGGAAATGTGCACAGTAGGCAGCCATGAAGTAGTTCCCTGGTAGCTCCATTCTTTTGTAGGGCTTTCCTGTCATCTTGTTTCTTTTACGAGTCAGAGTTAGATCGGGTACCTCCTGTCTTATCAAGGGCTGAGGTGCTGAAGCCACTCTGTGAACGTTATGTTGACAAGATTCCTCCTTTAGGAGCTGATCTTTCATGATCTTTGTGAGTTCCTTACCCAAGCTGAACTATGCTTGGTTATGACAGATTATGTGAAAAGTGTTCGTTAACAAAGCAGTAGGTGGTCAGTGAGATGACTTGGTGCACAAAGACACTTGCCACCAAGTCTGATGACCAGAGTTCGGTCCTTGCAGCACACATCTTGAAAGGAGAGTGCCAGCTCCCATAAATTGTCCTCCAGTCTGTGTGATCTCTCAGTGGCAGAGAGCACCTGCTATATGAATGAATGAATGAATGAATGAATGATGGATGAATGGATGTTTAAAAGAGGAAAAGAGATGGGATGAAACCAGCCTATCCAGACTCCAGCTGATGAGGGGATTTATCCCTCAATGTTTGTTCACTGATCTGTCCCCACCCATGACAAAAAAAAAAAAAAAAAAAAAAAAAAAAAAAAAAAAAAGATGAACAACGCATAATGGTGGCAGGGATACAGGAAGACCATACATAAACAGGTAGAGGCTGCTGCTGGGAGACCTTTGCAGTTTTCATGTACAACTCAGCAGACCCGTTCTCCAGCCAATTCCCTGCCTAGAGAAATGAAAGCACACACCCACAAGCATGCATACTGCTACAAATGTCGGCTTCGGTCACAGCAGACAGGTTTCAATCCCTGGAAGAACGTTTGATGAACTTTGAACTGTTTCTGAAATGAGGTCATGGGACTCAGCCCAAGTAAGGTGCTCACGGGAGCGGAAGCTCTTGCACACCCCATAAGCCTTTCTTCAGCTACGTAACACCTGCTATTAGTTCACAAGCGTGGAGCTGAGCTTCTAGGGAAGATGGCAAGGGAGAGAATGGGAGCACAGGTGACAGCAGTGTGTGGCTTGTGTTTGAAAGGCTTGTGTACACAGCACAACAGTCGGGGCCTCTGTCTTTTGCCGTGTATACATTTTAGACACTAGGGGAAAAATTAATTTTACCCATTTGCAAGTGTGTGGCTCTGAGGAGGGATTCAGTACACTCGCGGTTGTCTGCAAACATGACCACCATCTATGTGAAGAACACTACATCGACCTCAGAAAAGCAGACAGCACACAAGGGAGATCAGTTAACCAGCGTCTGAGGCATTAAGCCCTCACCTACTGTGTGGCCAGGAGTTGCCCCTGCGGTGCCTGGTTAGCGGTGCCTGGTTAGCGCTCACATGGGTTTGCCTCTTTCTGCTGCTTCTCCCCGGGGTGCACATAGAGCCGAGGCTGCCTGGCAAACCTTCCCTGGCCGTGGGTGTTGGGAAGCATGTGGAGCGCTGAATGGCCGTGACAGCAGAACCTATTTTCAAGGTCTTCTTAAAGAAAACATGCCCATACCCGGAATGTTGTGTATGCCTAGTAAGGACCTGGAGAATTTAGAAACCCGAAGTCAGCAGCATTTAGTATGATGGTCCTTCCAACCACTCCCCACGAACTTCTCTCCGGCTTCTGTCCAGGCCATCTGCCCAATTTGAAAACCACTCATCTGAACAACAAAAAGGCCTGCATGTCCAGATCACAGGGCTGGGGGCAGGGGGTGAGGGGAGGGGTGTAAATCCCGGAGTCCGCTGTGTGCCTCAGACCCTGGTCACACTACTATGCCTGGACCATTTCTTTCTTTGTTGTGCTTTCATCTATTTTTAGCTCTCAAGCTAATGAGATTTGGGACCATCCCTAATAACTTAATTCTTTCTATGCTGCTTTCTGTGACAGATTTTCATGTAGGGGTAGTTTTTCAACCTATAGCATCTCATCCTTGGTCTTTACTGTTAATCCTCCGCCCCCACCCCTACCCACACAATAAATATATCAACTTAAGTCACAGAAGTGTTTCACTTAAGGCCACGGAGGCTTTGCTGTGAGCCTCTGATTTTTCTCCTATGTTCTTTGGAACCTCAGCTTTCTGTAGCATGCACATCAACACTTTGGATGCTGACTTTCTACTCGGTTCTAAAAAATCAAGAGGTTAAAAGATGTCCAAGTAACTAAATCACATTCAAACACACAGACCAGATGGCAATTCCGTTGGCTGAGCTTTTCGTGAATCAATAGGAATGTGCACTCACAGCTCGGTGAGAAGGTCTGGTGCAGGAAAGGTTGTTTTAGGAATGCCTAAAACATATGAAAAAAAATGGATCATGTAAAGTGGAAGTCTGCCTAGAGCAAAGGAAACCTCACCTAATAGATGCCACCATTTTTCATTGATCAGCAAAGAGACGTTGAACTGGCACGTGCCCGATTCAGATTTGTGTTCTCCTGAGTCAGGGCAGATGCAGAGGGTATTCTTCATGTATGTTTCCGGGATGATTCAGGGCTCTGAGGAAAAAATCACTGAGTCATACAAAGGGGATGCTTGAGTACTGTAGATGCTTCTTTAGCTACTCTGATGTGGGGATGGTGTGTCTTGGAGCTCTGATCTATCTAACAGAGGAGGAGAGGTTCTAGATGGATGTATAGCATGTGCAGTAGAGCTAAGCATAAGTGTCTGCTGAGAAGGTTTTGTTGACTGAAGTTGAAGTACTCTGCCAGCCCCTCCTGCCTTCTCCATCCAAAAGTGGGATGGGCTCAATACAAATCTTAAATAGAACTAAAAAGCATGAAGAAAGACCCCAAATGGTTTTATTTTGATGTGGTGTAAGGAATGGATCCTGGGGCTCACATATGATGGACAAGCAATTTACCCTGCTAATAGCTTTAGTAAGAGGGTTTGTAAAACATATTGATTTTACGTTTTCTAAATAGTGTATGTGCGTGTGTGTGCACCCCTGGACAATCCCTAGAGCTAGGGTTATAGGCAGCCTCTAGTTCTGAGCCACCTAGCATGAGTGCTGGGAATTGCACTCCGGTCTTTTGGAAGAGCAACACATGCTCCTAACCACTGAACCAGCTCTTCAACTAAAGAGGGTTTTAGTTAGCTGAGGTGTAGCTGTACGAAGAAATCAGGGGGCAATAACCAATAAGCCAAATGAGGCCTTTCTTTCCCCAAGTTGTTTTGGTCACCAACAGAAAGGCAAACTAGGACAGAAGCGAAAACATCTTAGTATAGCTTGTGTGGTATCCAGGGAACATTTCCACTGCAAAATGATTTGTTGTTGGCGTGATATCTCTCATCCTTGGGTGTCATGTTTATCTGACAGCGCAGAGGCGGCGTCCTCTAAGTTACTGGATGGGGATCTGATAGATGTTAGCATCTGCAGTCCTCGGAAAGGTTGCAGACAAATTTGGGGAGGGAGGAAAGCGAGGATCAAGGATTATTTCTAGGTTTTGAAACCCTCAGAACTGGGTGGTACTCTTTACTGAGTTGGAGAAGATGGAAAGGGAGTGGCTTTGTCCAGTTACGTCTGACGTAGAGTGTAGTAGGTGTCTCACTGAAGATGTGGAACGTTGAATCATTGTGGACCATTCCTTGCCTGCACTTAGTATTTTAACCCAAATTAAGAAGTCTTCCTCTTTATTTATTTTTTTTTTAGTTATTGTTGCTTTGAGGCAGGGTCGCACTGTGCAGCACTGGCTGGCCTTGATTTCTACATAGCCCAGATTGACCTTGAACTCACAGAGATCTGCGGCTTCTGCCTCACAAGTGCTGAGATCAAGGACATATACCAATAGACGGGGCTAAGAAATCATTTCATTATGAAGAAAAATAGTGTCCATGAACACTATGATGTCACATTACTTGATATAAGAAGAAATAATTTCAAATATATATGTTTAATTTTTACTTTTCTGTTTGATTTTTGTTGTTGTTGTTGTTGTTGTTTGATACAGGGTCTCACAATGCAATTTAGCTGGTCTGGAATCACTATAAAGCCTTGGCTACACTGAACCTCTTGTGTCTGGAGTGCTGGGATTAACTGTGTGCACTACCATGTCTGGCTTAATTTTAAATGTGCATACTCATGTGTGTCTCTGTGGGCATGTGTACAACTTAAAATTAACTACAGATAATTTTTTTTCATAAAATGGCCCTATTATTAGACGTGTTCATTTTGACCATACCCTCTTACAGCAATGAACGTTTGTAGCTTATAGGTGTCACTTGCCTTTGACCACTGAGACCACTGACAATGCCTTCCGGCACAGTCGGTGGAAGACCTGCCTGTAGGAGAGACACAGCTAGATAATCTTTTTGGTTGATTTGTCTCAGTGCTTTGCCTGCTCTTATGTGTGTACCTTACGGCCATGGGAGCCAGAGAGGGCACTGGTCCCAGGACCTGGAGTAAGACTGTTGTGAGCTCACTTGTAGGAGCTCAGACTCGAACTCAGGACCTCTGGAAGAGCAACCAGTTCTCCTAACTGTTGATCCATCTCTGAGACCCACAAGCATGCTGATTTCGGAAGGTTCAGATGTAGAATGGTCTTGATACAGAAAAATGGTCTTCTACCAAAAATTCCAAACAGAAACTAGTGGTACGCACCTTTTCCGTCCCCCCCCCCACCCCCCTCGAGAATGTCTAAAGAACATTCTTTAAAAAAAATAATTTGTTTACTTATTCACTTTATGTCCCGCTCACTGCCCTCCTCCCAGTCACCCGCTCCCATAATCCTCCTCCACACCCCTTCTCTCCTCCTCTGAGCGGGTGGGGTCCCTGGGAATCCCCCCCCTCTCTGGCACATCTAGTCTCTTTGAGGACAGGTACCTCCTAAAGAGCATTCACGAGCATTCACATTAAAGATAAGGTTTACCACGTTTCTCTCTGCCAAAGGACTCACAAAATATCAAAAACATCGAAGTCAAATCAGCAAGTGAATTGTTTTGTAGGCTCAAGACTGCAGCTGTTTGAGTTTTGTTCATCATGTGTGCAGCCCTAGGTTCTGTCCCCCCAACACTGTCCAACGTAGGGAATGTATTGTATTAGCCACCTGACAGGAAGTAACAAGGGAGGAATTTTTTTTTTTTAATTTAATTACATTTATTTAGTCGCTTATTCAGTTTGCGCATGGACAAGGTGTGTGGAGCTACTGAAGCCGAAACTCCTCGGTGAAATAAGGTACCAAAAAAAAAAAAAAAAACCCAAAATCTTCTTCATGAAGCCCGAGAGATGTGTGCCTGTTGCCTGGACGAGTTCCACAGAGGATGTGGTATTCGAAATGGGTTATTTGAAAGGATGGGGGCTGCTTACACTGTGCAGTATCCCGGGAAGCTGGCAGGGGCTGAGCTAGGCTTCCCAAGTCTGCTCCCTTGGCGGGTTGGAAGGAACGTGCAGCGTGCAGCTAAGCAGAAAGCCTTTGCTGTGAGCCCCTGACATCCAGCCCCGTTACAGGGTCCGCAGGCAGGGAGGAAAGAGAGTTGGGGCTGTTGTAAGGAAAGCTAACTGGCTTAGCAGTGGTCGTAGGGAGGATCCGTACGGATGTTGGGGAAAGATACAGGAAAGGACGAGGAGGATGCGGCAGTGCGTGGTGACGTATTATTCAGCGTAGTGACGTAGAGTCCTGAGGGATGTCAGTAGATGAAGAAGGAGACTAACACTCAGGGACAGGTTCTGTGGCAGAGCAGGTCGCCAAGACTGTGTTCTGAGGAGGCCAGTCCCTCTGTTTCCTAGGAACACTTTATGTATTTGATAAGAAACATGGTTCAGCGGCCTTTTAACCTGTACAAAAAATTTTTTTAATTGTTTTATGTATCAGTTTAAAGAGGAAAGAACTGGGTCCGGAGGGTGCCTTGGTGGTTAAGAGCACTGACTGCTTTTCTACAGGACTCAGATTCAATTCCCAGCACCCACATAATGGCTCAACAACCATCTTGGATTCCAGCTCCAGGTAATCTGATGACCTCTTGTGGCCTCCAGGGGCACCAAGCACACGGATTGTACACCCACATGCATGAAAGAAATTAGTCTTTAAGAAAAGACTAGACTGACACAGCTTCTAATGCCCTCTTGGTGTGAGGGCTGAGGAGGCAGCAGAGATGTCTGCCTGTGACCAGGCAATCTCCGGGTCCTTGGGAGCCCAGGACTCTGCACGCAGCTGCCTGCCCTGTCCTGCCACCACGGTTGTGCCCCGACGATCTGCTCATGGAACTCAAGGTTTTTCTCTTAGTCCCTTTGCCAGGAACTAAGGTGGAATTCTGAGGGCAGGATCACCAAGTTTTTCTGGTTCTATTTCCACCTGCCTCTGTCTTTCCAGATATGAAGACTCCACTACCTCAGAACACAGTCTTGTGGATTTACCCGATAAGAAAGGCTGAGGAAGTTGCTGTTCTCTCAGCTCCTGACTCTCTGTTCTGCTGTTTGCAGTGGTGGTGCCAAGTCCCAAACAAATGTAGAAAAGGTGAACACTCTGAATCCCAGTCGGGGACAGCCAAACTTGAAGTTGGCTTTGAGCCATCTGTGAGCCTGGTTTCGTCTGCTTTCAATTAGGATGTCGTTATAGCCAATCAGACCGAGAGAGTACAAACGGCTTTGTTAATTAGATGAAAAAGTGACATTTTGTAATTCCCATCCAATTAGCCATAGGCTGGTGACCAGTGACTGCACTCCATCAAAGCCTTGTCTGTTGTCTGTTTCCCTCGGAAAAGTTGTTTTCTCATCCGTGACCTGTGCATCCAGCCGGTCTGCCCAGTCTAGAATGGGAGGCTGGTGTCTTCCACTGGGCAGCTCTTTCCATCTTCTGTATAGGATTTTGTGATCACGAATACCAAGGTTGTAGCTATTGAGCCACTGGTCTCCAGGTTTATGTCACTAGAGTTTGTTTTAAGGTATTTATTATTAACTTTGTGGTTTTGGAAAATGGATACTGCTATAAATCTGAACCAAGCAGTGTGGAAGTCTGCTCTCCTGAATCACATCTTAAAGGCTAAAGTTCTGTGGGCCCTGTGGCTGCACCCTGGGCCTTCTGTCTTGTCTATAAATCAAGGACATGGAACTTGAAGTTGAGCTAGCCTCCAAAACCCCTGAGGGTTTGCTCAGACCCACATTGGGGGGGGGGGGCTGTACCTCGATGTATACGTTGTATCCATACTATATTCCGCTCCTCACCAGAATGAAATACGGACCAACTGTTGTTGCTTTATGTGGCTTTGAGGCATGTATTCTGTGTTAATGATGTGGTTGATGTTGATTGGAACATGTATGTTCCCAATTCTAACACAGAATGGAATTACCCTGTGTTCTAACTTTAAGATGATGCTTGATAAAAATGATACTATTTTTAGAGCTGTATCTCCCACTTCTGAAGTTCGTTAGATGACACACTATGAGTGATTCCTCACAGTGTGGTCTGAAAGGGTGTGAATGAGCACAGACCTTCAACAGAGAGGGCATGTAGCACAGCCTGTGACCGGGAACAATTGCTCCAGATACGTATCCTTCCTTTGACGATAATCCCCCGAGTGCCAGATGTTGAGGAAGAGATAAATCCCTCGTCGTGCTGGCTTCTGGCGATGTCTCCCCATGGCTCGTGCTGGGGCAGAGCACAGGCAGACCTCTGTGGGCTCCAGCCTGGATATTCAGGAGAATAATGAGACTGAAGTACAGCTTTGGGCTGTGTGCGTGCAGGTTTTGGGGATGTGTGCTGACCTTTAAGCTCTGATTTGATGTGAGAACAGAGCGGGAATAGACGTGCCTGATGCTCAGAGGTGTGGCTGTGGGAAGGAGAGGGAGGGATAGTGAGAGGGGAGGGGGGGGAGAAGGAGAGGGGAAAAGAACTCAAACATGTGGTTCCTGTCTCCCACTTTCTGTCCCACATTACCCTAGAGCGCCGGCGGCCAAAAGATCATGACCAGATGTGGTCTCTTGACATTGAACCTCAAGAATTATAAGTCAGAATTAGCTTCTTTTCTTCAAAGTTTACTCAGATAGTTCATTGTAGTAATGATGGAGGAAGGACTATATAATGGGCTGTGTGTGTGTGTGTGTGTGTGTAAAACCCTAGATAGAAATGCAGAATACCAGGTTATTGGATTGCTGTTCATTTAGAGTAATAGTCAGGATCGGAGAGAATAACTATTCTGGCAGTTCTTTGAGGAAGGTGGATAGTACAACCCAAAATGCAGACACCGATAAGAAGGGAGGAAAGGAATTTCTCAGTTTGTGTACCGTTACCTGCCACTTACTGGGTGGTGGTGGCCTCGGGTGGTGTGTTACCTTGCGGGTTTTTACTCCTATGTCTTCTTACCGAAGACTCAGAAAGCCAGAGATTTTTGAGCTGCAAGGGATGGATAGGAACCAGGGTCACCCAGTTGTTTTACAACTTCTAGACTCTAGAAGTCAGGATGTATTTAGGTTGCTCAGGGGTGAGGCTCTGAGAGATTCCCCAAGCCTCATAAGCTGAAGTCACCAGTATGTCAAGTGGAACTGTGTATAATAAGACTAGTTTAAAGGAAATGACATGTGTACCCATAGAAGGCCTTTGGGTTTCTACCGAAACCTCCCCTGGCTAGCTTTAGAGAAAAGAGGAATTTATTGGAAGGAAGCTGAAATTTTGCACACAATTGCACAAAACTAAAGGAAGAGCTGACCAAGCAAGGCTGTGATGGGAAAGGACCTGCAGGGGTGGGGTGGTACCAGAGTGCTCCAAGCAGATGTCTCTGTCTCTCTGATCTAAATAGGAGAATGTGGTTTCCTTCCACACAGGTCTCAGCATAAGCAGGATGTGCTGAAGCAAGCCTCTCCCACCAGGGCACCCCCAAAACACTATCCTCTTACCCGAATTTATTTTGGCCTGGGGTGGAGTCAAGACTTGTGCATATATCTTAAAAGATCTGGGCTAAAACAAAGGCTTGTGGTCTTCTGCACTGACAGAGGGTGTTTTGTTTTAACCAGGTTGCCTAAGAAGGATGTTTCAATGGATAAAGGATGATGAATCTAGCGAAGATGGATATTTGTAGGCCAGCATGTATAAGACATCCACAAGAATTCTCCCAGATTGTGTGTTTAGTAGATGTTCTGGGTATATATTTGTCTCCTGTCCTCACGGAGTTGGTGATGATGCTCTTTCGAAATGATTTAGCTGAAGCTGGAGGATTAAGTGTCTTCCTAAAGTTTAGGCTTGCGACTTAGCCTTTGGTCACCATTCGCAGCAAATCCAACCATTGCGCCCAATGGGATTCTGATCCACTCCTTCTGGTTGGTACCCATGAGGGACTATGCGGTGGTTTGGGCAAGAATTCTCTGCCTATGTGGAGACGAATACTAGGTGTGTGGATTTCCACAGCCAGACCTTTCTTGGTGGCAGACATTCCTGACATCAAGGATTTTAGACATGTTGGCCAAGGAAGAGCACATCTTTGTGGAATCCATGGGAGAAAAAGAATTTCAAGTACAGGAAGAGAGATGGGCCATGCTGGGTCTTCAGGGCTGAGGGAGGGGAAATATGGAAAATGTGTGAGCATGGCTAGCCATGGTATTGTTGGTTTGAAGAGGAGGAAGAAGTTAGGCATGCAGCTCAGTGGTAGAATGTTTACATTGCTCCATCCCTGACAACAAAAGACCAAAACCAGTAAGAAATCGGTGACATTTTGACCTCTGTCTTGTTAGAAACGGAGATCCAGTTGAGTTTGTATGTTTCTAGAGTTAGGCGACTCTAGGGTGAAATGTCAATATGGTGACCTGGTAAAAACATGCTTTTGGTGAAGGAATTGGGACAGATGGATGGATACAGGGATAGAGTACATGCTTAGCATGCTGAAGCCTAGATTAGCTTCCTTATAACCTCCATAGAGAAAAGATGGGCCTCACCGAGACAACTTCTGCCTGAGTGATTTGGAAATGGGCTGATTTTTGCACGAAGGGATAGGGTGGACTGCAGGCAACTGTGAATTCTCTAAAGAATTAATCCACTTGGGCTTAATCATTAGGCAAATTTAGCTTCCTGGTTTCAAAAAGAGAAAACATACCCACACACAAAAAAGAAAAACTCCTGGGCCCCTGGGAATGAGTAGCTTCCTCCTCTTAGGGCAGTTTGAAAAAAGTCCCCTTCCTGCTCAGCATGAAGCAGTCTGGGGAGGCAGCCAAGAGGCCATGGGGTCCTGGTTAAGGAAGACGTGCCCCTGGGGCTGAGAAGCTGAACACACTGGCTGAGGTGGCAGGCTTGGAAGACTCGGGGCTGAGAGGCGGCTTGTTAATTCTGCATCCACAGGAGGAAAGGGGGTGTTCCTGCCACTGGGTCCCCTCCTGACTTCCCTGCTTCTTGATGCTGGCACTTACACTTACCAAGACCTGAGGGTACAAAGTAGGCGTCTTTTTGTCTTTTTACTTCCTCTGGATAAAATTAAGAAGTATGAGAGCCCATTGAGAAAGAACAGTCTATAAATATGAAATGTATTCCTGCCACTGTAAACGAAGGGATGCCTTGCAACAGAAGAGTCGCCTGGAGCCAGTATGAGCCGAAGATCTGGAATTTCAGCCACTGAATTTCAGGAAAAGGAACTGCGGGCCAGACTGGGAGCTTGTTCTCAATCTCTAAGTGCAGGGATAGAGTGCTGCAGTTGTTACCAGAATTTTCTGTCAGGCATGAAATATTTCATTGCTAGATACTTTAATATGCATGTAATTGACATTAAAATTATTAGCACATTTTTGTTGTTCTTGAAAAATCATGCTGTTATTTGATGTGTATGGGTGTTTTTTCTGCATGCATGTATGTCGGCGATGTGTGCCTGGTGCCCTCCGAGGCCATAAGAGGGCATCAGATACCTGGGATTGGGTTCCAGATGGTTGTGAGCTACCATATGGTTGCTGGAAATTGAACCCTGGTCCTTTAGGAGAACAGCCAGTATTCTTAACCACCATGACATCTCTCCAGCCCCAGTGATTGTGCAAAATGAAAAGTTTCACTATGAGACTTTCACACACACACACACACACACACACACAGAGAGAGAGAGAGAGAGAGAGAGAGAGAGAACATTCTTCCATCATGCAGACTCTTTCCCATGCTTTCCCCTCTGTCTCCTTTCCTGCCCCTCCCCCAACCTCTTCCTCTTCCCAAAGCCCTGAGCACATTTCCTCTAATGATTTTGTTTGTAGAAGAAGTCACAGGAGCCTCTCTTCCTTCAACTGTGATTAAGTCACTCTACTCTGGCTTTCTTTGCTTTAGGGGTCTGGGAAGGAAGCTGGGACACAGCCCATTGTTTACCTGCTTTGTGAGAAGCATTTAGCATCTGGTATTTTATTTAGTTCTCACAGTAGAGCTTTGTTAAAGTGGAATTATCCGAATTCACAGATGAAGTAAATAGCGTCATATTAAGAAACTTTTCTGGTGTTTATGTGCCTACTCAACAGATGGAAGGTCCAGGTTGGACCTGGTTTCCCCATACTATGGCCTTCTTCTGTATGTCAGGAAAATTGTTGTTTTAAAGCGAGAGTCTTCTAGCTCAGTCCTTTGAGTGTTTCCTGATTCTTAATGAAGTGGGTGGGATTTGGCTCAGATTATGGTGTAGCCGTGTCTGAAAGTAAAATAACTTTGGGAACTAACATTTATTGATCATTTATTATAAACAAAAAAAATGGCCCCAAAACAGAATGGGTTCTGCTCATAGGCTTCTTATAAACCACAAAACATAGGTCATAGAATTTCTAAGTCCGCTCTGATTCAACAAATGGTGCTTTGACACTGCCTTGTTGAGCAGGTAGCCATTGGTCTCCTTTCTCTGTTTAAGGTACCAGCGAGGAGCATGGAAGTAGACAATCGTTTGCCCGGAGGCCTAGAAATTAGTAGTGGTTGTGTTTGTGTAAGAGGTCCAGATGCCTCTCTTCACTTAAGTATGATGATTTCACAGAGGTGGCCGAGGTGACATTATGTCTGCCCTCAGGGTGTGTGCAGTTGAGCTGAGAAAAGAGGTGCACCTGTTTCCAATGCAGAGGGCTCAATGCACAGGCAAAGTCACACTGCCAGTTATTAACGTCGGGACTGGTGACTGGGGAGAGAAGTAAAAGGCAGAGGAGGGAGTGAGTGAGCTGTGGGAGGGCAGCTGGCCAGACCTTGCATTCGGTTTGGAGGGCTGCTTAGATTTGCCTGCATGGGAAGGACCTGCTCAAACCCACACGGGGAGACAAGATGGCTGCCATGTTCATCAGCTGAAACCTCTATGCCTGACAGAAGTTTTCTGCTGGGGCCCTGCGGGTGGTTGACAATGTAGGCTGGAGAGAGGTGTTGTCAGATTGTGAGCAGCAGGGTGTCTGTGCTGAGTGTGTACTACTTGCAAAGAAAGACAGTGCTCTTAGATCTAACAAGAGGTGAGGATGCTATTGGACAAGTACTACGTATTTATCCTATCAAGTAGCCTTTATTGTACAATAGCTATAGAATGTTTAGAGTGCCCGTCACTGGCAAGTCAGCAAAAGCACACTATTGACAGAAAGTCTAGCTGCTGTGGGCCTGCATCTTCATGAGAGATAGACTGATGATAAAATAGGTAAATTTTGGGTTGATGTCACAAAAGAACCAAGTAGAGCCGTGAGGTGGGAGGGTACTCGGAAGAGGACATCCCCTTTCTAAAGCTTGTTTCTCTGCGTGTCCTTTGTATTAAACCAGGAAGGTAATGGATGGGAGGAGGTCTTCAAAGATGTTCCCAGTCATACCCACAGTACAAGGGCAGAGAGAAGAGCAATGTCGTAGGAACCAGCTGGTGGGAAGCCTCACCTTTAGATAGATCCTGCAATCATTAATATCATAAAGGTCTGCCAGGAAAAAAAATTATCGAAGGGAAGAAAATCAAAATTTACCATTTGTCATGCATGCCTTCCCGGAGCTCAGAACCCAATGTGAGTCTGACACAGAATTGATGGGACCTGATAGGGTTGGATTTGACTAGGGGAATGCAGCACCAAACAGCTGGGGTTTCACACGCTGAGTGGCCAGTACAACGAGGAATAGAACAATCAATGAAAATTCAACAGAATTTTCTAATATGCTGCCCAAGTATGTAAGTCAGGTAAATATTGTCAAAGACTTTCTTACCAGGGTAGTGGCACAGGCCTTTAATTCCAGCACTTGCAAAAGAGGCCAGCCTGGTCTACAGAGTGAGTTCCAACACAGCTAGAATGACAGAGAGAATCCCTGTCCAAGAAAAAAAAAAGAAAGAATTTTTCAAACTTCCAACATACTACAGAGGTACAAAGTATTCCATTTATGTTGGAATTTTTATGGTAATATCACATGATTTTGCTTGTGAATTTGTGTTCTTTAAACATTAAATTTTTCCTTTTAATTTTAATCTTACTGGTTTTTAAATTTTTCTTCCTTTTTTTCCTTCCTTCCTTCCTTCCTTCCTTCCTTCCTTCCTTCCTTCATTTCTTATGAGACAAGCCGGCCTTCAATTTCAGTAGCAGAGATGACACTAAACTGATCCTCCTGCCTCTGCTCCAGTGCTGAGACCACAGGCACGTGCATCCCATTGAGCAAGTTTTACATTTTATAAGGAAACACAGTCTAAAACTGATTGATAGCGTTCCCTAAAGTGTTAGTCCCCGGGAAAGCCAGGAACGTTTCCGTCTGGAGTGTGAGCAACACAGAAAGTGAAGGCAGGATTGCTCAGTGGCCCCATGATGTGCGTTCCTGACACTGTACTTAAGTATCGAGCCTGTGCTGGCCGGACTCGCTCACATGGGCTAGCTGCTGTCTCCCATTTCTCCTGGTTCTGAGTCACAGTTTCTCTGGCACTCTTGGTTCATGGTCCTCTGACTACAGTATTTTTACAGTAAAGTAAGTTTTGGACGCAAGGACATGTTGCTGTTTAAAAAGATGTCCCGCGTTGGAAGGAAAAATTCTCTTTCCGTTGTGTTTTAATCACAGTCACTCACGAAGGGCCCGCCTGTACCTCGCCATGCAACTTCTCAGGCCTTGGCAGTGCTACTCGATGTCACTGTCCTGTTTCTGTTCCATTTTTGTGCAGTTGACACTTGACTGTTTTTGAATCACACCGGACAACCTGGTTTCGAAAAGCTAAGGGCACATAGTTGAGTCAGGGCTGAAACCAAGCTTGTGCCATGGCATTTCCCCTGAAAGCTTGAAGTTCCCTACAGTGTTCTGTAATGTCACTTGGTGTCCTGAGGTGGCTTGACACCAAGAGACATCCTTTAACTCTATTCCCATGGCTCTTCTTGGCCTCATTTTTGAGAAAGTAGTTCCTAGATCTCTCAAAGGAAAGTTTGCACATACTTTATATATCAGGGACCGAGGAGATGACTTGGTGAATAAAGTATCTGTGCAAGACCAAGACCTTGAGTTCAGATCCCCAGAATTCACATGAAGCTGAATGTAGTAACCCTTGTCTCTGATCCTAGCTCATACATCAAGATTGGAGGCAGATTCAGGAGAATGGCCAGCAGCCTGTGGTCCAGGGCAAAAGGAACATGAGACTCTGTCTCTTAATAGACCTAAGATCATCCTCTGGCTTCACATGCACACACACGGGGGGGGGGGGGCAGAGACAAAGATAGAAACAGAGATAGAAAGAGATCCAGAAATCCCAGAACAATAAACCAGGCAGTGGTGACACACTCCTATAATTCCTGTGCTTGCATGGCAGAGGCAGGCAGATCTTTGTGTTCAAGGACATCCTGGTCTACAGACTGAGTTCCAGGACAGCCAGGGCTACACAGAGAAACATTGTCTCAAAAACTTTAAAGTATGTGTTAAAAAGTAGTTGCTCTGCCAGGTTATAAAATGCTGATAAAGTCAAGCTCACTATGTGAATTTGTAGATTATGTGAACAATCACAAGGCTGCCTTATCAAATGCACTTTGCTTTACTGTTTTTATAAGCCCCATCTAATTGTATGTTTTATTTCTTATAAACGGCTTTGGGCCTATTAGAAATAATGACTACAATTAAACATTAATAGTGCTCTGCACTCTTCTGAGGCATTTGCTCAAGCTAAAAGTGTAGACACTTGAGAATTGTCTCAAGAAGATTGAATGAAATTCTACTTCACCCCCCCCCTTTCTTCCTATCCCTCCTCCCCAACACCTTACACTCAGCCCAGGGGGTTCAGAGCAGGCCAAGTGGCCTTGTGACCTGATAATGGCCAAGGCTGTTGGGTGTTGAGGGGCACATGTGGTACTGTAGAGCCTCCTTGTAGAGATGCATTAAGTTAACAGTCTTGGTAAAATTCATTTCTTTAAAGATTGATTTAAAAATCTTCAGACTGTCACCTATTCTGTCACGACACATGAAAGACATTAATGGGGTAAAGGCCAGTTTTAGGATTGTGGGAAATTGAGCAGAAAGCACAGTGTCTCCGTAGGAACCACACCAATGTTTCTGCTGCTAGCCAAATTCCCAGAGGAGTGTCTGGCCTTCCTCACGGTAGAGTTGACGAGCCAGTATTGATTACTGGAAGGCCACAGTTGTCACTTTTATTTGTTTGGCTGTTTGTTCCGTATTTTGCCAAAGGGTTTCTCTGTGTAACAGTCCTGGCTGTCCCAGAACTCACTCTGTAGACCAGGCTGGCCTCCAACTCACAGAGCTCCTGCCTCTGCCTCCCGAGTGCTGGGATTGAAGGCATGCACCACCATATCTGGTGTGGCTTTGCCACTTTTCATGTTACATGTTCTATGGATTTTGAAAAATACATAATAAGATGTTTCCACCATAAACTCCATGAAATAGAGCCAGTAAAACTGTTTGACTGCTCATCCATTCCTTTTCCCAGTCCCTTGACAAACACTGACCTTTTATTCACTGTCTCTGTTCTCTGCCCTTTCCCAGCTGCCGTGTGGTTGGAGCACATATTACGGAACCATCTCTTGTCCGCTTATTTCCCTTACTCATAAGCAGTAACAGCACCTCCATGGACATCTAGGTTGCTTCTGTATTGTTGTCGATTATGAATAAAGATACTATGAATATCCATGTTCAGATTCTTCAGTTTTTTAGTATAACTATCAAGGAGTGTGATTGTTGGACCACAGAGTAAGAAAAACCTTAAAACTGTTGGAGAGTCTTTGGGTTGTTCTCTATGTCTCCAGCAGGGAATGAAAATTCCTACCTCTCCTTATCAGCCCAGGCTATGAGTGGCAGCATTTTAGAAGCTTGCCAGTCTCATATGGTTATGGATAGCTCATTGTTGTTGTTTTAATTTATAGTTTCCTAATATGTAATGTTAGGTATGTTTTCATATACTTGTATGCCTCTTTATGTTTTAATCACACTTTGTATTGGCAAGGGGAGCTCTTGAAGGTTAGAGAACAACTTGTGGAAGTCAGTTCTCTCTTTCCATCATGTAGGATCAAAGGACCAAGCGCAAGTCTTCAGGTTTAGATACATGTACTTTTGCTCACTGAAGCATGTTGCTGGCCTCTGGCCCCTGTATACTTGCTAGCTTGCTTGCTTGCTTCCTTCCTTCTTTCCTTATTCACCCTTTCTTTCTTCTTTCCTTTCTTTCTTTCTTTTTGTGAGGTGTTTGCTGAAGTCTTTCGCATATTTTAAAAAACAGATTGCCTGTTTTCTCAGTCTTGATTTTTTAAAGAGTTCCTTTTATAATTTGATTTCCAGTCTTTTATTAAAGAAAAACTTTTCTAAAAGATTTTCCTCCTGTTGTGATTTAGCTTTCTTTTCTTTGTCTCTTTGATCTTTCTTTCTTTTTGAAGATAGGATCTTACCAAGTCACCCTGGAGCTCTTTAAGTAAACCAGGGATCCACCTGCAGCTGCCTTCTGCTTCTAGGATTAAAGACATGTGTCACCCTGCCTGGTCACCTTTCACTTTCTTAAGAATGGTTTTTGCCAAGAAGTTTTTAATTCTAATAAACTTCAACCTTTTTTCTTTTGTAGATCCTATTTTTAATTTGTATTTTAAACTCCAGCACCAGCCCATGTGCTCCTGTACTTTTCCCCCTGTGTTATCTTCTAGTTTTCACTTTACATTAGATCTGTGATTGAGACTGGAGTAAAGGTTGGGTCTGGGTCATTATCCCCATTAACATGGTCCATTGCTCTATACTGTTTGTTGACAAGATTGCCTTCTGTTTACTCCTCTGCCAGAGAGCAGCTGGTTGTGTGTGTGTGTGTGTTTCTATTTCTGACTACTATGTCATTTTAAATGAGTTTTTAGTTTCTTTTAGTGAAAATGAAATCTGAGTTATTAATCTAGGTTTGGCTGCAGGGGCCCTTAGCCATGCTGTGAAGCGGGGAATAGATACACTGAGTCGTTCACAGTCACACTGAGTCATTCATACTGTTCAGTCTATCATCTACCCTGAGACTACTTTATATTTAAGGCAACGTGCAGGCTGGCAGCATTGTCGCTGAACCTTTCAAGGCCCGTTTCAGCCAACATCAGGCCTGCTTATCTTGAAGACACCTCTGTCAGAGTACCAGACATCTGTTTAGACAGGTCCTCTATAACCTCATCTTTCACTGAGGACTAGGAGAACATATTTATTTGTTCAGCCCAGTCGAGAGCATAAATATTAATACCCGAGGGTTTCTATCATCAGTAAGATGCCAGCTTTCTTTCAGGCAGGTTTCATCAAGGGACATTAGGCAATGTCAAGAGACATTTGTGACTCTCACGAGTGGTAGTGGGGTGGGGGGTGGAGAGCTATAGACTTCAAGCTAGTAAAGGCTATGCTTGCTACAGAAGGTCCTATGATGCATGGGGAACTACCTCCTCTCCAGTTATTGTCCTGTTTCAACTGTTACTATTACAGAGGCTGAGAAGGGGACAGATTTATACCCCACACATGTTTTCCTCATTGAGTTGGCCCCTAGATAAGTATGAGCTGCGTACATTTGATGTCTACACCTAACAACTGTGCAAAAGCCTACACAGCCAAAGGAACACCCAAGCCACCTCTCAGATGGCAGGAGCTCAGTTTCCCTCTTTCTAATTTCATCGGTTATCCCCATTTTTTACGTTATGGTTTAACTACTTAAGTGAGACAGAGTCAACAGTTGTGTGTGTTTCTGAATATAGGTGGCTGGATTGTTGGTCATAAAGTCTGAGTCTAGAAACAGA
This sequence comes from Micromys minutus, assembly GCF_963924665.1. Lineage (NCBI taxonomy): Eukaryota > Metazoa > Chordata > Mammalia > Rodentia > Muridae > Micromys > Micromys minutus. The sequence goes on from NC_137961.1 coordinate 10,317,179, forward strand.
GCTAATGCTTCGTGGTGCTTCTTGGCTTGTTACTTGTGTGATTCTGGTCCTGCCTCTGATTTCCCTTTAAGACCTTCAAGTGGCTCATTTCCCAATGTGTATATGTTTCCATGAGCTCATCTTCTTTTCATATTGTTCCTTTTTGTTAAGAGAAACAAATTAAACAAATCCTTGGTCTCAGCAATCCACTGCTGTCTTCCTCAGTGAGATTACGACAGTTCCTCAAGCGGGGTAAACCAAGTGGGAGGGGCTGCTTCCTGCACGCTGACCCGCAAGCATCCCTCAGAACTGGGCTAGGCTTGTTGGTGGCTGGACTGTGTCATACACCATCCTCTACCGATGCCCTGGCTTCTCTGTAGCTATGCCAGGTTTTTCTCCAGTCTTCAGCTCACTCCAGGCAGGAGGCTGTTGCCTGGCAACTTGCCCACCCCCACCCCCCCAACCCCCGCCATGGTCTCTCCGAAATTCCCATTGGAATTTCAGTCTTCCAGAGCATACCTGGGCTCACTGCCAGCATGGCCAGAGATTTTTCTTATAACTAGTACGAAATCGTCATAACTGAATTTCGTTTTCTTTTACTTTCTCAGCAACGCCTACATTTCCAACTGGACTCATTCATCCCAAGTTATTCAGTCTTATAGACTTCCAGAGCTGCAGGCTAGAAAATAAATGCACAATAGCTTTATGCATCCTATTCAAAGTTTGATTAAAGATTTAACATATTTCCATTCAGCATGTTAGATGTAAAATATATCATGATCTATATAGTATATAAGATATATACTGTTCTGTAACTTGGACGTGGTATATATAATACGTACCATATGTAACTAGAGGCTGTGCATATGTGTGTTGGGTATCTACTGCTTACATACACATATTTTATATTCATATAAAATGTGGAAAGACAAAACTCAAAACTTACTACATGGGCTTCAGTGATCAAAGTCAGATCATCAAGCTTCTCAATAAGCACATGTACTTGCTGGGCCATGCTGCTAGATCCACGCCACCATCTCCTCCTCCTCTTCCTCACCCTCATTCTCCCTTCTCAAAAAGATTTTATTCATTCTCTGAGCGTTTCACACACGCATCCAGTGTATTTTGGTCACATTCATCCTCCCACTCTTCCTCTTAATTCCTCTTATATGTCCTTCCCAACTTCCTGACCTTCTTTGTTGTTGCTGTTTAAATAATCAGTTCAGTTTGTGCCACCCATATATCAGGGGACACGCACGAAGTTTGGTTGACCCAGGAGCCATATCCTTAATAAAAGATTCTTCCTGCCCCAGAAGTCATCACCTGCCAGTAGCTCCTCAGTTAAGGTAGTGGCCTGTGGTCCTTCCCCTCTCCATATTGTAAGGTTGGCTGGCTTGATCTTCTGCAGGTCTTGAGCCCACACCTATAGTGGCTTCGCACCCACAAGCGCGTGGTTCTACCATGTCCGGAAGACACGGTTTGGCTCTGGTGCTTCCGCTGGCTCTTAGATTCTTCGATTCCATCTTCCATAAAGGTTGCTGAGCATTGGGGAAGGAATATGATATCAACGTGATGTAATATAAATAGATATAAATACTATTTGTGTTAAGCATCCCACAGCCTGACTGTGCATGTTAAAGGTACTTTTGCCAAAACTTCAAATGGGTATGCCAACAGAAACGCATAGTTTAGCAGTGGAAAAAAAAAATTAATTAAAATTTGAATTTCTATTTAGAAGTATTAGAAGGAAACTGGACCAAAGAAGGAAGTGAACCAAAAATTCCCAGCACATCCAATATGATGAAACTTGGGTATATGGAAGGAGATGCCTTTAATCTCAGCACTCAGGAGCAGAAGCAGGCAGGTTTCTGAGATCAAGGCCAGCCTGAACTACAGAGCACGTTCCAAGATAGAGAGAAAGAGAGAGAGAGAGAGAGAGAGAGAGAGAGAGAGAGAGAGAGAGAGAGAGAGAGAGAGGGAGGGAGGGAGGGAGAGGGAGGGAGGGAGGGAGGGAGAAGAAGAAGAAGAAGAAGAAGAAGAAGAAGAAGAAGAAGAAGAAGAAGAAGAAGAAGAAGAAGAAGAAGAAGTAGAAGAAGAAGTAGAAGAAGTAGAAGAAGAAGAAGAGGGGATAATAAGCATCCATTGGTGTGAAAGATTAGCTGTATCCTGAGATGTGGAAGAAAGTGCAAGTGAGAGAAGAAACAGGAGGAAGAAGCAAATAACCCTACAGCTGCATGTGCAATACAATAACATACAGCTGCATATATAATAAAATAACATACAGCTGCATATGCAATACAATAACATACAGCTGCATGTGCAATACAATAACATACAGCTGCATATGTAATAAAATAACATACAGCTGCATGTGCAATACAATAACATACAGCTGCATGTGCAATACAATAACATACAGCTGCATATGCAATACAATAACATACAGCTGCATGTGCAATACAATAACATACAGCCCTAGGTGAGAACATTAGAAAGATTACAAGTCCCAAAACATGAGGCTGGATACAGAAAGAAACAAGCTACCGATTATCAAAATAGGCAGATCTCACAGGAATACCCAAACTACAGTTGCTGTTAAGAATTATTAATAAAGCCCTAAGAAGGCTCAGTATCCTTAACTTCTAAGACATGGAACATTCCGAGCCAGATGTAGCGGTGCACACCTAGAACCCCACACCTGGGAAGCAGTGATTGGGCTACATAGTGGGGCCCTGTATTAACCTCCACCCAATACATTTTATAATAAACATCATAAACATATTCAAGAGGGCATGGCTCAGCAAGTAGGAGCGTGAGTCACTTCTGCAGAGGACCTGAGTTCAGTTCACAGCACCCATGTAGGATGGCTCACAAACTACTTTTAATTCACGTTCTCGGAATATCCATTCCCTCTGGCTTCTGTGGCACATACACACACATGTACACATCTACACACGGACACACATTCACATACAGAGTGAATAAAAAAATAGGCAAGAGCTTTTGAAAGTCGGTTAAAATTGGTAAGAATAGCATTCTCAAGCTATTAAAATAACAACAACGGGCTTGCATCTAGTATGAAAGTGCCTAAAACTTACAGTCGAAAAATGGTAGGCATTGAAGTGGTCATCCTAGAAACCAAAATCCTAAAAGAACTGACTTTTATCGAAATGAAGTGTGAGAACTGGTCCACATTGTCTGGCAAGTTATTTCTTTTCGGTATTGGAAGTAGCCCTCACGAAAAATGTTCCTTTACACTGAACGCTGTGTAATGCACCCCTCCCCCAGTAATTTTCTTAGAAGCAAATTTTCCCTGGAATTGTTAATGTCTGGCTAAGAGAGGCCCACATTCTAGAAGACTGCTACACCGGCTAGTCTGACCATGGCTCACTTGCTGTCTCCTGCCATATCCAAAAAAAATTTAAGCTGAAGAAACAAGAGTCTGGAGATTCCTTTCTAAGTGACTCTTACAAGTCATATTCACTACCCTCTATTTCTTTGCTCACCCCTCTCCATTGTCTAGGTGTCGCTTCTGGCCTTCAGGATGGGTAGCTCTTTCGTCTGGACTTTCTGCTCTTGAACTCCTTCTAGCAAATCCAGTGAAGCAGGGATTTATTAAAGGCTCCGAAGGGCGCCTAAGCTGCTGCATTTATGCGCTGTCGTTTCCACCCACCTCAGCATCCAGCACGCTTTCCACGCTCCTGTAACCTGTCCGTGGCACGGCTAGGTGTGCGGTTCTGGATCTATGGCTGTGTGAGCCCTAGGTTCTAGGTAGAAGATCTGACCAAGGGTTAGAGAACCTACATTTTAAAGAAGGCATCAAGCATGTAGGCTCTCTGTCAATTGCGTTACTTTGGGATGAAAAGGAAACAAAAGTAAAGAGGAAAGAAACCTGAAAATGGTAGTACCCAGCTAAAATATAATCCCAGCATTTGGAGAGTAGAGTCCTGAGGATCACAAGTTCAAGGCCACTATCTTGACCCTCCTTCTCCCGCAGCATGGTGGCTCTAGTGATACAGACTATAATACCAGTTCTCTCTCTCTCTCTCTCTCTCTCTCTCTCTCTCTCTCTCACACACACACACACACACACACACACACACACACAAAACTATAATTCTCACACTAAAGATAAAAGTTTATTCTAAAGCCAAATTCAGGAAGTCATAAATCAAGGGCAGCTTGTACCTCTCCGTGGACACCGGAGAGGTAGTTGGAGCAAGGTGTAGGAAGCTTTTCAATAGGCCCGAGATGCTATCTGATGATGACCATAGCTTTGGGGCTGGGAAGTAGTCTGCTAAGATAAAGAAATTCTGAAAGGTTTTACCTATTAGTCAAAGGTTGTTAGTTCTGATGCAGAGGCGCTCCAGGAATGGCTGGTCCAGGGGATAAAGCTGGTGGGAGATAAGACAAGCCTCCGGACCGCAGCATTCCAGCCTCCCAACAACACCGCAGCTCTAATCAGTCAGTCGATCTCCGAAGACACAGCTTATTTCCTGGAATTCTCCAGCTACTCCGGAGGCTGGAAAGCTCACAGCCAGCTGTTATTCCAGAGTTCAAGGCCACGCAGGGCAACTTGGGGAGACACTACCTCAAAAATAATAAGTGCAGAAGGACATCTGGTTCGTGAGCGCACAGACGGCACCAGAGAATTCAGAGCTGTTAAACACACAGGCGGTTCCCTTCCACGGAAGAAACTGTCACGTGATATCCATCCCGCAGGCTGGGGATGGATATGTTAATACCTGTTGATCTTTCCTATTCGGTAAGGCCGGCCCTCACTGAATCCCTCAGAATCCTGAGCATTGTTTTCTAGTCTATTGAATCCGTTCTTAGATGTCTACTTACCCTTCCTCCCCACACCCAGACTCAAGCCGTTTTCATGGGGAAAAAAAGGTCACAGGTGCTGTCTGCTTTGGAGTGGTACCTTGTGATAATCTTCATGTGAAAATTTCTTCTTCCAAAGTTTTGCTGCGTTTAAATGTGTAAAAAATAAAATAAAATAAACCTCTAGGAGTCAGACTCCAGAAGTTTTGGCCGTGCAGCAGCTAAACTAAGTTGAGATGAATCCAGATCTCATCTCACCTCACCTGGATTGCTTCCCTGTTGCTTTTGTTATATGGTTTGAATTCTTATCCGAGTGCCCTTGGATGCCAGAAGCCAGGTTGGACTCCTGGAGCTTCTGTTACAGGGGACTGTGTGCTGGCTGATGTGGGGTTAGGGATTTAACCAGAATCCTCTCCATGAACACCGAGTGCATTTAACTGCAGAGTCATTTTTCCATACTCCTTAGGTGGAGAGGCATTTTAAATTCAAGTTTTCCTTCAGAAAGTTCAATACAGAAAAGCTCGCCGTTTTGAAGTATCAAATTCTTGAGGCTGGCGAAATAACACAGTAGTTAAGAGAGGTTCCCAGCGTCCATGTTGGGCTACTCGTGGCTTCCTGTAACTCACCTTTCGGGTATCTGATCCCCTCTGCTGGTCTCTGAAGGCACTACACTCACTTCCACGTGACCCCCACACAGACAGACAGACACACACACACACACACACACACTGATACAGACACACGCACACTGACGCAGACACACAGACACACACAAAACTAAAGTCTCCTGTTCGATATGTTTTTGTGTATTTCCCACATTGCACACCATCGCATCACCACCGCATAATTCTGGAGCCCATTGCGTTTTCTGCGTGGCTCTCTACAGGAATTTATACACTGCAGTTCAGCGTCAGGGAAAAACCCTCCATTTTGCAAGTATGTTCTCTCCTCAGCCCTCAGTATGACTGCTCCTCAGAGTAGCAATCAGTGGGGTAAGCCTCTCAATTTGTCGCAGTCTCTTTCAACGGAACTCGGCTGTCTTCAGATGACGTGTCTTTAGGCTCGCAGCCTAGTCCTTCAGGCTGCTTCGCGCTGCTTGCCAATCTCACACTGTTCGGGGGAGAAGTCTCAGATTCCTCCGTGTTTTGCATGATCTATGTTCTTCCTGAGTTGGTCTTGGCCATAGAGGGGATGCTGAGATGTTGCTGAGTACTGCTGATTTGGGGGAAGTTGTATAGATATCGAGGACCTCCGGATTCCCCTAAAATACCTTCACAGGCTCAGTGAAGAAAGATAAAAATAGACCCTGGGTCCTTTGTCTTGACATCCTTTCCAACTGTGAGGAAAGAAGCAACAACTACTTCAAACTGGGTTACCTCTCTTCTGTACGTAAGATGTGCACCTGGTACAGGTCAGGGATTCTTAAAGCAAATTCCTCTCTCGAGACCCCTTCCCCAACTAACCACTAACAGAAACGGCATGTGGCATAATCCTGAAATTCCAGTGCTGAGAAATTAAGGGAAGTCTGGTGTGGTGGCACATGCCTCTAATCCCAGCACCGGGAGGCAGGCCGATCTCTGTGAGTTCAAATCCAGCCTGATCAGAGTAAGTTCCAGGACAGCCAGAGATACATAGTGAGACCTTGTCTGGAGAAAACAAGCAGGCAGACAGACAGACACAGAGACAGAAAGACAGAGAAGGGGGAGAGAGACACACAGAGACACTGAAACAGAGAGAGAGACAGATAGAGAGAGACACACAGACAGAGAAGAATTGAAAATTTGAGTCCAGCCTGGGCTGAACAGTGAAACCTTGTCTTAGAAGAAGCAGAGGAAACTGGAATGGTGGTGTGGGCTATGTGAACGCAGGCTCAACCCCAACCATTCACTCTTTCTTCTATTTCTCCCTTTCTCCCTTTCTGTGAGATCCAGCTGCCTCTCTTCTCACTCAGTCACCTTTACCAACATTATGGCTCACCCCCACCCTCCACCTATGGTACTCAAAACCCCTAGGGAGGGTCTGGTGTTGCAATTGGACAAACGCAAGTCCAGTCAGCTCTCTGGATGGACTCTAAGCTTGAAGGTGGAGCCTCCTCTTTCTCTCTCCACTTCCTGTCTGATGGGAAGGCAGTTCAGGAAGAGATTTTGAGACTGTCCAGGGGCTCCTTTTCTGCTTCTGTGGACGGTACTCAGGAAACACAAATGTTCTCAGTATCCCTATAACATCCCCTTCAGCAGAGCGATACCCTTCACAGCTCCAACTCACCCTTCAATCCACAGGTAAGGGCACCAGCTCAGCCACTGTGGCGGCCCTGGTTTTCTGGGATGTGAGTGGAAAGATCAGAGACTCTTGGGATGGTAATTGAATTACGTAAAGAGGGTCTAGCAACACGCTTTACGGCTGTGTTTCACATGGGGTTTGGGAACGCTCCGTCGGAGGGCTTCTTCTGGTGGAGCCCTCTCTTCCTAAGCTGGATGTTCTGTGTCTTTTTTTTTTCTTTCCTCTCTTAAGTTTCATTTCTGAAAGTGAAGTAAAAGGGAAGCAATAGAAGGAGGGCGAGGGCAGGGCATTGTAGTGATCGAGTCCTGTCCATGACGTTTGAACCAGACTTAAACCTGACTTGAGGCCCTTGGTCCTGTGGAGGTTCCAGTGTAGGGGAGTGCCGGGGTGGTGAGGTAGGAGTTGGGGGAGGTGGATGGGTGCGGGAGCACCCTCATACAAGTAGTGGGAGGTAGGATGGAATAGGGGGGTTGCAAAGGGGGAACTGGGAAAGGGGATGACATTTGAAATGTAAATAAATAAAATATCCCATTTAAGAAAAACCTGACTTTTGAAGGATGAGATCTTTTCTTGGGCTTCTGTCTTCTTTTCCTGTCTCTGCTCCTAACTCAGAAAACTCTCAGAAATGAGAGAAATGAGACTGTAGGTGTAAATCAAGGGTAGTTTTGAAGCCAGGTAAAGCAAGTTTCAAGATCTTGGACGACCCGGGACGGGTCCTCCTTGGCTGGAGTGACCATCCCTTTCTTTTCCACATCTTAGAGCCCTGTTTCCTGCTCTGTGTTTGCCCTAAGTAAGTGCTTGCTACAATGCAAAGTTAAGTAAAAGGAAGTCGGACATCAGGGCTCCCGTGGAGCCTTTAGGCGAGAACTGGTCTCGAACTCATGACCCTCCTGCCTTACCCAGTGCTAGGCGTTCAGATCTGTGCAGCTAGCAACATGGTTTCTTTTGTATTAGTTTACAATGGCATGCTATTTAAGTCACAAAGGGTTAGATTCTAGTGGTTTTGTCTTTAAATTTTAAAGATGTAGAATTGTATGGATCCTTCGTAGAATCGCGTTTGGTTATAATGTTCATGACTGTAAAATGGAATAGATCAGAATACAATAATACAACTAAAAAGAAAAATCTAGAATATTCAGATCTTCTCTCCTCCTCTCTCTTTCTGTCTCTCTCAGTCTCTCAGTCTCTCTCTCTCTCTCTCTCTCTCTCTCTCTCTCTCTCTCTCTCTCTCTCAGGGTTTCATTCTGTACCCCAGGCTGGCCTCAAACTCACAGCACTCCTGCTCCAGCAATCTCTAGTGAACATGAGATAACATGCAAAGGCTGACAGATTACTTAAGGAGAAACTGACATCCAACTTCCTATTTGGGGTTTAAGTTCTGCTGATACAAACAATGAAAAACTTGTCAGTTTGCCCTAATTTTATGAATTTCCCCGGTGGTGTCTACTGGTTTCTGTTTAGAATATAAAGTTGCTGGAGACCCCAAAAGCAGAGCCCAAGGTATCCAGGTGCTCAGTGGCTTTCTTACCCTATAGACAGCTATCCTTAGGCATTATTGCAGAGAGAGTCCAAGGATACAGGCTGATGACCATGAGTTAAGTCTGGTAGTACAGAATATTGTTTTTAGTTTAAAAAATTATTCATTTACTATTCTAAGTTTTTTTTAACTGAGGGTTACCTATATACTTGTTCTCATGAAAGAATCTTCTAGCAACAGATGTCACCAGCCTACCGACTTTGGAGTGTTGGCGTGTGTGCCTGTGTGCACAAAGAGCTGCCTATCCATTTGCAGCTCTGGAGCAGAGTGGAGCTTCTACAGGGAATCCAGACTTTGTCTTTTTGTCACGTCCAACCCTGAATGATAACAGCTTCACACAATTTAACTTGGTTCTATCCGCCCCCAAATTCCTTCCTCTTCCTCCCATCATATCTTCCTCTCACCTTCATACCCTCTCCTTTCTTTTGGAACCCACTTAGTCTACTTGGCTTTGTGAAATATTGATGGGTCTTGTTGACTCAACTCAATCTGATGCAGGTAACCAAAGCTGCCAGGAGTCTGTGAGTAGAAGGCCATTCCAAGTCTACACGGCACTTCACAGCATCCTCTCTGTTCTTGGCCCCCTTGGACGCTGACTTCTTTCACCCCCACCTCCATGCGGTTTTCTGAGCTGTGGCGGGGATGAGATAGACACCCTATTAAATGGTCATTCAGTCTCAACACTTTGACTAGTCACCAGTCTCAGCCTTGCCTGAGGCACCCTGAAAAAAAGAAACTTCTCTGGCCAAGATTGAAAATAGCCCTAAGCGTAAACATCTGGAAGACAGTTTGAAAACTGGTCCAGTTAGCAAAACAATAGTACATTCCCTGACTTGGGCCTATGAACCCCCAAGATGTGGGCTTTTGACCTTGTTTATAGCACTGGATATACATTCCCTCTTGAGGAGCAGGCCTCAAGTCCAATCAGAAGGTTGTTCATCACCTCACAATTTACATTCTACTTTGCACAAGCAGTCACACCTGGTAGATTGGAATTGTAGCATCCAGGGTTCACCACTGGATAACCCCAGTAATGTTCCTTCTCCCTCAAAGACCTTCATAGCAATGTCTGGTACCATGAGAACTAGCCAGAATAAAGAAAGTTTTCAGGTCAGTTCAAGCTTTATTTCTCTATGTCTCTCACCCAAAGTGGGTAATGTCTCAGCCACAGGATTTTACATATAGGTGGCCAAGAACAATGACTATAGCTTGTGTTGTTTGGAGGGCATCTGGGACCTTCTTGACTGATAACTTGTAGGAAAGTATCTCATGCTTAGTGCTAAGTAGGATTTTTATTTTGTAATTAGTGTTTCCTGGAGAAGTACTATCCATTCATAGTAAATATGTGCATTCAAAATCCCTTTAAAAAACATACGGTTTTTATTACATCCTAAAAATGGTGTGTGACTGCACACTGCACAGACATATAGAGCTTTTCTCACTGTGTGGGTACCAGAAATGGAACTTTAGCCATCAGACACGGGGCAAGCACCTTTGCCTTCCGGGCCTTCTTTATGTAATTATTAATACTTTTAAATTGGCAGACGAAGTAATAGTTTTTTCATAAGCGTTCTTACCCATTCTCAATTTTAGTTAATACTCCCGCCCCCCCATAAAATTAAGTTTAAATAATTTGCATATTAAATGTGCCTTTATTCACTGTTAGAAACGACAGGAGGCACACAGGGTATCACAGTACATGTCTGAAATCCCAGCACTGGGGAACCTTAGGCAGGAGGATTGAAGTTCAAGGCCAGCCTGAACTGCATAGTAAATAGTATGAAAAAGAAAGAGAAGACAGACAGACAGAGAGAGAGAGAGAGAGAGAGAGAGAGAGAGAGAGGGAGGAGAAAGAAAGAAGGAAAATGGATAATACCAAAAGAAGTAATTCATTCACATAACATCACTTACCAGATTTAATTAAGTCTGTTGAGTAGAAAATTAGAATTTTAGCTAGGGACTCACAGTGTTCCTGAATAAGGCTTGTCCCTTCTCTCCTGGTGAGTCACATTGTTCCTTAAGCATGCAGCTCAGCTGAGCCAGATAAGTCACCCATGGTATACAGAGGTAAAGCATACTGTGTTTACCTCTGTTCCCTGGCCTGACTCTGGTTTCCTTGTATTAACCTCACTGACTCTTATGGTGAAGCACTTTATAACATTTTAAGAGGCAGCCTGTAAAAACGATCTGTTTTAGCGTAATTAATTTACATTAAGTGTAGTGTAATCTAATAAAATACCTATTTCAAGCAGTGATATTGTGGGAAAACGGCAAACACACGGGCTGCTGCCTTGGCTTCGGTGTTCAGCCTGAGGCCGGCCTGAGGTCATGCAGAGAGGGCAAGCCCCGCTGAACCACTCCTGCAGCTGTGTGCCAATCTTTAACTCCTCCCAGCCCAAGTTCTCACCTCTGTAAAGGCAACATCATGATGCCGGGGAGCGGGAGCGGGGAGCGGGAGCGGTGAGTTTCTTCAGGGAGTAAACAAGAAACTCTAGCACATGATACGTTTAGTAAGATATATCGAACGTGCAAAGCAGCTCCGTCTGCTCAGATATGTTGTAACAATGCCTTTGGGTTTGGGCAGGAGTCGATTGCAATTCAGGGCTTTCTGGTTCTTTCCTACACAGCACAAGGAGCTACATGACCTGACTGGGTTTGTATGCAGGAGCCCAGACCTGAACTCTGTGCTTGAGAGCTCAGTCCCGGCCCTGTGGTCTGTGCTATTCTCCTTGGTCTGTCTTTCCACTTACTGACCATCATGTAGAACTTACTTCTGGTTCTGGGTTAATTGTGGTTGGCGGTGAGCAGGGTTGGGGGATGGGATCATGAAATACAAGCAAGGGCTGGAGGGATGGCTCAGTGGTTAAGAGCACTGACTGCTCTTCCAGAGGTCCTGAGTTCAAATCCCAGAAACCACATGGTGGCTCGAAACCAACTATAAGGAGATCTGATGCCCTTTTCTGTGTGTCTGAAGACAGCTACAGTGTATTAATATACATAAATAAATTAATTTTTAAAAATACAAGCAAATAGCCAACCAATGCTCTGGTCCAGGTTGACACCCTGCCTCAGTCCACTGGCTACTTTACGAATGTCCTCCACAGACAACAGTCGTCACGTCTTCTCCAGGCCTTCCTCAGGTCGAAGCACCCGAAGAATAGAGCCCCGCCCCCTGCTAGTTGGGAGCCCAACTTTAATGTTTCCCACAGAGTTATCTCTCCGAAAGAGTTCTCTACATCTCCGTGTCCGTCCAATTAGAGAATTTCCGTGGCTCCCTGCCAAAATGAAGACTGCACTGTAGCAAGACTCTTGAGCCTGCTGCAGGAATAGCATCTGCCAGCAAGCATTCTTAGTAGCAGCTATTCTTGAGCACATGTAGGACAAACCACTTTAGTTCTTAACGTTTTGAAACTCAGTAAACCTTGTTCCGTATCTTCTTGTTTCCTTTTTGTTTGTTTTGTTTTGTTTTGTTCTTTTGAGACATGGTTTCTGTCAGTCTGTATTAGAACCAGCTCTTAGACCAGGCTGGCCTGGAACTAAGAGATTTGCCTGCCTCTGCCTCCTGGGATTGCAGGCGTTTCCAAATTCACCTTTTTGAAAATGTCAAATCTACAGAAAAAGATAGAAGGACACGTCTGTCTTTTAGTCACTGATCTTTGTGTATCCGTTCCCCGCCTCTCTCCTCCAGCTCCCTCTCACTGTGGTGGAAGGATCTGGAATTGCAAAGACTTTACTCCTGCACACCTCGCTCACATCCTACATTTCCAAGGTACCTTTATTGAATCTATACAACTGAGACAATTCCTAAGATTGTGCTGGGACTGACACACTTCCCGCAGACTTTTCAGGCTATGCGTGCTCTGTCCCCTCCCCGGATTCAGTCAAGATCCACATGGCTCTCCTGCACCCTTCTAATGTCTTTCTGCATTGCTGGGACTGGAACCCTGGCCCTCATGGGTATGCTAAGCTACACCCTTTTAGTATGGGGTAGGAAGTTCTGCCTTCTTTTCCCTAGAGAAGTTCCAGACCAGTTATTTTAGAACAGGACACATTTTAGACTTGCCTAACTTTATCTGTCTTCCCTCCCATATTTTCTACAAATTGTGTGTTAGTTCTACCCTAGAGACAATGCTTTTTAAAAAAAAACAAAATTAATAATTAATTAATTTTTATGCGCCAGGCTTGCACAGTATGACTTAGGCTGGCCTTGAACTCTATTTTCCTACCCTGGCCTTTTGAGCTTTGAGGTTATACACATGAGCCAATATCTCTGCTTCTAAACTGAAGTGTTGGGAAGGTCTTTGACCATACATGCTGTCTCCCATGAAAGAAGAGCCTAAGAAGGGTTTCACTCTGTCCCCTTCCTTCCCTCTGATGCTTCTCATCGAAGACCCACATGGTCTGTTAGCACAACGCTGGGTGTCTGCAGTGATCCACTTGTGCCTTCTCTCTGAGGGAGGCCTGAGCAGGGCGTGGCCGCTCTCCTGTAATCCCAGCTTTCTGGAGCCTGAAATGGCCTGCCACTGGGAGTTTAAGGCCAGCCTGGAGGATAGACCAGCCTTGGGGTACAAAGTGAGACCCTGTCAGAAAAAAAGGTGGAGAAGAGGAGAGAAGGAAAGGAAAGGAGGAATGGGCCTTGAGCCCGTCTGGAGCAGCGGTACTGTTTTGATTTTGGGAGCTGTACAGCAAACTTAGCAGTGGGGGTGGAAGGGGTGGGGGGTCCTGTTGGGATCTGAGAAGCCCAGTCTCTGGAGCGTCCGTGTGTCCAGGGATCCAGGGCTTTCCTGAATAGCACACCATCATAAGGGATGGTCATTTGGACAGCAATTTTGGGAATGGGTGGGATGAAGAATGGATAAGGGGAATGAACCCATGCTAATTTACAGATCAACTTTAAGAAAGAAAGGAAGAAAGAAAGGAAGAAAGAAAGAAAGAAAGAAAGAAAGAAAGAAAGAAAGAAAAGAAAGAAAGAAAGAAAGGAAAGAAAGAAAGAAAGAAAGAAAGAAAGAAAGAAAGAAAGAAAGGAGAAAAAAGAAAAAGCCAACCTCCCCATCTCAGGAACTTAGGCTGTGAAAAGAAGAAGAAAATCTGTTTTGAAGCAGAATGCTCACTTCCCCTTTGTTTTGGGAACTACCTCTTGCTAGTTTGAGAAGAGAAGTTGCTGAGCTTCTCACCCAGACTGTTGAAGCTCACGTCCCCAGAGCCAGCCAAAGCCTGTAGGGGGCAGGGCAATGTCCAGGGTTCCACCGGTTCAACTCCTGCTCCTGCCACTTAAGAAGCCCAGTGAGCAGAGCTGGGAATTGAGTCATAAAGCCACACTCTATTCAGGGAGCTGTGATTAATTAACATTCTGAAAAATCTCTTCCATCTGATCTCCAGCCAACAGATTGGGGAAGAGGGGTGGGGTCGGGAGGTAAACAAAGGTAATCAGTCATGCAGAGCTCAATCCTGCCTCAACAGTCCAGTTGGCAGCCAAGTTCCTGAGATATCTGTGAAATCCCTGCCCCTTGTTCCCATCCCTACACCCTTCACTCATTCTGTGGCTGTTTTGGACACACCTCTCTCTCTCTCTCTCTCTCTCTCTCTCTCTCTCTCTCTCTCTCTCTCTCTCTTTCTTTCTCTCCCTCTCTTTCTAACTCTCTTTGTTTTAATTTAAAAATTTGAGATTGTAATATACACATCATTTCAAGCACTTTCTCAAATGCTGAGTCAAATTAGTTCCTATACCAGCCTTGTACTCCTTTGGGGACATCAGGGCTCAGGTTGTGGGGGAATAATTCAGAGCAAACAAACCTCACCCCTCAGTTCTATCCGTAGTCATGGCTTGTAGGTGGTATCACTGTGTCTTAAGAACGGCCACATTTCCTGTTTTGCAGGCTTGGATATCTTAATAGGAAGCCTACCTAACTGGATCATCTAAATGATCCTTCCAGTATATTTTACCCTCAGACCTGTGTCTCTTTTATTTCCAGTCTTGACAAAGGCATCGCCATCTTTGTAGGTTCCTAAGCCCCACACAGTCCACTCTGGCTGTCAATCACACCAGCCTGAAAAGCCTCAAGTTCTTTATCTCTCCCTTGCACACTGGGAGAGTGTGCCAGATGCGATGTGCCAGTCGTCCTCAGGAAATACAAACTAAACTGATATCGTCATATGCACTGAAGTACTCTGACATACTCTCTCTTCCCCTCTGACTCCTGGCCTTTCCTGCCTATTCCTTCACTAAAGGGCTACCTCTTCTTGCACTAGCTCCTGGGACCAGATTATCCAGGGTCACTATGGCTGCATCTGAAGACCCTTCCCAGAGCCCCTTTGCCGATTTAAATCTGTTTCCTCTCACTTCTGGAAGCTTCCTGGGACAGCTCTTTCTCTTCTTGCCTGAATTAGAAGTTCTTTCGTTTATTGGGACTTGTGTGTTCTGTGTCATAGACACACCAACCCAATTATGTTGAGTTGATGTAAAAGTGACGCTCAGAAAGCAGTTTTAAATAAGTGAAGAACCAAGATACCCTACTCCCAAACAGCATCCATCGCTGAGGATATTAACCAGTGTGTAGCAGTGGATAAAAGCATATTCTTTCTGTTCTTCTTTAACACAGAGATCTGAGTGGCTTTCATCCAATTTTGGATTGATTTAAAAAAAAAAAGAAACAAATGCCATTGCTTTTCTATTTCCACAGGAAATATGGGATGTATTAAATCAAAAAGGAAAGACAATCTGAATGACGATGGAGTAGATTCGAAGACTCAACCAGTACGTAATACTGACCGAACTATTTATGTGCGAGATCCAACGTCCAATAAACAGCAAAGGCCAGTAAGTAGCCTAGTCTCAGGGACAGCAGGATCAGAGCATCGCTGTGCATCCTAAACCCCAGTCTTTGCATGCAAAAAAAAAAAAAATCATCATATTGATTACACAGACCCCCCCCCAATAATTTTATATTCCTTGTAACTTTATCCTTTGAAAAGTGATTTTAGGGATCATCTGGCTACTCAATAGATTATAAATAGATCTTCAGTTGCATTTCCAAGTGTGGAGGAAACCATCTTTAATGGTCCGAATGAAAAGATCCCAGCATATACACGGGCCTGTGTGACTCAGGACAAAGGATTTGCAGGACTTAAACCAGAATCTAAAACGTACGATAGCTAGTGTGTCTTTGGGGTATTACATTTTATTCCTTATTGTCTTTTCTCCAACTGATTTAAAACCGTACAGAGTCTAAGATCGTCATGATTTATTATGGTGGAGGAAAAGGCTAAGGAAAAGCATATCTGAGTCCTCCTTGACACTTTACACAGGCGTCCCCATTAGAAACTTTATGAGTGATGAGCCACCTGCTGTACCTGGAAAAGAAGCAATGCCGGATTTTAGGAACACGGGGGAACTCAGAACTTGGGACAGCTATAACTTTAAATCTGCTTTACTTTGGAGCTTGTAACCCAACGAGCAGGTCCTCACTGGGTGTCTGTATGCCATCCCATTGCCCGGGTTTTATGGACTGTCTTGGCATTTAAGCCGAAAACAAGTTATTCCCATTTAGCTCAAATGCCTTTATCATCAGTTTGGCCAGGCATGGTGGTCCACACCTGTAATCACAAGTTGGCAGCAGAGGCCGGCAGATCCGTGTGAGCTTGAGGCCAGCCTGGTTTACATCTCAAGTTCCAGGACAGCCAGGGCTACGCAGTAAGACGCCTCCCTATCTATCAGAATCAACTGTCATCATCTAGAATAAGTCAGAATTAGTTAAAAAGAAGTGACGATGAATGATGATTGCATTGTGCTGTTAAGTTACTCTACATGGTGTTTCTGTATAGATAAATTATTAATACGTCATGTAAAATTGCATATAGAGGGGCTGGAGAGATCACTGTGATTATTTGCAGTGGCTGCTCTTCCAGAGGGCCCGAGTTCAATTCCCAGTACTCACATGTCAGATCACAATCCTCTGTAGCTCCAGTTCCGGGGCATCTGACATCTCTTCTGGACTCTGCCTGCACCACGCGCACACACGGTGCAGAGTTTTGTGCAGGTGCAATGCCTATGCTTATAAAAATAAATAAATTTGAAAAATAAACTATAGAAAACATATCCATACAAGTGTAGAAGATAATTTAGAGTGCTGGTAATTTGATGATGATGAATACATATCAATGTAAAATTTTAAATCACTTTATAAATATGGATATAGAGTTATATTCTGAAACAAACATGATTAATAGAAAGAAATGAAGGAGAAAAAAGAAATGGCAAAAGGTAGTTTTCTTTGTAGACTTCAAAGGTCTCATTAAAAGTTCTGTTTATTTCTCATAGCAAATTCTACAGCTTTTTATGTGCTTTAAAACCTAAAGATTTTTTTGTTTTGCTTTGTTTTTTCTTTGTTTGCTTGGATCTGTTTTTGTTTGTTTGGTTGGTTGGTTGGTTGGTTTTTTGTTTTGTTTTTGGTTTAGTTTTTTTGTTTGTTCATTTTCCTGTCCAGGTATTATTTATTTAGGAAAGCAAAGAAGGCTAGTTTAAAAAAAAAAAAACTCAAATATTCAGTGTAGAAAGGATTACAAGTAAGTTGGAAAGCAAGAGTGAACATGTTTAAAATCTTTCAATTGTTCACCAGGAAAAAAAAATAGTTCCCGTCTTCTGTGGTCATAGATGCTTTCCATGGCTTCTTAGCTCGGCCTTGTCCTATGGCCGTAAAGACTCTTAGCCTTTGCCACGTATGAAAACTGCACATTCCCAGTTTGATTACAAGGGGCTCTGCAAGTAGGTGAACTGGAACTGTTCAAGGAAGAGCTAGAGTGATAGTGTGGTACATCTTTTAGTCTTACAAACGTGTTTTAAGATGGTCTGGAATCCTTCAATTCACACATCTCAGGACCAGGCTAGCCAGACATATAAAAATGTGCTTTGTTGTATTGTAAACTAACCTCTCTAGTATTTGCAGATCGGCTTGCTACTTTCAAAATTATTTAATTTCTCATCTAATTGTTTCCTCTAAATCATATAAAATAGAATGTAATTCCAAATTATGCACCTCTAAATGACTAAAACCAGCAATATAAACTGCTTTAAGTCTTGAATATGAGTGTGGACCAATGATTGCTTGCTCCTTCAGTCCTTTCCTTTGGTGAATCTGAGATTTTCTTGGGCTCACTTTCAGGAGGAATTTATATTTTAGTATAAGCCACTTTGGTCGTGTTTTAGGAAATGACTACTCTAGGGGAAGCAGAGAGATGAGATGTTTAAAATCCGGGCCCAGGCAGGATGTCCTTAGAGGAGGTCACCAGGCCTTACAGACCCCCCATTAGTGCTCTTGTGTGGAAAGGGTTTGGAATAGAAGGTACCTCATGCGATATACCCACTGCCGCCATAACTGGGAATACCCCTGGCCCCTGGACAGAGTCAGACCAGAAAGCCTGACTTGGTTGGGCTTGTGTGTATCTCTTAGTGATAGGTCTGGTCATTAAGAGGCACATTTTACCAAGGCCCTACCCAACCAGTGAGCTTATGGAAGGCTCCTCCTCCCACTGCATAGAGGCAGACATTGCATTGGGCAAACTGCCACCCCAAATATCAGAGTCCTGCTAAAAACATGGGAAACCATCCTGGTGGGCTGTCATCCAGTTTCTATCTCAAGAAGCCCTATCCACTTTGCCTGATGATGCAAGCCAAGGGCTACATGTCCGGGAAAATCCCTAAAACTGACTTGCAGGTCCCTGCCGATGTCATTGAGCACGAGAGCCTAGCCAGGAGCCCTGGTATCACCCTATAGGATTCTTCTATTTGGCTCTTCTTTCTCGTTCAGTGGCTGCAAATCTAAACCTCACTTGCCGGCCGTTAGGGAAACGATATTGCATGTGAGAAGAAAAAAGTAATAATAAAAGATCATGACTCTTTTCCCTCTAACAAGTACTCTTCCGTAGGTTCCTGAATCTCAACTTTTACCAGGACAGAGATTCCAAGCAAAAGGTACGTTTTCTTACCAACATAGTTCACGTTTTGTGTGTGGTTGTGGGGAAAACATATGTAACACAAATTTTTATCGCAGTGAGGTCTTCCTTGTTTGTTTGTTTGAAGTGTCAACGTCAGAACAGGAAGTCCTCACTGCTGTGCACCGCTGCTAGCGTGTGTCACAGAAGGTTTTCATTATTCCGAGTGGAATGCTATCATTAACCACTCGTTCACTGCCCTCCACTCCCCTCTGCTCTGGGCAGCCACCATCACCCTCTCTGTCCTCACGGACTGGATTCTATGTAGCACATGCAACTGGAAGCCTAGTCTCTGTCGTTTTGTGCCTGGCTCATTTAGCACAGGGTCTTCAAGGCTCGGCTGTACTCCACTGTGTGTGAGAATTTCCACGTTCTGTAAGGCTGACTGTTCTGTGCATACGTATATTCTGTTCTGTGTATGTGTCACGTTTTGTGAATTTCATTGACGGACACTAGAGTAGCTTCTGCCTTTGGAGACCGTGGCAGCGTTGCCAGGATCACGAGTACAGCCTTTTCCTAAACATGGTTTTAGAGTTATGGTGGTAGATCCTATGGTATCTCTATGTGTACATAGGATACAGCGTGTGTCGTTTATAGGTGGGAAGCCCTGAGCTTCACTCCATAGGTCTCTCTCCACTGCTTCCTCTCTTCCTTTGTGCTTATGTTGATAGACTTTGAAGGACTCTGCTTGTGTCTTTTGTTCTTAGATCCAGAGGAGCAAGGGGACATTGTGGTGGCCTTGTACCCCTATGATGGCATCCACCCAGATGACTTGTCCTTCAAGAAAGGAGAAAAGATGAGAGTCCTGGAAGAGTAAGTAGGCCCTGGAAACACGCTGATCTCAGTTCCTTCAGGCTTCTTGCTTCAGCACCAGAAGGAGCTGGGCAAAAGCAGCTTCCCTTTTGAGTGGGCTGGTGGGCCCTTCTATGGTTTCTCTCAACAAGGACAGGCGCTGTTTCTTTCTTTGCCGAAGAGGTTTGGCTCTGTGGCATGCTACGTAAGATGGTCATTGTATAGTTTGGGAGATAGCTCAGTGAGTTCCCTAGGACCCACAGTTTTTAAAAGGAAACGTTGGATATGGTGGCACTTGCTTGTGGTGGCACAGCATCGGGGAGGCAGAGGTAGGCGGATCCCTGATGCTGTCTGGCTAGTCAGTCTAATCTGTCTGCCAAGTTCCGGGCCTGCAAAAAAATTAAATCTATACCTACACCTAGTCTATATCTATACCTAATCTATACCTATATCTATACCTGATCTATACCTATACCTGTACCTAATCTATACCTATATATGTACCTATACCTATACCTAATCTATACCTATATCTAATCTATACCTATACCTTTACCTATACCTAATCTATACCTATACCTGTACCTATACCTAATCTATACCTATACCTAATCTATACCTATACCTTTACCTATACCTAATCTATACCTATACCTGTACCTATACCTAATCTATACCTATACCTAATCTATACCTATACCTCTACCTATACCTAATCTATACCTATACCTGTACCTATACCTAATCTATACCTATACTTGTACCCAATCTATACCTATACCTACACCTAATCTAGACCTATACCTATACCTAATCTATACCTGTACCTATACCTAATCTATACCTGTACCTATACCTATACCTGTACCTATTTTTATACCTGTACCTATCTATATCATCTATCTATAGCATTTGAAGAATGACTGTGAGGCTATCTTCTGACATGTAAACACATGTACACATGTGATGCATATCTGCAAACACAAGTGCACATTCATAAATATGTACACAAACACACACACCATACCCACCATAATCCTGTGATTCAGATACTATCCTTTCCACTTCAAAAGTTAAAATTCCCAGGGATCGACTGAGTGGCTTCTCAAGGTCACAGAACTCTCACAAGAAAGGGCCACGTTTAGATGCAAGTTCAGCGACTAGTGCATTATCTTCAGTAAGGGGTCTCCACTGTCTCCCTCTTTGGCAGGCCAGGGTCAGGGTGCTGCTTTATGCAAATTCAGTACAGAAAGGAAGTTAAACAAGTGCTCGGACTTCCTTGTTCTCCCTCCTCACCACCCTGGGGCCTGGCCAGGGTCACACATGTGAGTCAAGACACAGGGCTCAAGGAAACAAAGCATGTAAGCAGCTGCAGGGAACCATCGAGGAAGCTGGGCAGGACTATTCAGTGTGACTGCGGCACCACATCCTCAGACATCACACCGCCTGGCCCACGAGCCCCGCCTATGCTAAAAAACCGCCCTCTGTACTTCCAGCCACCTCTGGACGGCTTCTGTCTAATACAATTCGGTTGTGATTATTATAGAAATATCCTTATGCTGCACTTAAATGGGGAATAATAAGAAAGACAGATATAAAAGCTTTAGGTCCTGAGAAGGTAGCTCAGTGGGAGGAATCTTGCCTAGCATATGCAAGGTCCTAGGTTCGATACCCCTACGTGGAACAAGAACAACAACAAAAATTCAACCTACATATTTTAAATAATTACCATCTCTAGTTTGCTCAGTTTGAAGGTGTAGCACACACAGGCTGCCTGTGTGGATAAAAAGTTCATAGGTACAGCTAAGAGTTGGTTATGATCCTCTTTTCTCCCGGACAAGAGCAGGCATTTGAAGAGTAACATGGAGACTTTTAGGGTTCAGTCCCATAGCGCCCCATCTGGAGCTCGCTTGCTCCTTCCCGGCCTGGCCCTTTCTGCTTCTCCTTCCTGTCGTTACCCTTTGGGTCAGTATGGTGTTGTGCGGTATTCTGTGAGAAGGCTTACTTTCTCTTCATTAATTCTGGTTTGCTTATTTTTTCTGTGTTGTTGTTCATTAGTCATGGTGCCTATCTCTGGGTAAAGTGGATGTTTGTATGAGCAAGTTTATAACACACGAATTTTAAGTCTCTATTCCCTTGACTCCTGTTGCTATAAGGATCCTTCCCAACATTTCTTAGCCACCTGGATAAGTGAGAAGTGTCTGGCTTTCATAAGGTCAGCCATTTTGCCAATTCTTTTCTATGCTGCACTGCAAGCCACATTAAAGTTGTAAGGATGCTTTTTCTTCTTCTTCTTTTTTTTTTTCCTCCTGTCACCAAATATATTTTTCTATGAAAAGAAATAACTTTTCTCCTTGGACTCAGGGGTTCCAGGCATGCTCCCTCTTGCCTCCACTCTGCTAAAGAAACACCCGGAGATGGTTGCCATTGCAGTTCTTGACTCTGATTTCTATTCCAGGCATGGGGAATGGTGGAAAGCTAAGTCCCTTTCAACAAAGAGAGAAGGCTTCATCCCCAGCAACTACGTGGCCAAGGCCAACACCTTGGAAACTGAAGAGTGAGTCCTATTGCGTGGCCATCTTCCTGTTTCCAAACGCTGCATGGGGATTGTGGGATTGCTTGTTTCTGTATCCCTGGCACGACACCTGTGACATGTGAGTGTGTCTTCACAGATGGTTCTTCAAGGACATAACGAGGAAGGATGCGGAGCGACAGCTTCTGGCGCCAGGGAACAGTGCGGGGGCTTTCCTCATCAGAGAAAGCGAGACCTTAAAGGGTGGGTACGTGGTTGAAGACCATCCAGAAGACTGCTTGGGGACTTGATCAATAATATCCTTAGATGTAGATCCTAGGGCCTTGTGCATGCTAGGCAAGCATTCTGCCACCAAGCTACAACCATAGGCACAGAAAATTGCTTGAAAAATTATTCCAGAATGAGCGAAATAGAGAATGCAGTAGGTTCTGGGAAGGAAGGGGTTATTTTTGTTTGGTTTTGATTGGGGTTGGGTTTTTCTTTGGTTTTGAGACAGAGTCTCCCTATGTAGCCCTTGGCTTCCCTGTAGCTTAGTAGGTAGACCAGTCAATAGGTAGACCAGTCAGGCTGAGCTCAAACTCAAAGGTCTCCTACCTTTGCCTCCAGAGTGCTGGGGTTAAAAGCTTGTGCCGCCACACTTACATGGTTTAATTTTAAATTTGTAGTTGTTGTTGTTGTTGTTATGTGTGTGTGTTTGTGTGTGTGCCTGCCTGGCAAGGCGCTCGAGTGGAGGTCGAAAGGCAACCGTGTAAATCAGTTCCCTCCTTCCATCATAGGTTCAGGGATTGGCTTCAATTTATCAGGTTTACACAGCAAGCTCTTTTTACCTGCCTAGCCGTCCTCCAAACACTCTGACAGTAAAGTTTGTATTTTGACAGCAAATAACAAATTCAAATGACAAACGTTAACAAACGGAAAACAGCCGTAATTACAGTCGGGCCCTGCTTGCTGTTTCGTTGTGTTATTATGAAAGTCAATCCTAAGTGTCAAGAGGAAACTCAAAATTATTTTCCTTTTCAGCTCAGTGATTTTTGGAAAACTACTATGTAGGGGAGTGATATGTTGGCTACTTATCTAGCAAACAAAATGCTACTGTCATATATCAAGTCCAACTTTTAAAGTACCTTTCATTTTCCCCTTTGAGTCCTTGGCTAGCCCGGAACTGGCCAAGATTTGCCTGCCGCTGCCTCCCAAGTGCTTGAATGAAAATCATCACTGCATCTGGCTGCAGGCCTTTCATGTGATGCTTTTATATTTGTATGCTTCATGGTAAAACATGTACCACAGCGTGATACAATGTAGACTTTATTAATAACATATAAGCATGCCTTCTCTTAACTTCTCCCCACAGGAAGCTTCTCGCTTTCTGTCAGAGATTATGACCCAATGCACGGGGACGTCATTAAGCACTACAAAATTAGAAGTCTGGACAATGGCGGTTATTACATCTCTCCGAGGATCACCTTTCCCTGCATCAGTGACATGATTAAGCATTACCAAAGTAAGTCGAAACTGGAGGCAGGGAGAGGTAGAGTATCCATGCAAGGATTAGCATAAAGCAGCAGGTACCACTCTATATGAAAGTTTTCTTTCAGTGAAAGCCGTAGATAACTCTCTATAAGCAGTTTTAACTTAATGTAGATACTCCTTGACTTCTGGTGATCACATGTTCCAATACCTTTATTGTGAGCTGACATACTGTAAGTTGAAAATACATTTCATTCACCTTGTCTTCTGAACACCCAAGCTTAATGTAGCCACCGGTGAATGTACTCAGCTACTTACATTCCCCAGGGTTGGACAGAGTCTGTCACCTTTACAATCTACATGTGCTATTGGCTCGTGCAAGCGTGCAAGCACTTGGCTGGGAACGAACACAGGTTGGTTGTGGAGGCACACTTTTACACCATGGTAAAGAGAAAGCATTAGGCAGAGCGCTGTAGGTGGGGGCTATCATGACATTCACAGTGACGTTGCTGATCTGATAGTCGGGGCCTTCTTGCTTCGTGTGAGTTACTTAATGTCTAGTGTTTCCTATGGAGGGAAGTATTTATTGTTTTTGCACAATGAATACTCTTAATGTGTGAAAATATTCAAAGTACAAGATATACCGATCCATGTCTCTGAGTAATGCATGTGTGCAAAAGAACTATGTGCCCACGGTAAGAGTGCACAACATAGCACCATGGGCGTATTTAAAAGTAGAAAGTAGATGCCTTATGCCCGGTACCAGTGTCTGCCTTGTGAAGCTCACCTCTGTGGCCTTAAGTCCATTTATTTTGGCTGACATCGGGTGCAGGAGTTGCTGTGGCGGGTTCCTCCTGTGTGGGTTTACTTAGGCCCCAAAGCACAGAGCAAAGACAGTGTGCTGAGAACAAGGGTCTGGCTTATGGAATCCTCCTTTCCTCTCTTACTTCTTTTATGCTCCGGCTGAGGTGCTGGGGGTGGGTTGGGGGTATGTGGCACCATCCTGTGGCCCTGTTGTGAAGTGCTGGGGTCACCTAACTACATTCTTGCCCGTGTGCCTCTGAGCTTATGAGGATACAGGAAGCACCCTTTGTTACGTGTGACAGTGCATCAAGGTCTTTGCTGGTTTTGTTTGTGTATGCCCGCCAGGTCAGTGAGCAAAATAAAATGTTTCAAATTATCTTCTGATAATTTTCAAAGTTGTGATTAGGCAGAAAGGTATCCCTATTAGCATTTTTAGATGGTGTCAGGTTGGACATTATCGATAGAACAGCTTATTCAAGATTCCTGACGTAGATGCTTCTAAAACAGAAAGGCCGTGCTGTCTCAGTTCTGCGTCGGCAATTCAGCCAGCGGAGTATCTTTAAACACATCCGCACTGCACATGTACAGATGACTCTCTTGTCGGTCCCTAAACAACGCCCGGTTACATGGTGTTTACATTGCACTTGGTAATATAAGTGATGCAAGAATGATTTAAAGAAGGTATATATATATATAACGTATTATATTATTTTATATAAGGGACTTGGTTATTTGAATTTAAGGGGATCCTGGCACACATCTACCATGACTACAGACTATATTGCTTTATATTACTTTCTTTTTTCTTTTTCTTTCTTTCTCCTCTTCCTTCTTCTTTTTTTGCATTTATTGTATGTATATATTTGGGAATCCAGGATTGAACCTAGGTTAAGACTTGCAGCAAGCTTTCTTACCGACTGAGGCATCTCTCCAGCCCAGCGTGTGTTCCTTAGCATTTGTTCTTCCTTTCACTTCAGAGCAGTCTGATGGTCTATGCAGAAGACTGGAGAAGGCGTGTATCAGTCCCAAACCACAGAAGCCATGGGATAAGGATGCCTGGGAGATCCCCCGGGAGTCCATCAAGTTGGTGAAGAAGCTCGGCGCAGGGCAGTTTGGGGAAGTCTGGATGGGTGAGTGTGCAATAGCATCCGACTCTGGAACGGATGATGAAGAGGTCTAGCCTCTGCCAGCCACTGAGCCAGGCAATGGGCCACTCAGAAGCATCATTTCCTGCTTTCCTGTCTGTCTTGGGCCAAATTCTGTCTGCTTCGATGCTCACTCAATGCAGACAGATGTGGGACTGGATAATTCCTTTCATCTCTTTCAGGATAGGGATATGGATGCTTGCCCAAATCCTCTCTCCTCTTGCACCGTTCTCTCGCCCTCACACTCTGGGCAAACACTTGAAATCTCAACTCAGCGAAATGTACACTCAGGCTTGGGACCTTTTGTTGTTGTTGTTTCTTTAAATATCTTTTGAGATCATTGGCATTCACGTGATTGTGTGAAAGGACACCGAAGATGCTGGAGAGATGGCTCAGCAGTGAAAGCACTGGTTGTTCTTCTAGAGGACCTGGATTAATTCCTAGCATCACAGGGCAACTCTTGGCTATCAGCAACTGCAGTTCCAAGGGATCTGATGCCTTCGTTCTGGTCTCTTTGGGTACCAGTCATGCGCTTGTGTATAGATATATGTATAAATACATAAACTGGCGAAACACCCAGACACATAAAATAACACTGAAAAAAAAAAAAAAAACAAAGAGATGCCAAGTCAAAGTAAAATAGCAATAAAATTAAGAAACAAGTTCAACTGAGGCAGGGGAGGGAGGAAGGAAAGGAGTGAGAGAGAAATGAATGAATATGCCCCACAAAAGCCTGAACAGAAACATTCATGACAGCATCATTCAGGATGACAGGAAAGTTGTCTAGAATCCCAACATTTCTGAGAATGAAGCAAAAGAATTTTAAGTTTGAGGCCAGCCTGGGCTGCATGGCAAAAACTTTCTCAAAAACAAAAGTATAAGCAATCTGAATCTTTATCAATAATAACAATAATAATAATAATAATAATAATAATAATAATAATAATAACGTATAAGCAACCACTGTTGTAGCCATAGAAGAGGAACTGGTACACAATGTAACGTGAGTGACCCTTGGAAGGAGCTGGTCACGGGGGTGTCATTCTATGTGCTAACAGAGTGTGAGGTACCCAGAACAGACAAAGGTACAGAGACTGGACGAAGGCGTCTGGTTGCTGAGAGTTAATGGAAATGTTTCTAAGTAGCTTATGATGACAGCTTCACACGTGCGACGAACTGTATGCCTGAAATGGGCGTGACATGAGTTGTTTCAACACGCTGGCATGTATGTGACATAAACAATATAGTGAGCTTCCAGGTACCATTTATCCAGTCCCCACATAACACCTCACAAAAGTCTAGCAAACCATCACTACTAAAATAGTGACGCCAATCATTTCTCTTACTCACTCGTTCATTCGTTCATTTATTCATCTGTGAGACATTTTTGTTCCATGTCCCTTGTCTTGTCCAGCACTTACTATGTAGCCCCAGCTGAACTTGAACTCATATCAATCCCCCTGCCTAGGTCTCCTGGGTGCTAGGAGCCACCATACAGCCTAGTTGTTTATAAATTATCTTTGTGAGGAAGGGAGGGAGGGAAGGAGAGGAGGAGGGCGGGAGAGGAAAGGGCAGGGGAAGAAGAAACAGAAAATATGGCCTGAATCTGAGTTTGGCTGTTGGCTAGACATCTCCTTAGCGCCTGGAAGATGTCGTCCTGCTGAACTTGAGCAGGTAGCACTGGGGGTAAAGCGGAAAGAAGTGGGTGCTGTGTGAGTGTCAGCGGTCAGAGGTGCCCTGCCTCACTCCCCTGTGCCTCTCTGTCCTCCGTCCCCCCATCTGAGCTTCCTCACACTTCGAGACTAACCAGATTTCCTTGGTTTGCTTTGCTTTTCTTTTTCATTCATTTTTTCATTGGATATTTTCTTTATTTACATTCAAGTGTTATCCCCTTTCGAGATTTCCCCTCTCCTATCCTCCCTCCCCTGCCTCTATGAATGTCTTCCCCAACCACCCACCCCTTCCTGCCTCCCCACCCTAGCATTCCCCAACACTGGGACAGCCCTGGCATTCCCCAACACTGGGGCATCGATCCTCCACAGGACCAAGGACTTCTTCTCCCACTGATACCTGACAAGGTCATCCTCTGCTACATTTGCCGCTGGAGCCATGGGTCCCCCCATGTGTACTCTTTAGATGGTGGTTTAGTCCCTGGAGCTCTGGTTGGTTGGTATTGTTGTTCTTCCTATGGGGTTGCAAATCCCTTCAGCTCCTTCAGTTCTTTCTCTAACTCATCCATTGGGGACCCTGTTCTCAGTCCAACGGTTACCTGCAAGCATCCACCTCTGTATCTGTCAGGCTCTGGCAGAGCCCCTCAGGAGACAGCTATAGCAGGCTTCTGTCAGCATGACACTTCTTGGCATCCACAATATTGTCTGGTTTGCTTTATTTTTTTAAAGTTTCTTCTTTTATTGTTTAGATGTATGGATGTTTCTTTACTTATGTCTGTGATACATTTGAATGTCTGGTACCTAGGAAGGTCAGAAGCAGGCATTGGATCCCCCCATCCCCCACCCCAGCAGGAGTTAGAGATGGTTGTGAGCTACTATGTCATAGTTGTCTCTGCCTCAAGCTGTTTCCTCTCATTTTCGGGATGTGTGCGTCTGTTGTGTGTGTCTTGCTCTGTTGTGTGTGCCTTGCTCTGTTGTGTATGCCTTGCTCTGTTGTGTGTGCCTTGCTTGTGTGTGCCTTGCTCTGTTGTGTGTGCCTTGCTTCCTCCGTGTATTGTTAATATTCCCAGAGATCTGACTGGACAGGGAGGACATGGAGTAAGTGGCTTCTTCACGCTTGGTCTCTGGAAGGCTTTATTTTAAGAAATGAATTTTTTTATTTGAATTTTTGCTTGATTCAGTCTTTTGGTTAGTTGTTTTTCTGAGACAGGGTCTCACCATGTAGGTCTGGCTGTCCTGGAACTCACTGTGTAGGCCAGGGTGGCCTTAAACTAAGAATTCTGCCTGCCTTTGTCTCGAAAGTGCTGGGATTAAAGGCATGAACCACCACTACCGGGCTGTCCTCTCTTTTGTGGGGGAGGAGTGTGATTGTTTGTTTGTTTATGCATGCTTACCTGCATGTATGTGTGTTCACTATGAACATGCCAGAAAAAAGCTTCTATCCCGTGGAGTTACAGACAGTTGTGAGCTGCCACGTGGGCGCTGAGAACCAAGCCTATGCCTCTGAACCATTCCTCAACCTGATACATTCTTATTTAGAAGGAATTTAGTTAAAACTAGTCATCAGGGCTGGAGAGATGGCTCAGCGGTTAAGAGTACTAACTGCTCTTCCTGAGGTCCTGAGTTCAAATCCCAGCAACCACACGGATATATAATCTAGAACAACAACACAAATGTGTGTGACACAGTCAAATGACCGGCTCTTTGGTGGGTCTGCTGGTGTTCTGGAGCTTTGGACGCAGCTGTTAAGTCAGGGCCGAGTCCAAATTCCTTATCAGCATTTTCTGCATCTCTGGCAGCTGCGCTATTTCCTGGCAACGATTGCTCTCGGCCTCTGGAAAGCGTATTTTTCCTCATTTCAAAGGATGTAAACGTTTCCAGGCTCCATTGTTCTCGGGCTGATGAGCGGGAGTGCCTTTTGTTCCTTTGACTTTGATTCTTAGGGGATGTGACAAGTCCACGGAAAAGCTACCACACGAATAGGAAGGAGCAATTGCAAAGTCCACAGAAACTTGTCAGACCCTAGAGTCCCTCTTACCCTTCTCTGTCACAGCTCCACCTGTCCCCAGGGACAGCTGTTGCTCTGACCTTTGCCATAATTCCCTGACTTACCCCCTAGGGTTCCGGAAGTGGAGCTTGTGTATGTAGGCTGTACTGCAGTGTCTTTTATATGTGGTGTGACTACTTTTATGTATGCTATACAGCATGTATCAAACAGAATAGTCCAGCTATGTCTGGGCTTGGTATTAATGGGTCATGCTGAATGCATTCTCTCCTTTATCTCTTTTATTAGACACTTTTAATGAATTCACCCATGTCTTGGGATGTCATAACACTGAATGCATCTTCGTTACCATACAGCATTCTTTGTGTGTGTGCATATGTAATGAAAATAGAGTTTTCTTCATTTTTTTTTTCAACATTCACTGGTGAAGTCAGAGTTACTCCTGGGTTGTGGCTGCTCTGAACATTGCTCTTATTGTGGTTTCGGTGGTATGTGATTTTTTTTTTCCCTAGGAGTAATAGATTTGCTGGATCATAAAGTACGGTCAGGCCTCCATGTCTGTGGATTCAACCTATGTTGGTTGGAAAATGTTTGGAGAGAGGGTTACACTACATACGGGTTTTTGTTTTTTTGTTTTTTTTGTTTTTTTTTTTTTTTGGGGGGGTTATTTGTGTGTTTATTTATACCTAAGCAATATAGACTAACAACTACATACACAGCATTTGCATTATACTAAGCATCTTAAGTTACCTAGAAGTGATGAAAAGTATTCATGAAAATGTTCACAAGTTGAATGCAAACGCTGTGTCATTTTATGTGAAAGAAATCACCGATGGACAATATAGCTGGACCAATCTCTGCGGATTATATAGGGAAGAGCGTTTACGAACCACTGCTCTGTTAGTACGGTCAATAGGTCCGGGTTTCACCTGTTCCTAGCAATATACAGTGTGCCTTCTCCTGAACTGTGGGCTGGTGCCTAGAGCATGGCTCCAGTGCAGCGCCACCTGTGTGGTGACTGGGAGGAGGCCCCTTGGGATTTCATCACAGAGCTTTGCGATTAACACTCAGTGGTGCTCAGGAAAATAGCAGAGGTGGGGCTGAGGGAGCTGCCTGCCACAGCACTGCTCCAACCCCAGCATCACCTATAGTTGGTCAATGTCACACTTTCTGATTTGGGGTCAGCCGGGCTGGTTCGGAGAGCTTCTTTCGCATTTCTCTGATTACTAATCCAATCAAATTACTTTGGTTCATCCTTAGGCCCTGTAATTTCTCCTTTTGGGTCTGTGCACCCGAGAATTTACTGCTTTCCTACGTAACTGGTTTTCGGGAATTACAGATTAGAGATACTAGTTCCTTGTCAGCTGTATAAGTCACGGAAACCATTATCGTGCTCTGCCCCTCCCTCCATGTGTGTGGGGGGGAGGGGATCTGGGTCAGATGCGGATACTGCGTATCTTCCTCATTTGCTCTCCACCTTATTTACTGAGCCAGGGGAGTTACTTACTGCACCTTAACTTAGCCAGACTCCTTGGCCAGTGAGCTCTAGGAATGCTATCTCTGCCCCATCAGCACTGGAGTTACAGGGCTATGCCTGGCTTTTAAATGGGTGCTGGGGATTCAAACTCAGGTCCTCACACTTGCAGAGTGATTGCTTCACCCTCTCACCCCCCCCCCCACTCCAAGAGTGTGTTGTCCTATGTCTTACCACCAGTACGCTCGGTAACTTGAGACCTTGTGTATGTACATTAACAAGGCTTTCGGAATGGAATCCATGATTCCACATAATTTATTTTTGCAGATTTAGTCATTTCATTTCATGGGTGAATGTTTGGCCTACATGCACGTATGTGTACTGTATGCAGATTTCATGTTCCCAGAGATCACAGAAGGGCGTTAGATCCCCTGGAACTTGAGGGGAGTGTTGGTTGTGGATACTGGAGATCAAACTTGGGTCCTGTGCAAGAACAGCATGTGTTCATTACTTCTGAGCCCCTCAACTATAACTTGAAAGATTAATTGATGGGATAGATTTTTAAATTGCCCTTAAAGCACATAAAAAGACACCATTTTCACATTTAAAAGGCAAATCAACATGATTTATGCAGTACCTAAACATCTCTGAAGTTTTCTTTTCTATCGCTGTCTTCATATTGTTTAAATTTTATTTCCACTACATTCTTCACATTTCTTCTGAGTGGTCCTATTTATTTAACCTTTTTCCACTACAAAGTGTCATACAGTATAATATAAAGAAAATATTTTAATAAAGATCTGCCTCTGCCTCCTTCCTCTCCTCCTCTTCCTCTCCTCCTCCTCCTTCTTACTTTGCAAGGCTGGGGATGGACACAGGTCCTCACATGTGGGCATCAGGTATGTCACTGAGCTACACCCCACCCGGAGAACTCACTCTCAATGACTAGAAGAAAAATCACTCACTAAGGGTGCTCATAGAAATTAATGCTTTCATTCTGATCATTTTGAAGATACTTTAAAAAACAATAATACTTCGTTTTGTAAAAATATGCATATTTATTGTTAATTTTAATAAAAACAGAAAAGATTAAAAAAATAAGTAGAAGCCCCCCCCACAAATGCTGATACCAAGAAGCCACTGTTGTTTGAGCCTGTTTCTTGCCACAGCTGATTCACTAGCCTACGAAGGGGTCTGTCCACTCCCAAGCCACTGTCTGAAGAGGGCCACAAAGGTCTGCCAGTCCAGGTGACATCCCAGCAGATCTTTAGGGTACTACTAGCTGCACATCCCTCCTCAACTTTATCTTTCCCATACTTCCAAGAGACCTATGGAAACAGAGACAGAGAAAGGGGGATTTTGCTTATCATTTTTATTTCAGTTTTGCCAAATTACTGAGAAGAAAAAGGGCTTCCTATAAAAAAAAATTCATTAAATTTGGGCACTTCATTGAAGCAGTTTCCAAACTAGTGAGAATTTTAAAAGCTAGATTAAAGAGTTGGCATTTCTCAAGGGTTTCCACGAGCCAGTGTTCCTGAGGTTGTGGGAAAGAAGCCTGAAGAAATTCAGGTTTCTTGCCTGAAGAGGTCTGGGAGAGGTGGCCAGGTGTGATCCCTGGCCTTCAGCAGTGAACAGTCACCTGAGGCCAGGCCTCTGAAAACCTTGGAAAATATTTATTTGACCCTGGGATACTATCTTTTCAAACGTGTACATAAGCAGCTTTTTAAGTGCTACACTTCTTCCTGATAGTAAAGGTGATATAAGCCAGGCATGCAGACCCACATCAAACCACAGAAATCAGAAGATGGGGGTGGGGGGCACACCAGATTGAAGGCAACCAAGGCTACATAATGTCTAAACAAAACGAAACCATCGATTGATCCACTCCATAAAATTATCTGTACTATTTCTTTAATAATGATTAATGCTTAGTGTGTTGATATATTTTCTTTACACTGTCCTTTGCATGTTCACTGTCTTTCTCTGTCTCTCTGTTTCTGCCTCTCTCTGTCCCTGTCTCTGTTTCTCTCTCTTTCACTTTTATTATAAAGTTTTGATTTTCTTGTTTATTTTGCCTTGAAGAACATCATATTAACTAGAGGGAAATTCTATTCCTCATGGTATGCATATAGATTTTTCACAACTATTGTTTTATAAAACCTTTTAGATTTTGCAATAAATTTTAAGCATTCTGTGAAAGAATACCCTCCAGTCATTGTGCCCTTGGTATTAAACACCATTGTATCTTGAGCTTTCTGTAAATAAGCTTCCTAGCTCTGCATTTGGAAGTACAATGTTTGAGTTCTCCATCTGACCAGCATGCTCTGCTTTCTTTGCTCTGCCCAGGTTACTATAACAACAGTACAAAGGTGGCCGTCAAGACCCTCAAGCCGGGCACCATGTCTGTGCAGGCTTTCCTGGAAGAGGCCAACCTCATGAAGACCTTGCAGCATGACAAGCTAGTGCGGCTCTACGCCGTGGTCACCAAGGAGGAGCCGATCTACATCATCACTGAGTTCATGGCCAAGGGTGAGTGACGTCCCATGTCCTTGTCCCTAAAGAAGGCAGGTCCCAAAGCAGAGCGTTACAGCCATCAGAGAACACTCAGCTTTATTGTGAAGCGTGCTCAGTACTGGAAAGTAAAAAAGAAAGAAAGAGAGGACATTTCATAACCACAGCCTAGGGACAGCATTTTCCTTCCTTGCTTAAAAATCGGAGTTGTCACACTTCTAAAATGGCTAATTTTTTTTTTCTTCAGCGTGATTTAAACTTCTGGGTGTTACTTTAAAGTATTAACATAGGGTCTGAGGCTGTGGTTAAGATGGAGAGTTTATATAGCGCACAAACTTAGTCAATGTCATTTAACCTGTGGAGGTGAAATCCCTGTGCTGTGGAATCTCCAAAGTAAAGGTCCTAAGCAGCCATCTTTCCTTGTCAGCCCTTTGGGAATGGCTATCAATCACAATATTTTTTCCTCCACCTTCAGTCTGGTAGAGAGATACTTATAAACTCTCACATTGCTTTGAGTCTTTGGAAAAATAAAGATAAGAACAAAAATAACATGAGTAATAATCCTAAATTAACTGCACCTGCAAGTCGGATTAGAGTGTGCTGTGATAGCCAGTATGTTAGTAATTGTTTTTATTGCTGGAGATCACACCTGGGTCCTCACTCATGTACCCACGTTCTCTAGCATCGAGCTGACAGATATAAAGTCCTATTAGCAGAAGATTAGAAGCATGGATATTGCATATTTTAACTTAATGCCTATTAATAATTGCTACTCAGAACAACATTTACTCAAAGCCTTCCCCAGAAGGGGACATGTGCCATCTTTTTCATGTTTTGCTTTCTAAGTGTGGTGTTTCCTTATAACAATAATGTTCAGCGAGTGCTTGTCATCTACCACTTTGGCCAGTGATATCCATGTCCAAGGACTAAGTACTGTTCTGTGATACTAAGCACTTACCAGCTGCCTAGCCCCAAATTGTATAACTTAAACCCCCTTGCTTACATCCTTACAAGAACTCCTTTAGAGCTATGGGGCCCACTGTGCAAAGACTCGACGATAAGAAGCAGAGCCAAGGCTGCCTGTGAGGTTGGTGCTTGTAGTTCTGCAGGAGAAAGCAGTCTCATAGATATGAAACCGGAGGAAGGAGGTGGGGGCTGCCATCGGCGCTGTATTTAGGGAAATGACTTGTCTCCAATGCAACAGCTCTCCCAGAGCCTCCGGTTTCTTCTGAGGTCTTTACTTTTGCTGGAGCAAGCCAGAGCAAGCCTAGTCTGATGCCTGGAAGAGAAAGGCCTGCCGTGAGACACTGCTTCCTGTCTTTCTGTCCCAGACAAGCTGACCAGTGATCAGACAGCTGAAGGATGTTAACACGCTGCCTAGTCCTCTGAAACATGATTTCACATTGCTAGAGAGAAATGATACCACCATCTTCCCCTCCCGCCCTGAGCTTAGCCAGTCAACAGTAACTGACCGAAAAGGATTGGGTTTGACCAATCTCAGGGAAAGATTTTATAACATACATCAAGAACTACAAAGCCTATCATTTTAGTGGGGAGCGGGGGCTTCTCCCTAATGGCCATTTTCTTTCTCGGTGCTGGAGATAAATCCTAGGGTCTTGAGCATGCTGGATAAGTGCTCCACCCCTGAGCTCCACCGTAAGCCCCTTGATGGATTTTTTTTTCCTTGCCTTGAGTGCTTGCGTTGCATTGACCTATTCCTCTGTCTGCAGGTAGCTTGCTGGATTTCCTCAAGAGCGATGAAGGTGGTAAGGTGCTGCTCCCGAAGCTCATCGACTTTTCAGCTCAGGTGAAGTATTAGAAAGCCCAGTGAACGTGCACTCCTGCAGATGCAATGTCTCTTCCTTGGAGGAGGAGCTCCCCTTGAGTGCTCCCGAGTAGTGTGCGCGTGTGTATCTGTCTGTCTTCAGACCTGCTGGTGTGTCACGTTCTGTGAAGCAGGCCAACCTCTTTATTCTGGATTACTGTCCCATCATTCATAGAAACAGTGCTCAGAGTTATGAAAAGGCAATCCAATACTGTGTAAGTGTAACAGTTTTTAAATCGTACAAACGTTTCATCAAGTGTGACTCTAATATACTGTTGCTGTGGAGTCCTGGCAGTCTTGAAGGGAGACCTGTGTTCCTTGCCTGCTCTTCCTCTTAAGCCCTGTCAGTATGTCTCATTGGGAGTCTGAGATACATTCGTTTATAATGCTTCCAATACTAACTCAAGAGTTAACTGTTTTGGAGTCACATACTTCCTGAAGTGTGTTTATAAACCAAGGCAAATTACCTGGAATCCAAGCTATGGGCCTGGTGCAGTGGGGAAATGTACATTTCAGGAGAGGAAGGGAAAGCAACCAGAGGCCCTGCCTTCTTTGCCATCCTTGACTTCTGTCCTGGCCCTGGCTCTGGGATACCACTGCAGGGCTGAACACATTCAGGACCATATTATGAAGCCCTGCAGTAAAGGCAACAAAGCTAGCAGAACAGGAAGTGGAGAAAGCGGAAGTCTGATAAATGTCTATGGCACAGTACACAGATAAGCAGGCCCTCTACTTTAGTGGGGGTAGGTTTCCTACTAGGCTGGAGATTAGAGGAGCACAGTAAAGGTTCGTCCCATGGGGCAGGGATGTGAAAACACGGCACATGTGTCTGGAAGCCTACACAGATTCTCTCCTCACCCTGGCTGAGAGTCAGATTGTGCCCATAGCTTTTTGGGTCAGACTTTACGCACATCTGGGTATATGGTGTATCTAAATGCCATCTTTCTCTTTTGGCATCGGTATCTGCATTTGGTTTTGTACCTCTTATTTGATAAAATATTATCTTATAGTTGAAATTCTGAGTGTTTGAAAGTCTGGGTGTTTGAGACTTCTGTATAAAGGGTAGTTTTCACTGATTTATAAATAAGACAAAAGAAGAGTCGCTTTCTGAGCCTTTGTAGATTACAGGCCATAGAGTTTGCTCTAACTGTGGCCATGCATCTGGATACCAGGCCCACTTACAGGACTCCACTTTAACTAGCCTAAATCCTGTTGGTGACTGGAGAGGCTAGGAACAATCAAGACACCACTGTCGTCCTTTCTGCCTTGTGCCAGATGAGCTCTATTTCCATGTCCCGGAGCATCTCTCCAGGGAGGTGTCCCCTGGGTAAACTGCTGAGCCATGGAGGTAAATGGGAAAACCATTGTCACTGAGTGTGACAGTAGCCTCCTCAGGGATAGCCTGAACATGCAGGATTAGAACCAACTCACTCACTCACTCACTCCTCCCTTCCCTTTCTCCTTATTCCTCTCCCTCCCTCCCTC
This sequence comes from Micromys minutus, assembly GCF_963924665.1. Lineage (NCBI taxonomy): Eukaryota > Metazoa > Chordata > Mammalia > Rodentia > Muridae > Micromys > Micromys minutus. Next base: position 10,353,500 of record NC_137961.1, read on the forward strand.
CCTTTCTTCTCTCTCCTCCTTCTCTCCCTTCATTTCTTCATAGATTGAACCCAGAACCTGTACTCAGCTATGCCCCCAGGCAATTTTTTTTTTATACCAAAGCTGTAGCTCCTTCCCAGTTCACATTTGTTCCAAACGCAAGCCTCACCCAGACTCTCCCGAGCTCTTTCCCTAGGGGTGCAGCTGGTGAAGCACCTGCTTTCCCTCCTTTAGTATTTGTTCCCTTTGCTTGTGACTCCTCCTCCTGTGACTGAGGTGCTGGACTCACCCCTGGTAACAGTTCTGCCACCGTGGTGCCCTGGGTTCTGTCTACGGTGGGATTTTGCAGTGTGTTGTCTTGTTCTTCATGTGTTTCTCTTAAAGCCCTTCATATCTCTCAAGCCCTGTCTTAATCTTTCACCTGCCACTAGTGAACTCCGTCCATTTTCTGAATTGCACGAGAACAGGGAATATTAATGTGACTAATTCAAGTAGATAGTTGGTGGCCAACTATTTAGATAATCCACCCCTGCAACCTGTATCCCCCCCCCCTTTAATTCTTAGGGTGGACATTGAATGAATCCACTCGGTTATTTGAGCCCTAACTCAGTCAGTGAGCAGGGTGTATAATCCATTGATCAATCAGTGAGCAGGGTGTATAATCCATTGATCAATCTGTGAGCAAGGTGTATAATCCATTGATGGTCACTCTGTCCCGTTACCATTGTCATATACGGTCAAGAGTGGAGAAAAATTCACGTTCACCATGGACACCATTGCCGTCAACAGCTGAGATAGGTTATCAGGACTGGAGAAGAGTATACTAACAATCATAGCCTCAGAAGAACAAGGCAAAGCGTGGAGGGGCAGAGTTGGGACTTCCCCGTGACCTACTTCTCTACTTTCTCTTTCCCACCCTCCCAGGGTGTCCAGTTGAGACAGGAAACCCATGATGCACGTGACCATGTCCCAGTTCATGTGGGAGCTGATTTCATCACTTCCTGTCTCAGGAAAGTGCTGAAAAGGCTTATGGGGCACAAGTGTAATGCCTGCCCTCCAGCCAAGCCCCCTCCCCCAGCCCATGTACCTCCTGATCACCCGGTAGAGAGGAAGGGATTTTGACTGGAACACATTTCCTCATAGCTTTTCTCCTTATACTTAATAAAGCTGTCTCATGCTTTTTTTTTACTAAGAGAGGAAAGTGATTCCTTAGGAGGCATTTGACATTTCTGAGCAGATTAGCTTCACCTAAATACAACAAAACAAATAGATAGAACAAAACAAAACAAAACAACAACAACAAAAAAAAAACCAACTTGGCAAAAGAGGTTGAAATTAGTTGGGAGCATCCTGGGACAGAACCAGATGTGGAATCACAAGCTTGTAAAACTGAAGAGAAAAGAGAGAATAACATACAAAATTTGAAGGACCATATGGTTGATCAGATAAAATTCCTTTGTCTTTCTGGCCCAGTGAAGCAAAGCGTTTTTGGCTACTTGGCAACAACATCTCTAAAATGCAAACACAGTTTGCACTCACAGAAACGCAGTTACCTCTGAGCAAAGCTGTAAAAGCCCATCTGTTAAGATCCCGTAGTCATAGCAACAATTCAAGTTTGTTTTAGCTTCTTCAAGTTGATGAAACAATCAATCCCTCTTACCCAGTGAGAGCCCAACCACTCTGATACACTGATATTGCTTGTTTAGTATGTTTTACAGATGCGTGAGTGAACTCAGGTAGAATTGCTAGGACTTGGTCCAGGGTCTTCAGATTACAGACAATCACTCAGCAGTTTCACCTGTATTGCTTCGGAATTGGTAGTCAGTGTTCACCCTGTCATGAGTTCGTATCTGGTCGGCTCCAGCGGTGTTTTGCCTCCTTGGCACGTCTTTGCCTTGCTGATACATTGTGGATTCCTTCAACTCCTTTCTTCCTCCCATTCATCCTATTGTCAGCATACACCTTTCTTCTTAGCCTGGCCTTGATCTCCTTCCTGACCCTCTTGCCTCTACTTACCTCATACCAGGATCACACATATGCACCACCACACCTGACTAAGTCATTGCATGATGTAGTAATTGCCCCCAAGATGTTTCTTGTCATCGGTATTAAATTTGAAGTCACCGTCTAAGTTTGAAATTAGTTAGCCGAGGAAAGGGGCAAATCTCAATTCAAGTGTTTCTCGACCTCTTTCCGGAGCTAGGAGACTAATCTGTCTGTGATAAGTCATCTGGAAGGAACAGGATGGAAATGTCCTCAGGAAGCTTCTACAGTATTTGATAATGTCATCAGATGCCACATGAAGTGAAGGTTATCTCTTTACTTCTGTCTTTGTGAGGAACCGAAAAGAAGTCAGACTCTCATTTCCCAGCTCAGGGCTCTTATTCAGCGTCATTCCTTCGACATACACCATTGCTCTCATAACATCCTAACAAGGCAGCTACTCGACCTGTGGGAGGTCAAACAACCCTTTCACAGGGTCCCCTAAGACCACTGGAAAACAGTATGATTCCTAACAGCAGCAAAGTTACAGTTATGAACTAACAATGAAGATAATTGTATGGTTGGGGGTCATCACAGCGTGAGGAACCGAATTAAATGGCCCCAGCATTAGGAAGGCTGAGAACCATTGTCATAAAGGGTCTACTTCATGTTCAAATCCTTGTTTCAGATTTACAACATAAATTCAACACTGACTGACCCTTGGGCAGGTGCCTGCAAGGCAAGTGTTGTGCCACCACGTTTCACACCAGCCCTCCCAAACAAGTGTCTGCTTGTCAATGCCACCAACTTCAGTTTATTTCAACAGAGGAAGAGGCTCCGGTGCGTAGGGTCCATCTCGGAGGCAAGTGGAAGCCTCTAGGAGCTGGTTTGTCTATCTGCTAGGAAACCACTGTGATTCCTGCTTTCTTAGTCTTTCCCCTTTCCTGAGACTTCTCAGGTGTGCCTCTATTTTGGCATTTGCACGTCCAGTTGATGGTACAAGAAAGGGAAAGACCAGCAATTTGTGGGTATTCATTAATTCATTCATTAATTCATTCATTAATTCCTAAGAATACTGGGATCAGAAAGCTGCTGTAGATAGAGGGGCCTGGGTGATCAGGACAAAGATGCCTCATTACGCATCGTTGCCTGGGAACCGTGGCTTCCCAGTGCAAACCTACACAGCTGGTGGTTGCCTCATCCTGTGAAATGGAAGATGTGCTGCTGCTATTTTATAAATAGCACCAGGTTAGGAGTTTCATGGTCTCGGCTCTAATATTCGACGACAGAAACTCCTTTTCTACTGAGACTACATGAATTGTCACTCTAATATAATTAATGCTTTTACTGTTCTAAACAAAGGGACAGAAATACATGATATTATTTTAATAGCCAGACTGAGGCAAGGCAATGTTCTCTCTTCAAAATTAAAAATATTCTAATTGATAAAAAATAACTGTGCATACTTATAGTGTACGGTGTGATTATTTTTGTCGGTTGCTTTTGAGACAGAACCTTGCTGAGTAGCCCAAACTGCCCTCACCTCACTAGCATTCTGCCTCGGCCTTGAAAGTGTCAGGGTTACCCGCATGTGTTATTGTCCTAGGTCAGTGTGACTTTAAAAGAAAAATTAACACATTTTTATTGTGTGTGCATATCTGTGCAAATGCATACACGTTCATTTAAAGGAATCATCTGCAGGAGTGTATTCTCTCCTTCCATCAGGTGGGGTCCCTGCTTACAACTCAGATCCTCGGGCTGGCAGCAAACACCAACATCTGCTAAGCCAGCTCAGCAAACATTCACAAATCAGTGCCCCTCCTGTTTTGATATACACACAACAAATTACTGGTACCTTCTGCCACCCTTTCACGCTTTACCACTGTTACCACCCTTTTAGAACACTAGACTTCACCCCATATGTTTTACTGTAATTTGGCCCCATTTCTCTTTATCCACTTTGATTAATGAGTTTCATTCTAAACTCATTTTAAGCATGTGACTTAACTCTGGGGGCCATGACAACTTATAAAAATGGACAAGTGAAACTAGAACCAATGTTGGAATTGCAAAACTGGATATTAGGCAGTTTTCTTCTAGGGGGAAAAATAGAAGAAGAAGAAAAAAAAAAAAAAAAACCACTTAATTGTCAGTTAAAAATAACAAAACAGGAACTCTGTGTGTGTGTGTGGTAGGTTGTGAAGTTAGTATGTTCAGCAGAGGGACTGTGGTCACAGAGGACTGAGGTCACAAACGAAGCCAAGCAGTCTGGCCAGAGGGGCCTTGTTTTCTTTGGGTTTTGTTGTTTTGCTTCCAGAGTTTGTTTGTTTTTATTTCTTTTTGAGAAAGAGCCTCACTCTTCTGCCTAAATTGGCCTCAAACTCAAGCCCCTGCTTCCGGCTGGGATTCCAGGTGTGTGACAGCACATCTGTCTGTATTGTTTGAACCTGGTTGGAAATCGTCCTAGCCCCAGAAAGAACTCCTGAATCAGATCGGCCTTGAATCTTGATACCGTGTTGTCCAGAATGATAGTTGCTAGTGTGTGTTATCGATGAGTCAAAAATCAGCTTCCTCTTTGGGAAAGCGTCATGGCATCCCATAGAGACAGACTTAATGGGGTGAGTGACTTAGGGCCAGTGAGGGTCCTCACCAGAAGTTACATTCAAAGCAGAGGTTCAAAGTAAAGGTACAAAAGGTGCTTTAAAAGAAGCAGCTGGGACAGCCTTCCTTGGGATTTATCATGTGCTTCTCCCTCCTCTCTTTCACTCGCAGTGAGCTAGGAGCACAGCTTGGCTCGTTACTAGGAATGGGATGAGCAAGACACACACTGTCTACCCAGAAGAAGAGGACTTATTGTAGGAGGCAGATGCATAGCTGATGAGGACAGGGTTCAGCACCAGAAATGTGGCCAGGGAAAGCACCTCATATTGTTCTCAGAGCACTATAGGTGGGGAGGCTGGAACCCAGTGTGCAGGAGATCTGGATCACTCCATCAGCTTAGGGAAGGCTTAGACTGTAGGTTGCTGCCTAGAACAGAAGACATGAGGGTTGCAAATGAGGCGTGGTGAAATGAGAGAAGCCAGTGAGCAGGACGTAGGCACTAGGGAACCTGCACACGTCTGTCAATCACACTCAACTCTTTTGTAGGTAACTGCACGGTTTAGAGCTGTATTCGAGCGCGAGTGCTCAGTCAAAAAGGTCTCGACTGCACTGCAGCGGTTTGGCTCTCTTGGTTAATAATACACTGACACTTGGTGGTTAATGGATGGTGTTTGCATTGTCTATGGCATCCATGGAAAACTTGAGCCAGGTAGTTTCCTGGTGATGCCACGAATACAGACTCCTGAGGCACAAAATCATGGCAGGCTGCCTGGCATGACTGGCGCTGGGAGTGGTAGGAACTGACTCTGCAGCAGGAATGAGCTTTCAAGTCTGGACATGACATGTTGGATGCAGGAATGATTAGAAAGAGAGTCCGGGTGTGGGTCTGACTTGTCTGTGGTTGCCAAGGGCCCGTGTGTAGTGAGTGTGTGGATGTGAGCACTTTAAGAAGTGGGCTCCTGGCGAGTCACAAGCCTACCCCTCCTGCCCTCTGGTTTCTATTTGCCACTATGAGTAGGATCTGAAAGAAGTGCTTAAAAAGAGAACAGGGGAAAAGGGTTATTTTGGTTTATTTTGGCTCGTGATTCCAGATGTTTCGGTATGTGGTCAGCTTGTTTCATTGCTGTGAGCCTGTGGTGAGGGAAAACACCAAGCTGGTAAGCGCGCCTGTCAGAGCAAACTTGCTTACTTTGTGTTAGCCAGGAAGCAGAGAGAGAGAGAGAAGGAGGAAAGGTCCTGAGTGTGCCCTTCAAAGATGGTCCCCCCCAGAGACGTCTAGCCAGGCTCCGCCTGCTAAGTTTTCCTCACCTTCCAATAATGACATCCATGCCGTTGTGAATCCAGGGCTGGGCATGTGCCTATTACACACAATGCTGGGTTCCATCCCTGGTGCTGTGAGAAAAATAGCTAATTCACAAATGGCTCTCATGGCCCATATACCTCTCAGTAGCACTGTCAACTAAACTTGAGTTTTATTAGAAGACGGTTCTTATCTATGAAATAGGAGGAGCCCCTTGTCAGGAGCCTTGCTCTTTTGTGAGCTAAATAGGCTTTAAAATTACCTGGCCTCCAGTGTTTCATTATGGTGACGGGAACACTTCTTCAATTCAGGTTCTCTCTTTCCAAATGACACTGGCTTGTTTCAAGCTGACCTAAAACTTGGCCAGGGCCCATAAATCTCAGACAGAGTTGGCTGCCCGCTCTTCTTTCTCCCCTCTCCTCAGCTTCCTTCTTTCCAAGTTTCACCCAGTAGGCAGGCCAATGGCCGGGTTTCTCTTTTCCCTCTGCCCCCTCTCCTCCTCTTCCTCTCTTTTCTCTCCTCTCTTATTCTTGGGTTTTCAAACATGGTGGTTAAATAGGGGCTCGGAGATGATTTGGTACCTTAAGCACTTGTCACACAAGTAGAAAGAATGAGTTCAAAGTTAACCTCCCATGTAAAGCCTTAGGGTGGAAGGCAAGGACACGGGAGGTTTCCCTTTGGCTTCTAATTTCGTTCTGTGGCATGTCCATGCCCTGCCCCCACACACATCAGACACACATACACAGTTGTGGTTGAAATTACCGTAGCATCAAATGCACCAGTCTAACCCCATTTGGTGCTGTCCACAGCATGAAGTCCATTCACACTGTCGCAAAACCAAGAGCACGTCCAGAGCCAGCTCCTCCCCTGCCCTCGCCATGACCCCTGGCACTACCCTCTGTCACCCCGCATTACCCCCCTTTCTAAGTCTGCACACTGTCTGTATCTTACCACCTGGATGACTTTCATGCAACTCCCCTCCGTAGGTTCCAACCAGACTTCGGGCTCCAGGGGTCCACAGCACCCCCCTTCCTTAGCTCTGCAGCTCACAGATACTTTCTGGGCTCAGCGCCTTCCCCAAAGTTTCCTTCCTGGGAGCTACTGTCATTTGCCTCATGCCCTCGATCTTGCTGCCAACATCTGACCTCCCACCTGAGCCACTTCCTGCCCACTCCATGGTGGTTCCCGATCACCGCCACTGAGCACTTCTTCCGTAGCACATACATTAGTATTTCAATGAGTCCTCTTGCTTATGGTCGTATCATCGGTGCACAACAACGAAGCCTTGAAGAGAGGGGGTTCAGGGTAAAAACTCAAAGCCGTTTTATTGACCCTTACGTTGGGGCACGCCTCTCTTGCTTCACATAGCTCTGAATTGGTGACTGGAAGGGTGTGTGTCACCTTGAAAGGGTTGCCGGAGGCTCGGGTGTGAGCAACGAGCTTTCACCCTCCACGTCTTCCGAGAGTTTATTTTCCTGCACAAAACTTGCCGGATCGGCCAAACAAAAGCAAGAGAAGAAGGAAATAGAATGTGAGTATCTGGACTGTCAGAGAAAACAAAGAGTGGCTTTGTTTTACATTCCTGTGGTACAAACACCAGGAAGAGTGAAAACCTGTACATGAACTGAAGCATGGGGTAGGAGGGTGGGGGATTTGCACAGCGGAACAGGTGTTTTTCTCTCTTGGCGTAAGTCAGGGCCTTTCCTTGTCACCGAGAGCACCTTGATTCTGGAATTCCCATGGTGAAGGAACACTTCTCTCCAAAGTTAGGGTTTGAAGCTGATAGAAAGGTTTCCACCTGCCTCTCCAAGTGGTTTTCATCATTTCCTGGGTCATGCCAACCAGTCCCTTGTTCCTCTAAGATACAGCTAGCGGTGCAAACGTGTTTCTTAGCTCACTTTTTCTCGGTGCATTCCTACACAGTGTGATCCTCTTGCTGACTGTAGACCCCTTTGCTTCATCTCCAGAACCTTCACTCCCTTAAAGCCCTCATGTCAGATGCTGCTTGTTGCAGTCATCTTGGGGTCTCTGGATGCTCCCCTCACCGTGACACAGAAAACACTGGCTCTAAGCACATCCCCCACTGTTCCCAGAAATCCTCACCTTCAAACTCAGGCTTCTTTCTTACTTCCGGCCCTCAAGAACTCTGTCTTATATCCTCACTGAGCCCCTGGGTGGTGAGAGATGCTCGTTGGACCTTTGGTCCTGCTCTGTCTCCACCACTGTCATTTCGTTTTAGTGTCGCTCCCTTATACATTATGGGTGCCCACACTTGCTCCGTCCTCATATTCCCTCCTTTCCACACACACACATCTCTCTGCTGTGCCTTCCAGATGAACTCTTTCCTAGCCTCGTGCAAAGCCGGAGTGTCATCTCTTTGACCCTTAACTTTTAGCCATGCACCTTTTCAGCCCCTGGCCAATAGTGTTTCTCCTTTGTCTACACACTCCCCACCCCCTCATCAGCGGACTGCCTGACTGGACCTTTCCCTGAGAGCACCCTCATCCAGCTTCTGCCCGCCTGACCTGATACAGTGTCACAACGTGGTACACTGTGCTACACACTGAGCCCTCGCTTCTCCGGCTGTTTCTAGACACTTGACTCTGGTGTGAATTCAGGTTAAATTCCTAGGATTTAAAGCCGAGTAACAGCCTCAGGAACACGGCGGTTCTTTAGGACCGCCGATTCTTCCCTTAGCTCTTCCAGGTTCTGGTGGCTCCTGACACTCCCTGGTTGGAGGCAGAGTTCTCTAAGTCCTGCCTACCCCAACCTTGTGTCTTTGCCAAGACTTCTCTCTGCAGGAGAAGCAAAGCCGCCCTCAGTTGTTTTTTTTTTTAAACAGTTAGACGCGGGGTCCACCCTGAGTCTAGGTTGGCATTTCATCTCAAAATCTTTAATTTATTAACTCTGCAAAGATTTTCTTTACATCAGTGGTTCTCAGCCTTCCTCATGCTGTGATCCTTTAATACAGTTCTTCATGTTGTAGTGACCCCCCCAACCATAAAATTATTTTATTGCTACTTCATAACTGTAATTTTGGTGTTATGAATTATAATATAAATGTGTGTTTTCCAATGATCTTAGATGACCCTACTTCATAACTATAATTCTGCTGTTATGAATTACAATATAAATGTGTGTTTCCCAATGGTCTTAGGACACCCCTCTGGAGGGTCATTCCACACACACACCCCGGAAGTCATGAGCCACAGGTTGAGAACCATTGATTTTCAGGGTCAACTTTTGCATTCTGAAGGGTAGTCGTTTGGGGGCACTGTAGATCTAGTAAAACTGTCCAGCGCTGAGCACACTGTAGCTCCAGTCTCCAGCTCTAATGGTTCCCTCCAGTCCACTGCTTCACTGGGTTCTCCACACGAGTGCATGCTAGCCATATCCTAGCCACATCACACTGACCATGCCCAGCTGAGTTGCCTTTTCTTCCTGCTCCCGAACCATTCCTATTCGAGAGTGGTCTCCTCACACTGAAAGCAACATGGTCCTTAGAGTTGTCAAGGCTTGACACTCTCCTCAGTCCTCTACACAGGTGACTCACATGGCTACCTCCACCACCACCCCTCCCCCGATGACTTAGAGAAATAGCTGTCTGCTTCTCTTTACTTCTGGTTTCCCTACTCCTGAGCCTACTGGAAACTGGCCAGAGCACTATGGGATGACAAGGGTTGAGTCATACCTTGCTAAGAGACCGCCAGAGCTTGATGCACGCTCAGGACAGACTGAGCCCTGATAAAGGTGTGTGTGTGTGTGTGTGTGTGTGTGTGTGTGTGTGTGTGTGTGTGTGTGTATTGCATATCTCACTTGCATATCGTATCCTGAGTCACCTCTTAAGCGTGTGTTTAAATCTATGTATGCCTGGTCTGGTTATCTATAACTGAGAACAAGCCTCGGGTGTTCTTTGGGTTTATAGAACCTGGAAGTACTGATGGGAAGTTGCTGGGTGGTGCTTTCGTAGCCCATGTCTGTTCCTTTCTGAGGCATATCAGCTGGCAGAAGTCTATGGAAGAAGTAGACTTTTGTCACACTCACTGGGTCATCTGCCCAATCCCGTGGGTTCAGGCAAATTCTGACCGGTGAGTGGACACGTTTCAGGGTCACACTCCAGCCTCTACCCCTTCCTGCTTTGTAAGGAAAAGCCGGGGCGGTGGAGGGAAACCTTCAGAGGCTCCACCTGTAAACACAGATTATTTTCTAAGCTCACTTCAAAGGGGATGAAATATAAATAGAGATGAACCCCCGACTCTGTTTCTGAAATTGATTAGATCTTCTCACAGACTTCCTTGAAGCTCATCCCAGGGTGAGTTAGTGATTCCTTGAAGAGCACTTTAACCAACTGCAATGTAGAGAGCCTGCATCCGTTTCCTTAGTTTCTGGCTTGGTGTCTTACAAATTTTTACCTTCTGTCTCTCTTATTAGAAAGTAAAAGTGATAGACAAGGTTTTTTTCTAAGGCCTTTGCCTTGAGAATGGGGTGGGGCTTGTAGGCAAGGACAAATGTGTCAGTGTCTACTTGGACGGGTAGATGGATGAATAATGCAGTTCTCTCAAACAAGAAAGGCTCCCGCCTCAGAAAAACCTTGACCTTCAGACCTTTGCCACACTAAGGCCAAGCTACTATAGCTCAATTGGTGTCAATCCCAGCAACAACAGTAATGGTAACAACAACAGACTGGGTGTGCCTAGGGAGTTCTAGAGAAGGTACAGGGCTAGTTATTTTTCATTTTTATTGAAAGTCTATAAATGTGTGTGTACCAATCACAAAGTAATCTGCTCCTGACCATTTCCTTTGCCTTCACCTAGAGACACAGCGTAGGCCATGCCCAGTTCTTCACAGAGCACAGCTGTGCACAAGTCTCTGCTGGGCTGGGCTCCTTAGGCTAGAGCCCAGGACCAGACAACAGCATCAGGGGGTGGCTGTCTTAGTTCTTGTCAAAGTCATAGCTCATTCCCACTGAGCATTTTCAGCCTCAAGCTGTTCCTTGCTTGGAGGCGTCCGGGTTCACCTGTTGGGTCAGTGAACATTTCACAGCAGGAATAGTCTTGACTCTGAAGAAGCGTACAGTAGCCAGTGGTATTTCTCTTGTTTCCTCCTTCCCTCACTGGAGTCAGCAGAAAACCCGCTGTGTTTTTTTATATGGGCTTATTGGGGTTAAAAAGTTACTGCAACAGATGTACACGTATTGCTCAAGCCCTTACAATAGTTTCTTGTATGTGTATATGTGTATGTCTGGGTGTGTATATGTGTGTTCATGTGCGTGCCAATGCACATGTGAAAGTATATGTGCATGTGTGTATGAAGGGCCAGAAATAACCTTGTGTTTATTCTAAACCTTAGGAGCAGTTTATCTCCTTTTGAGACGGTCTCTCACTGACTAGGATGTCCGGAGATCATGCTGTTTCTGCCTGTCCAGCACTAGGATTAAAAACATGTTACCGTACCTGGCTTTTTTAATGTGGGTTCTAGAAGTTAAGGACCTTTTCTTTCTTTCTTTCTTTCTTTCTTTCTTTCTTTCTTTCTTTCTTTCTTTCTTTCTTTCTTCCTTCCTTCCTTCCTTTCTTTCTTTCTTTCTTCCTTTCTTTCTTTCTTCTTTCCTTCCTTCCTTTTTTCCTTCCTTTTAAGAAATAGATTTTCTGAAACATGTAGTGATTCTATTTTTAATAACGGCCCTCTGTGCTGTTTTACACAGCATCTGCTTTGATCCCTTGTCCCTCACTAGCCCAGTTCACTCATTTCTAGTGCGTTCACACAATTCTCAGCAGAGTGAAGTAGTTGCATGTGGGTTATTGTGCAAGAGAAAGTCTAAAAACATTAAGTGACAATTCCCCTCTGCCCCCTAAAGAAAGTGATTCCTTTTCATGGAAACATACTGATTTAATGCTTGGTGGAGCCACCTTTGGAAAGCTGTGTCCCCGAGGAATCCTGGCCTGTTCTTGGTTGCTTACATTCTGACCTGTCATAGATGTGGTTTGGCATGTGTGTGTTCTGATATCCTCTCTCAACTTCAGCAGTGAGGATGGCCCAACAGACTTCCGGCTTTGCCTTGGCTGGGGTTTCATTTATCTCAGCATCTCTTTTCTCTTCCCCTTCTTTATCTGGCGAACGCTCCGTTTTTAAAGGCAGAAGTCAGTGTGCATAAGGAGGAGCCCCTAGACAAGGTTTCGAATCCTGGTCTTGCTCGGAGGAGACCTTCTGTGGACTCCAGCTCCTCTTCTTTGAATGGCACCTGTAGAGTGAGCTATTGTTTCTACTGTTACAAAGGTCCAGTAGGGTCAGGGTGAGGAGAAGCCATTAGATGACAGCTGTTGTCATCACCAGCATCATCAACATCAAAGCATAGGTCATTATGCCCAGCTGTGTTTTCTTAGGAAAGTGTAGATGTTATATAACTAAATAAAACTAAGAGTTTCAAGAGACTCAGCAGCAATGATCGGGCTTTTGATCCATGCTTCCTCCACCCACATTATAGATTTCAGTATAGGCACCCAGTACGGAGAATCAGTGGCCATTGCTATCTTTGGTTTCTGTGGAAACTGAGAGCCAATGGACAAATGCTGCCCTGCTGGGGACACAGAGAAATGTGGATGCTTGGTTTGCAAACTCTTTCTGTTCTTGTCATTTCACCTTCTCCCTGTTAGGAAAGACACTTCAGGGACTATGATGTGTATCCGTTGCTGCTCATTTTTCCCTCCCCTTTACTATAGCCGACCGTCCTCCATGGGTTCTTGGTGCCTTGGAATAGAATTAACTATCTGAACCCTTTGTTCAGCCATAGGAAGCAAGTGGCACTCTAGAGTGTGGGGTGAGCTTGCCCCACAGAGCAGGTGAGGCAGCAGACTGGCGGATCCCTTCTTCCTGCCCTTTGGTGGCTCCTCCTTTGCATCTCTCCTGCTTGTCTGGGTGACTGCTGTATTCCCATGGCCCATTCTAAGGCAGGCCACAGTTCAGTTCCAGCTTCCCATTCAGGCTGGACCTTCCTGGGATAGAGTTTTAGCTTTGCTTGAGAGATCACACTCAGTTTTTCCTGGGTTCCTTTCTCTCTGAGTCAGCTGACTCTGCTGTGGGTGTTTCTTATTAAAACCGGAAACAAAACCTTTCGCCTGCTCTCTGCCGACGTTACCCAAAGCTAAGTAATCAGTGGATATAAGCACTGGAGCAATCAATCATTCTAGAGCCAGGTCACCTGGGAGATGCTTCATTATCTGTCCACACCCTCAGGAAGTTTGGTGGTGACATCTGAGCCAGTGTCCATGAACAGATGAGGGTCACCTCGAGGAGCTGCCTGGATTCCAAGCATTGTGGTGGGAGTTAGCTGAGAGCTACACTCGGTGGAGCACTGGAATTGAGTCCACACCAGGAGACAGATGACTGACTTGGGAGCACTTCTCCCTAGTAACTCAGCCCCCAGGAAGGAGAATTATTTGAGTTCTGCCCGGGTTTGCAGGCATAATTGATATTTCCAGCTAGAGTTAAATCCCCCATAAAGAAGGCTTGCTGTATATCACTGAGGGCATTTAGTTGTTCTCCACAGAGATGTAACTGCACTGTGATCCCCCAGCGTGGTGCTACGTGTGTGCAATGGTGGTGAGAAGCTCGAGTTCATTAGTGGAGAGGGACCAGTGTTGTCAGCCCTGATGCAGTTCACCTTACACCCCCAAAACTGAGCCTACACTTGCCAGAAGCAATGTTCATTTTCTGCATGCTGAGGCTCCTGGAATGACTTCTGTTAGAGGCTAATACTTCCCATCTCTGACGTGTGCTTGGCCAGACCTGTGGCTCTGGGCTTGTGGGAAGGGCAGGCTATTCAGCTGATTGGTTATTGAAGATCAAGTCTGTCTGTCTGTCCGTTGAAGAAAGTTGGCTGACTGGTGAGTGAGTAAGAACATCCCTGAAGCCTCTCTTCTCTCCCAAGGCGTGTTAGAGAGGCTGCATCTCAGGACTCAGTCCCTGACATTGCAATCTGCTTATCAACTAACGACCAGGCAGTCCTGAACCCCGGGTAGCATCATTATTACTTTCTGTGGCTCCGTTGCTAGGCTGGTGTTGCTAGGCTGGTGTTGCTAGGCTGGTGTTGCTAGGCTGGTGTTGCTAGGCTGGTGTGGACCGTGTGGTTTGTAGCTCTCCACCTCGTCTGGTGGCTCTGCCCGTCCTCTCAGGAGAGCAGCACACCCAGCAAGGGTGTGTCTCACAGCACTTGCTTTGATCAGAAACATTTTCAAGTGACAGGCACCGTGTTGGACAGACTCTGGTCACGGAGTGTGGTTGTCATATAACTCCATGGGCTTCCTTTACTCTGGTGTTTTATGGGTCCTTTAACTTCTCTAAACTTCATTTGCTTATGATCTGCAGGAGTTAAACCTGTCTCATGGTTGTTATTAGGGTCAAACATGAATTTAGCATCAAGTCTGTAAAACACAGTGAATGCTGAACTCATGGTGGTTATTATCTCATTCACCACCACCACTACCACCACCACCATCATAACCACCACCACCACCACTACTACCATCATAACCACCACCATCATAACCACCACCACCACCATCATAACCACCACCACCACCATCATCATCATCACCATCATCGTCATCATCATCTACCTGAACACAACACAACAAAACTATTTCCTGATCAAAAAGGTCCTTTCTCACTAGACCTGATATCTCCAGCAGGGGCCATACCAGTGACTTCTATGTGTTGTCAATATATAGGGAGTGAGAGGCTTGAACTCTTCTCTTGGGATCCCCAGGGACAGTGGTATCTTGGTTTGAAGTATCTATCTGGCAGTTCTTTCTGTAGTGCTGAATGCTAAGTTATTGAAAGTCCTAAGTCCTGAAAGAGGGAGAGGGTATCCTGTGAACAAAGCATCCCTCCTAGTCTGGACCAGCAGGAGGAGCTGGCTCTGGCTTCTTCCTGCTGCTATCAACTATTGCCAGATTTGTTCTGGCTAAAGTAAAACCTTTTTTTATTCTAAATATTTGTTTGTTTGTTTGGTTTTCGAAGCCAAAAGAAGAAGACCATAGAGATAGAGGCTAAAGAGAGGGAACTGATTTTACAGACTAGGGTTGTGATACTCAGGAGCCTTTCACTTCACTGGGTGTGTCTACTGTTTATTGAGCTCAGTCAAGCTACTGTTTAAAGGCTCGGTTGGAGAATCCCCTCCGAACACATTCAGCGGGTGCCTGGCTTGAGTAGATGGGCCTGGAGCCCTCCTAGCAAGTTCTTGGAGTGTCCTTAGAATGAGCTGACCGTGGGGACCCGAGACTGAGCATGAGTGGGCGCTGAGCCCTCGCCTGCTGTGCTGTGGCTGTATTGGTGTGTCCCACACAGGTTTCCGGGTAACTTCAGTTCAGACCTGAGTTGGAGTTTAGCAGGCTCCTTCGCACTCCTGCCCCAGGTTCTATGTAATTATTAGAGTATTAGCTAGGTAAGTGTGACCTAGCATTTCAAAACGGCTCCGTTGCTAAGGAGGACTGGAAAGAGAGTGTCAGTAATGACCGCGCAATTATTTGGTATCCCTTTGGGGCTCTAGAACCTACCCCCCCGGCTATTTCAGCAAGGTATCTCTCTGTCTCCTTAATCCAGACATTCCATCCAGTAGAACAACTGCTTGGTCCATTCTTGTACTTAGTCTCAGCATACTCTGCGCTCTCCACTTTCCTTGGATTTAGTAAGTTTTGTTGAAGTTGGTGTGCCAGCAAACTAAGAGAAACTGAGGTATGACTCCTGTCCCCAACCTTTGCCTCAGTCCCTAATATTACATCACCCTCTGCCCTCTGTGTCATGCCCCACTGGTCTTCTAGAGGAAGTCACACATGCCAGCATGACCTCACCTGAGCCTTCACCACACATACACACCACACAACACCTCCTGTGGGCTTCCTGTTGAAGCTATTTTGAGTATTTCCAGATAAGGGTATGCATCTTCTGAGTGCCTGGGGCCATTGAAAGTGGGGGGGGGGAGCAGAGACTGTGCTGTCATTGCTATCTAGAGCAGTCTCGTATTTCCCCTGCCACCCTCTGGCGGAAGTGGCCAATCAGCTGAGGCCTGCAGAGGCATGGGTCACATAAGAGGGGAGGGAATGTTCCTTGCAGAGGTCTGAGGGTGGTCACCAAGAGGCTGTGGGAAGGGAGGGGTTATGGTGAGGAGGCAGGAAGATGAAGCTAAGCCAGGTCCTGTAGAACCTTGGTAGCATTGTTAAAGTATTGGGACATTGTGCCTTGGTGCCCATAGGAAGTGAAATTCTGGGTTGACTAGAGTAGGAAATAGGTCTGGGACATAGTGAGTATTCTCAAATTTTTATAACCAGAAATATGACACCTGCCAAATCCTGCGTGCTAGCAACATAGCTTCCTGGTGCTAGTAAAACCCTAGTTCTGTGGCTGGAGAGAAGGCTCAGCAGTTGAGAGCACTGACCTGAATTCTATTTCCAGCAACTACATGGTGGCTCAGAACCATCAGGAATGGGATCCAATGCCCTCTTCTGGAGAGTCTGAAGAGAGCAACAGTGTACTCACATATATTAAATACATGCATACACACATACATACATACATACACATACATACATACATATATACATACACACATACATACATACACACACATACATACACACACATGCATACATACATACATACATACATACATATTAAAAACAAAAACGCCCAGCTCATTTTTCTGAGGGAGATTAGTGACAGCAGCAAAGTTGCACGAGAGAAAAGTGAGAATAGAAAAGATGTACAGTGTAGCCTTTGCTTCAGAGGCGTTTACTATCTGGTTGTCATGACAACGACAGCACCCTGAACAGAAGACAAACAATGGTAAAGCTATAACCCTTAGCTGCGAGTACGTGCAAACCATCACTGTAGGACAGGGAAGAGAGGTTCAGGTTGGGACTTGGAGAACTCTGGAAGGGGAACCAGGGTGAGGCCCGGAAGGAACGGATGTGCTCCCCAGCCTCCTTTACTGAGCAGTAGAGGACAAAGTGGCTTGAATGGGCTTCACAGCATGAGGTAATGAGGCTGCTGCAGCTGATGATGAGCTGCAGTGGTTTAACAAAATCTGGGGGCTGGAGAGATGGCTCAGTGGTTAGAGCACTGACTGCTTTTCCAGAGGTCCTGAGTTCAATTCTCAACAACCACATGGTGGCTCACAACCATCTGTAATGGGATCTGATGCCCTCTTCTGGTGTGTCTGAAGATAGCTACAGTGTATTCATACATGAAATAAATAAATCTTTTTTTTTTTTAAAGACAAAATCTGGGGGATGATTCACTCTATAGAGAAGTAATTCTGGTGGAGGTGACTTCTCTTCAACACACACACAGAGACAAGCACACAGAAATGCACACACTCCACAAATAAACACACATAAACACATGCACATGCACACACACGCACACATACACACTTTCTTCCTTCCTTATCTTTGACTGTGTAATTCGGATAGCACAGTCCTTTAACTAATTTTAGATCTCTGACACATTTCCTACCAGCACTCAGTGGTGCCTTCTCCTGTCTAGGCCACCATCTATTTAACTGTTCACTCTGCTCATGCTCTTGCTTAGCTGTCAGAGTATATTCTCTTCCTCCTGAGGGACTCTGCTCAGAGGCTCTGGAGAGCTAGCCCCACACCTCTTCCTTAGCCAGATCCTGACAGAAAGGGTCTTACTAGCAAGCTCACCCCTCATGTCCCGTTGCTGGTCCCTTTTAATGAACTTGAGTTAGCACATCCCTTTCTTCACTTCTGTTGTCTTTTCTGGTTTCCACCTCAAATCCTGTGCACTGAATGGCTGGAACTACAGGTATTTATTTCTCAGAGATCTAGGGACATCCAGGAGGAAGGACCAGCACATTCGGCATCTGGCTCAGGCCCATTCCCCTTTCAGCCTCTCAATAGCTATGGCCACCCAAGGCGGAAGGGACCAGCTCTCTGTGGCCTCTTGTGTAAAGGCACCAAGTCTGCCCTGCCTCCCTGACCTAATTACTTTACAATTGCCAACATGTAAGGATCATATTGAGGGTCGGGGTATCAATGTATGACCTTAGGGGACATAAGAGCCAGAGAATAGCATATGTTTTCTCACTTGAGAATCTAAGATTATAACATCTGCATATCAGCATGGGCAGGTTTTACAGGTCTTAAAAAGAGCCTTCCCACTGTTAAAAATGTTAAGATATATTGTTATTTCCAAAACAAAACCTTACCATGGGACTGAAGAGACAGCTCAGCAGTGAAGACCATGAACTGCTCTTACAGAAGACTCAGGTTCAATGCCCCCCCCCCCCCGCCATGGTGGGCGGCTCTCAACTCTCTGCAACTCCAGCTCCAGGATCTGATGCCCCCTTCTGGCCTCCATGAGCATCTGCATGCAATGTTTACACTGACATGCAACACACACACACATGCACATGGGAATGGACACACAGACACACAGACACACATACATACACATGGGCACAGACACACATGGACAAACACAGAAACACACAGACACACATACATACACATGGGTACAGACACACATGAACATACAGACACATGGACACACACAGAAACAAACAGACACACAGACACATATACATACACATGGACACACAGACACATGGACACACACAGAAACACACAGACATACATAACATACACATGGACACAGACACATGGACACACAGACACACAGATACATAAAAATAGAATAAAACCCTTTAATGTTACCATTGTTAGAAATGTCAGGGACAGATTTTAGAAAGGATCCTAAGGGTGACTTTAGCACGATCTTAAAATTTTGAACAATCAGAATAGTAATACACGTAAAAGGATCTCGAGAAACAAGTGTTCCTTTTCCTTGATGGCCAACCATGGCAGCCTGTCTAGACTACGGCCCTGAGCCCCTTCTGTTTGCAGATTGCAGAAGGCATGGCGTACATCGAGCGGAAGAACTACATCCACCGTGATCTGCGAGCCGCCAACGTCCTGGTTTCTGAGTCACTCATGTGCAAGATTGCAGACTTCGGCCTCGCGAGAGTCATCGAAGACAATGAGTACACAGCCAGGGAAGGTATGTGCGCTGGGTCACGGACGCCATCTCGCATGACGCCCTGCCATTTTTCCACCCCCAATTCCACCCCGTGTCCTCTCTGTTCCCAGAGACCTGGCTTCTACCGTCATGACAGGGCGTTGCCGTGCAACAAGAACATCCACAGATAGTTAATATGCAAACAACTCAAAAAGCTACATAACAAGAAATATTTCATCTTTAGTCTCGTTTCACACTAATTTTTTAATAAAGCATCTACCAAAAAGGTCATCATTTTGAAAAAAAAAAGACTTATTTGGTACAATATTGAAGGTGTATCGCGAGTGTAGCTTACTGTTTGGGAAGGTCTGTGTTCTTTGCTGGTTTTGGGGATAAAGGGGTTGCTTTACTTTTTGGTGGTGGAGTTTAATGGACTAGGGTCTCTTGCCTGCAAGGCAAGAGCTTAATCACTGAGCTGTAGCATGGCCTTGCGGTGTAACCCAGGCTGGCCTCCAACTCTCAAGCCTGCTGCCTCTGCCTCCCAAGTGCTAGGATTACAGGTGTGCACCACACACCCTGCCTTGTGTTCCAGTTAGTCAAACTAAAACAAAACCAAATTGGTCAAAATTCACATTCTTTGTTCACCGTGTGAGGCAGATTTCTTCCCTCGGGGACAAAGCACACGTGTGTCCCTGGACTGCACAGATATTTGTAGCACTTACTCTATGCTGCAGCCTACAATGATGAGCCACACCGGTTCTGCAGCTCTAGAGAGCCCTCTGTAGAGGCCTGGGCCAGGATCCAAACCAGGGACTCCAGCTTCTAAGTACACGAAAGAAAACTGATCATGCTGGTCCGTTGACACCGACAAGCACTGAGTCTTTGAAAAAATACCAGAAAGGTTCAAAGCCCATAAAAAAAACACGTTAGGATTAGACCAAGTAGAAAGCAGTAAGGTGGGAATGCTCCCGGTCTCTGCATCTCTGCCCTCACCTCTTGTACTGCTCCAGACACTCTGCAGATAATCCAGGAATCCGTGACGTGGCCCAGCACACAACAGGTGTACACAATTGCCTTTACTGCTCTTGTAGGGACTTCTCGTGGATTAGTAAGGCATTGCAAAAGAAAACTCACGCAGACATGGTAAAGATAATGCTTTCAGGCAATGGCTATGAACCTCTAGGAGTTTCCACAATGCTGGAGTTACAGCCTGTGCCGAGCCTTGCTTTCCTCAAAGGAAATCATATATAATTTTGGTTGTGGATATAGTTCAGTAGCCTGGTGTGTGCTTAGCATTCCTCTCCAGCACTAAAAATTAAGTAGGTAAATTTAAATGAAATAAAAGATATATCCATGCAAACTGAGAATGGACTTATTAAAGGAAAGCCTGAACTGTTTTGTAGAGAAGAAATATGCATTTCAATATGTTTGTTTGGTTTGGTTTTCTGAGATGGGGTCCTGTGTTGATGTCCAGGTTAGCTTTAAACTCCTTGAATCAGAGATTCCCCTGTCTCATCTGAGAATACAGGTGCATACCAGCACACTAAACTCTAGATAAAGTTTCGCCACTTTTGAAAGGTCAACGATATAAGAAAAATGTACTTGCACTGTGCACCACGCCCTTTCGTGTTAAAGTTGAACTGGTTACAGTGCCCCCTAGAGGTTCCAGAAGAAACTGCTTCTAAGGAAAGGAAGCCCCAAAAGGGAAAAGCAAGGGAGGATAACACATCCCAATGACATTTGACAGCATGTCCGTCTTGATTGTACAAGTATCTTTTCTATACCAAGTATATTACTTGAATTTCTTTTTTAAAAAAAAAAGTCAAAGACGAAAATTACCCATAACCCATTAGCTTGAACTCGGAATAAGAACCCCCATGTCTTCCTCTTCAGGTGCGAAGTTCCCTATCAAGTGGACAGCTCCAGAGGCCATCAACTTCGGCTGCTTCACTATCAAGTCTGATGTGTGGTCCTTTGGAATTCTCCTGTATGAGATCGTCACCTATGGGAAGATTCCCTACCCAGGTATCACTTCCCTACACCCCACTCCAGTGTGAGGGAGTAACCCAGCACCCCGAACACAATAGCCTCAGCTACCCAGATCTGTGCTTCTGACAGAGCTTGGGGTCATTACTTTTTGTGCAAATCTTGCGGAAAGATGCTTAGATGTCTGTCTCTACCTCACTCTTCCTTCGGTGAGTTTGCCACTTACTGCCTGGTGCACTTGGCGCTGCTTCGGGTGTTTTAGTGAGACAGATTAAACACTAGCGCCCCTCTGCCAAAGCAGGGCTCCAGATGGGGCAGACCGTGTCCAAGGAACAAGGGTCTTCAATGTCTTCTACAAGTTGTGAGAACTGAGGTGGCAGACAGGGTGGTGGGTTCTCTCCCTCTTTAGGGGATACGTGCTACTGACCAGAAGTGAGGGACACTTCGGATCTTAACTTGGGATCACTGGGACATTGTTCAATACCCACACATCTGAATTCCAGAGCACCAGGTTTTACCTGCCCTGCCTTCCTCCGGAGTCTATACTGCCACAAAGAAGGGTCCCTCTCAAATTCCCTCCTTCTTCATGACTGTCCTTCAGTCAAAACCGTGTGAGTAAGATGGATTTAAAGTTAAAATTTTAGTGGCTTGAGAGATAAGTCCTCAGTTGAGAGGGCTGGCTACTCATCCAGAGAACCTAGGTTTGATCACCAGCACCCACGTGGCCCCTCACAACCAGCTACAACTCCAGTCCCAAGGGATCCAACGCCCTCTTCTGGCCTCTTCGGGAATTGCTTGTACATAACACACAGGCATCCACATGGGGAAAACACCCGTACACATAAGATTTAAAGTAAGAGGAGAAAACCACAGTTAAATCAGGAAAGTTTCTAATTCCCCCATTCATTTAGAAATACCTGGGCACGTGGGCCACACTCAAGGCCAGAAGGATACAGGGTCTCCACCCCTTCCCTTCGTGGGAGAAGCTGATGGTTAACAGCTTGTGGTGGGGTGAGGGATGCTGAGGAGAGCGTGTGAATGGCTGTGGACTTGCAGAAGTTCTTGCAAATAAGGGAGCTGCTGTCGTTACCCAATGGTTGTTTGTGGCCGGGACTCAAAGGCGTGAGGGAAGGAGGCCCAGAATCTGAGAATTGAGCATCCCAGTGGAAACAGCCATCTATGGACTTAGGCCACAGGAAGGCGGCCAGTGTGATTTGGACTTTAGTTAATATCTGATGGATGAGCAATACACAAATGAAGGAAGGAACTCATGTAGACTACTTAGCCTCCAGATGGTCTCCATACTGTGGATGAGATACTAGGAGGCCAGAACAGCAGAGAAGGCAATGGACTCGGGGCCAGAGAGAGGCAGAGGCCATGGGCTTGGGGTCAGAATGGTTCAACTGAGTCTTAATGGCTGTAGGATAGCCTCCTGTCTCAGCTTGAAGTGGAAGATGGGGAGGTGGTGCTGAAGTTAGTGATTTAACATTGCTGTAAACTAAGAAAACTATTTCTACTTATCCACAATATGTAAACTGACAGACGTCATTCTGTACTTAAGTCTAGATCTATATAAGCCTACAAACATATATACATCTCCCTGTACAAATAAGAAAGTTACATATTCATATATATACAAATATGATACCTGATACACATATAATAACGTGTGTGTTGTATGTGACATGTTACATGTGATATTCAGCCATGGCCTCTGAGGCTTGGAGAAAATGACAGGATCCAAGCCAATGGTGACGGTGTTTCTAAACTGTGACTGAGTGTCTCCCAAGACCTTCTCCTTGTCTGGTATGCTTGGTGTTCCAGATTTGGAAAGATTCTGGGTGTGTGAGTGAGTGAGTGAGTGTGTGAGTGAGTGAGTGGGTGAGTGAGTGTGTGAGTGAGTGGGTGAGTGAGTGTGTGAGTGAGTGGATGAGTGAGTGTGTGAGTGGGTGAGTGTGTGAGTGAGTGAGTGTGTGAGTGAGTGTGTGTGTGAGTGAGTGAGTGTGTGAGTGGGTGAGTGAGTGTGTGAGTGATCACAACATGTGTGTCTGTGTGTGTATTCAGAAACTATTGCTCCCTCTACACACGACTACCTTGCCTCCACAGCATTAAGAACGACCAGAAGAGCCACCCTTAGCTCCTTAGAGGACGTGATTCACAGACACAAGCATTAGCGAGTGAGCAATCTCCACCCAAAGGCAGAGATGCTGTGTAGAGAGAGTCCTTATGATGTTGTCTGAGACCTTCACTGCCCAGAAAAGTACTGTGTGTGTGTGTGTTAAGAACTTCTTTTTTTAAGTGCTTTCATCGACTATGTGACTATTTACAGAATAAAAAGGGAAAAAGAGGAGAAATAAGAAAGCCATGTATAAAAAGAACATATATATAGGGGAAAAAAACACCTAAAATGTAATTTACCAAAATGCTATTGTCTTTAGGCAGAATGATAATAAGAGTATATTAGTATTTCTTCTTGGTAAATTTCTAAAGTCTTCTAATTCTTTACAATTACTTTTTATTAAATAGTTTTATTCTTGTCGAAAATAATATATGCACATTAGGAGCTGGAGAGATGGCTGAGCGGTTAAGAGCACTGGCTGTGCTTCCAGAGGCCCAGCATCGATTCCCAGCACCCACACACACACACACACAGTACCTCACAACTGTAACGCCAGCTTCGGGGGTTCCAGTGCTCACTTCTGGCCTCAAAGACACTGCACACATATGGTATACAGACATTCATGCAGGCAAAATGCCAATATACCTAAAATTTAAAAATGAAGAGGAAAAATTGGCACATTAAAAAGCCAAACATTCTACTAAAAGACTGCCGCTGGTCCCCGCCTTTAGATGGTTTTCCAAGAAATCGCTCTAGGTGTCTGGTTACCTAGTGATGTGCAACTCGCGGTTCTAAACATGTTATTAACTTTAGACTGTGTGGGAGCTGTCCATCTTACTTATTAGTAAATGGAATGGTCACGTGATCCCAACATGTCTCCCCCTCTACCTGGGCCACACAATCCCCAGCCCCGTGGTCAACCTTTCATACCAATTTTGAAGTTCATCAAGGGAGAATAGTTGCTTTCTGCTCTCTGCTAATCATGGCTCAGTCACCAGAGTGTCCTCTAAGCCATCCACAGTGGGACACGGGTCATGGCGTCTGGTTCTTTTTCCTCGTGTCCAGCATTCCTTCTCCACACTCTGGCTGGAGCTTGCCCTGTTCGGGTTGCTCTGGCTCTCTCTGTTAGAGCAGAAGGCCTGAGGCTGGGCCTCCAGAACGGAAGTATGTTGCCTTTGCCTTCAGGAGTTTGCTGCCCTTGGGTGGAGAACGTGTGTGGGTGGCTTCACGGCGAGGTAGAAAGCAGTCAGGCAAGCAGCTCAGACAAAGGGGACGAGGTGGCGGGGATGGCGCACTTGCTATAAATCCTCTCCTGGTGACTGATGTGGGCCCTCAAGAGCAGACACTGGTTCCTGTGGGTGAGGCGTCCATCTTGCTGGGTAACCTAGTGGCCCAGCCACCTCACAAAGTGTTCAGAATAGCATCGAGTCCTCAGCGTGAGTTTTAGGAGGGAACATTCAGGTCATTTGCTGCGTTTGCAGTACCAGTGAAGCCAGACTTGTCCCAGGACTGTGTGCTGTCATCAGGTGGGTGGCTCCTGACCTCTCCTGACAGGCGCTTGCCACTCCATCTGAAGACGTACTTGTCAGGACGGGCTAACATGCCTGCTGTCCCTTTCCTGTCTGCTCTCTGCTTATATTTTCTTCCCTTTGGTTCAGACCACCTCTGCCTCTGAGTGCCCGCTGTTTCGGAATGAAATCACAGCGGAGTTTAAGTTTTTATTTCTTGCTCTCTTTTTTTGTTTGTTTGGGGGTGGATATTATGGGGAGGGGGGGCGAATAGACAGGAAACATAGAAAACCCTCATTTTTTAAAATTAAAGCTGAAGTTATGGTTATATGTGTATATGGTTTTTACAAAGAGAAGAGAGATGTCTCAGCCCAGGGGCCTTCCCTTTGCTTTACTCTTATAAAGAGGAACTGGGATGGAAAATGATACAAGTTCTGACCCATAATGTCATCTCTGGCTTTTTCTAACCATGTGAGAATTCAAAGTTAAGAGTCCCCCCTACTGTGAATATTTGCCTTGACTTTAACTGATGCTCAGAGAAGACAGTTCAGCTTCTTATAAAGTGTATTTCCACATCTTCTCCATTCCAGTACCCCCTGACCCAGGGGGACTGTAGACAGTAATGTTCTATGGTCCTGCTGGGTCCCCTCCCCTGTCACCAACGCCCAATTTCTTTTCTTATCTCTGCACCACATCTTCCTCTTTCTCATGTCCTTTGACCAGCTCGTGGTTTCTGCCACTTCCTACTCTCTGGATACTACCTTCTCCCTCCCCAAGTGAGAGCATCTTCCCAACTGGGCTTTGTGTCACTTGAGGACAGCTCTCCATGTTAACCATTTCTGCATCCCTCAGAACGTCACGCTGTCTCATGACCCACGGTGAGTCTTAAGGCAGTGTGGAAAGAACAAAGGATGCTACGAGAAGGAGCTGGAGGTCTCCAGCTCATGGGCATTTGCTTCTTTTAGCCTAGCCACAGACTAAATAGAAACGATTCGTGAGTTTAGGGTGCAGTGGAAGTCCGCTCCCATCTCCTTCCCTCTATAAGACTTGGCATATTGTGGCTTGCTTTATGTGTTGGTTCAAGAAGATGGGTTTCCGATTCTCCCTTCTTTCTTCTCTTACCAAAGCAGCTTTGGTAAAAATGCTTACCGAAGCATCCCAGACAGGATAGAGCTTGCTCTGCAGCACTGAGTGTGTTCTTCAGAGCTGAGAGAACATACTAGAGAAAGGAAGAAAACATCCCAAAGTTTATCTCCTGTGGGCATCTGATCGTCTAGGTAGCCAAGGATTCTTCAGGTAGGAAGTAAAGAGATGTCGTCAACCGAGCTTGCGAACCCGTGGCTAATTACAGCCTCCTGGGCACTGCCGTCCACCAGCACTCTAGAACTGCAAAGAGAAGTAAAACTAGACATTTCCTCAGAAATGTACCCAGTCGTCAGAGTTAACATCATTTTGTGGAGACCCAAGTTCTGACTAAAGAAAGCGCTCATTGGCTGGGCAGCGAGGGTTGAGTGAAGTCTTCTAGTCCGAAGATGTCAGGAGATAGATATGAAAGTGGTATCTCATAAGTAGACTTGAGGAAGGTTAATCCACCTTAAAAGGCATGTGAATGGGGAGATGGCTCAGTGGTTAGAGCACTAACTGCTTTTCCAGAGGTCCAGAGTTCAATTCCCAGCACCTATATGTTAGCTCACAGCTATCTGAAACTCCAGTCTCAGGGAATGTGATACGCTCTTCTGACCTCTGACCTCCTCAGGCACTGTACACACAAGATGCCACAGAACATACATTTGGGCAAAACACCCATACACATAATAAATAAATGCTTGGCTTTTGATGTAGGCTCTGAGAATCTACACACATGCACATTCTGGGACACACTTACTGAGATGCCGAGATTTCCCTCTCTGTCTTAATTGGCCGAGAAAGAGGCACACCAAACACTGGGATTTAAAACAGCAGAAATTCCACAATGTTGTGAATGCTCAAAAAAAAAAAAAAAACAAAAAACAAACAAAAAAAAAAAAAAAAACCAAAAGATCAAGATCAGGTAAAGTGGATTTCGTCTGAGGTCTCTGGATGGTAGATAGCTGTCTGATCCACTTGGCATTGTTGTGGTCTTCTGTATGTCTGTGATTTATTCACCCCTTCCTGGAATGACCCCAGTCCATTGGATCAGGACCCAGCTACAGGGCTCATTTCAACTTAGTCACCTCATCACAGATCTTATCTCCAGCTACAGTCCCTCTCTGGCAGACTGACAGTTAAGACTTCAATCTGTGAATTTGGGGAGAACATACCCCAAACCTGTAGGTAGACTAAAGGAAGCTTCCCCCCCCCCCCCCCCCCCGGTTTTAGCTGCAGGGTGCTAGTAGCAAGCCACCCCTGCGGTGTTGTGCCATGGAACTGGGCTTCTAAACTCAACATGGCTGTGTTTGTTTGGGCCTTAGGAAGAACTAACGCAGACGTGATGAGCGCGCTGTCACAGGGGTACCGAATGCCACGCATGGAGAACTGCCCAGATGAGCTCTATGACATCATGAAAATGTGCTGGAAAGAAACGGCAGAGGAGAGGCCGACCTTTGACTACCTACAGAGCGTCCTGGATGATTTCTATACTGCGACCGAAGGGCAGTATCAGCAGCAGCCGTAGTGGAGTTCGGAGGAAAAGCGGCCTGGGCGGGGAGCTCTCTCCTGCCGGGACCCTCTGTGTTCCGGGTTCCTGGCGGACAGGATGAATTAACTCAGGAAGAACACCCTGGATATAGGATGCTGTTTCTCAAGTGGGTGTCCACTGCTCAGTGGGACCACGGTCAGAATACAAACGCCTGCTCTCCCCAAAACGCACACTGGCTCTACACGGGGCCGAGTGACTCAGGTTCAGAGACTGGCGCAGCAAGAACTAAACTCACTTAGCAAAAATAAACCCCCAATGCACAGCGGCTGCTCCCTCACCTCTCAATACTTTGGCTTACTTTCTTTAAAAAAAAAAAAAAAAACTACTAATCCAGCCTGTTAGGTTTTACAGGTGAACCACTGGCTTTAAAATGTCTTTTCTAAATTTGAATGTTTTTTTTGTTTTTTTGTTTTTTTTTTTTTTTTTTTTTTTTTTTTTTTTGATTCCTCCTCACTTCCCACCCCACCCCCCCAGAAAAAAAAAATGAGACTTTTAATCTTTTCCTTTGTGGTAAGATCGCTGGACAGAGCGCTATGCTTGGGCACACTGAAGGACCACGACTAAACTGGAGCCCTTTGAGCTACATCACTGTACAGATCTCCCAGCGGAGGCAGGGAAGCCTCAAGTTCTGCCCTGTAGGGGAATGTTTATAATGGTCCGGGTGTTTCAATTTCAGGATTCTCTAAAGTCTTTCTTGGTGGTGTCCTTTGGGAGAAATGTGTCTATCTAATCTTTCAGGACTTTATGAGACCTTCCAAAAATACAAAGCATTTCTCTCGTTGCCTCAAACGACTTGAACATTTCATAAATCATATATTTTAGTTGTACTCTTAAAAAGTTAAAATGCTATATTTGCGGCTATTTTTGTGACTCGGTAATCTTTTCTAAATTTGTGTAAGACGTGTGAGAGGCTCCTTACACCTGCAGGTAGGAAGCAGGTAACCATGGTGTCCAGAGCGGTTTTGTTACCTGGGTTTTCCGCTATAAACTCCAATTGAAAACTGTTATGTCTGCCTCTTTCACTTACGCTGTGTACAAACTTAGTATTTCTATTTTTGATTTTATTTTTAATACACCCAGTAACATCTTGAGCTTTTCATCTTGTGTATCAGATTTTCAACTCGTCGGGGTATGAATAAGAGCCTGTTGGAGGGGAGAGGACAGGCCACCTGTGCAGTCACATTGCATGAACGCGTGAAGGTCGCCCCTCCACGGCAGGAGCGCTTCAGGATGGAGGGCTGACAAGTTCATGGCCAGCACGCACAAGGGTCTGTTTCTAACAGGCTTTGCAAGCACCGTTGAAAGTGTAATTTGTATGTTTATTTGAAGCTCTGGAGGCCTAGGGGAAGGGATTAAATATCTCGTTCTTCTCAAACTTTAATTTGTCTTTTCCCTGATCTTTTAAAAAATGGTGTCTTTTCAAAGCATTCTGAAGCCCTTCATCTCCAAGCGCCTTATTTACACACACAGCATGTGCACGTTCGGGTCACTTGATTTACAACAGTGGGTTTCCCAATGCCCTCCCCTTCCGGTGCTCACACACACACTCGTTTCACACTCAACTGCAGTGTCTACTTCACTTCCCGGAAAGGAAGTACGAACAACCCTTAAAGTTAAAGAAACCGCTAAAACAGTGAGAAGGATTCATTTTCATCTTGTCTGTCTTCTCTCATACCTGCTTCCATTTTCCACTCGGCATTTCCCCGAGTGTTTGGTCCTTACTTCCATGTGCTTGCTTCATCAGGAGATATCCTGTGCTGGGGAGGGAGGGGAGACAGCTCATTGGGTAAAACTTGCCAAACTTCACTCACGCCTCCAAAACTTGTGTTCAAGGAAGGCACTTGCTGCAGTGTCTGTGTTCCTGCTGGGAGGAGGCAGTCAGACACAGGAGAATCCCCAGAAGCCTGGGGTCCAGCTAGCCAGGCATATGCGGCAACAAACAAGAGACCCCCCAAAAAAATAAAGCAAAATGACCAGTGTCCAAGCTTGACCTCTGACCACTCAAATGTGCACACACATCCATAGGTTTTATATGTGTGTATGTGTATACATGCACATATATATGATACATTATATATCATATAAACAATATACACATCACACACATCTCATACACATCATACACACATCACAAACATTATACACACACGTCTCACACATACACACCACATACATATCACCTACATATCATACACACACACACACACACACACACACACGACTGAAAAACAAACAAGAAGACCTTTCTAATGTTCACACAGGGGTTACATCCATAGCAAAGAGACAGTGAAGACATTTCCACCCCCGACCCCTTTCTAATCGACATCTAAGCCACAGCTCTGAGATGTTTGCAATGGGAAACGCTCCACGGCTCAGCTGAACTCAGTGAAATGCTCATCCTACCGTTGGCTCCAGCTCTCCCGGTTCTCACCACCAGCACCCACAACCATCTGAACAGTCTCCCATTTTCCCTTGGGGACACTGCTTTAGCACCTCCTGGTGGCTCCCTTCCTTCTTCCCCTTTGTCCAGTGGGAGGGCAACTCCACATTTTCCTGAATAAACTTAGGAGCCGGCAAGCCCTGCTGTTTTTGCTAAAGGAAATGTTGGTTCTAAGCATCCCTGCAGTTTACTCAGGCTTTTTTTTTTTTTTTTTTTTTTTTTTTTTTTAACTTTGGCACTTTATCAAATGTTCTCCAGTTCACACAAGAGCCCTGGAATTCTTGAAGATCTAATTTCAGGACTGAATGATCCGGTGCACTCATCACTGAAGGACTAAACTGGGGCTTGTTTGTTTGCCTATTTGTTTGTTTTCCTTGTGAGATAAAACAAGAGCCCTTAATTCCAACCTCAAGGCCACTGAGAGCATCTACCTTATAAAATAAAACCCTGAAGAACTTCGGTTGCAAATTTGCCCTGATTCAGTAGGACGTTCTGATTGCCAAGAATGCGCATTTTTAAAGGATTCACTAAAGTCCACATAGATATGATGAGACTTTTTCTTAAGTAATATTTTGTGTAAACAAGATGTAATGCAAGCCATGTTTTGAGGCTAGCCTTGGCTACTGTCTTACTTAAAGTTTTATTCCTGTGAAGAGACAGTATAACCACGGCAACTCTTATAGAGGAAAATATTTAATTGTGACTGGCTTACAGTTCAAAGGTTTAGTCCATTGTTATCACACTGGAAACATGGCAAACATGGTGCTGAGAATTCTACATCTCAGGCCACAGGAAGGAAGAGTGAGCCACTAGCCCTAGGTTGAGTTTCTAACCAACAAGGTCACATCTCCTCCAACATGGCCTCACTTCCCAATAGTGCCATTCCCTATGAGCCTAGGGGATCATTTTATTCAAACCACCACAGTACATACCAAGACACGACCTCAAAGTTAATAAAATGTCATGTAAGAGTTAAGCTCACTGGGCTGAAGAGATGGCTCAGCGGTTAAGAGCACTGACTGCTCTTCCAGGGGTCCTGAGTTCAAATCCCAGCAACCACATGGTGGCTCACAACAATCTGTAATGAGATCTGATGTCCTCTTCTGGTGTGTCTGAAGACAGCTACAGTGTACTTATATATAATAAATAAATAAATCTTTAAAAAAAAGAATTACAATGAAAATGGCGTAAATTCCTGGATAGTTTATCTGCATATTAAAGACGAGCTGGAGTTGAGGGGAGGTATGGGGTTCTTCTGAAGAACTGGCCCTGGGAGGGATGTTCCCTCTAAGGTCACAAAGGCCTCACATGCCAACGCTTTGGGAACAGAGTTAAAATACATGTAAGCTGAGGGAAGGGCTACGGTACAAACAGGCAGAGTGAGACGGTGTTTGCGCGTTCCAGAGAAGAACCAAAGTTTCTGGAGGGTAGGACCAATAAATACTGCCCTGGTTCGAATCCCAGCACCCAGAAAAGCACTTGGAAGGGAAAGAGGGTGTCTCCTGGTGAGAGACTGTAGGGGAGACAGCGGCGGCTCTGTTTGTGCCGCAGGCAGTTAGCGCTGCAGCATCACAGAAGCTGTGGACTCAAACCCAAAGACAATGCAGAGGGCATGGAGCAGAGGACGTGAAGGTGAAGGAGACGAGCAAGCTGAAATCCCGCACTGAGTCTGTCAACTGGCTCACCAGAAGGCCAGCCGTGGGCTCTAGCAGGCACCTCCTTTCTGGGCCTCCTTCATAGTTGCTCTGAGAGAGTATCAAACGTGCCATATGCCACCAAAGTGTGTTTGGGAGTGTGCTCTGGTCGCCTCGGAATCGAAGCCTGTCTCCGCTTTCTGAATGCTTCGGGTGTAAAGGATGTGAATTAGCCTCCCGCCAAGGCTGCCATGCCAAAGCTGGGTGACGTAAAAAGAAATAAAGTTTTCACCACTAGGCTATTAGAAGCTATTATCAAGTCGTGGACACTGGCTTCCTTTAGAGCCTTTGTTGCGTCCTGAGGTCTTTTCCCTGTCTTTGCTTGTTCTCTCTGTCCATACCTGTGCCCAAAGTCCCTCTCCTTACCCGGACATCAGTCCGACTGATATACATTACATCCCCATAACCTCATTTATCCAGTCTCTGTAAAAGCCCTATCTCCAAATACAGTCACACTGCGAGGCATCGGGAGTAACGATGTCACTATAGAAGCTTGGAGCTGAAGTTCAGCCCATAATACTCTTGGGAAATGGGAAACACGAGCCAGCACTGGTCTTATTAAAAGAAAAAAAAAAACTACATTGACAGCGTGGAGCTCAGGGAGGAACGGTCTCAATTCCTGTACTCGGCCCTACTAAAGCAGGTCATAGTCCAAAATTGGGTTGTGCCGCTGTCCGCACACAGCACAGAGACTGGGCTTGATGAAGTTGTCTGTGCAAAGCTTTATTGGCCTCCCTTGGCCTCTGAACCTTTCTAAACCTGAATTTATTATTCACAGCCTAACTGTGGTGGTTTTAATGAAAACGGCCCCCATAGGCTCACAAGGAACGGCATTATTTCAAAGGATTAGGATAAGGCTTTGTTGGAGGAAGTGTGTCACCAGAGAAGGACTTTGAGGTTTCAGAAGCTCTAGACAAGGCCAGTGACTCGCTCTCTCTTCCTGCCGACATGCAGAACTACTTCTCCAGCACATGTCTGCCTGCATGCTTCCTCCCATGATGTTAATGGACTAAACCTTTGAATGTAAGTAAGCCCCCAGTTAACTACTCTCTTTTATAGGAGTTGCTGTCTCTTCGAAGCAAAAGAACATTAGCTGAGGCACTGCCCTACTGAATTGTGGAGCTATTGTCTTCCAACTAGGAAAAACTGTTTAAAAATACAACCCCGTCTGCAACGGGGCTGTGCTGGTCATAGTAAGTAGGAAAGGCTTCCATCCAAATCACTTTGCAATGCTAAGTACTCAATCATCAAGCATGCATGAGACCCTAAGACTAGTCCCTAGTACCCTACGCCCCCCCACCTACAGCACTTAGATGAGCCCCCTCAGTCCCAGCTGTTTCTGTAAAGTACCAGAAAAGAAGGTAAAAAGGATGCTCTCCCCGACCCCGCACACACACATATAACCCACGCAGACCAAGTGTGCCGGGAAGCCTTAGTAAGCAGGAAACAGTAAGGAACCCCTTAGTAAGCAGGGGCTGCACTGGCTGCTGCATCTGAGCCTGCAGACAGTATTGGACCAACAGGCATAGTATAAAGCATCATCAACAAGAGGGGTAAGGATGGCTCAGTAACTGTGATGGTTTGTATAGGTTCGGCCCAAGGAGTGGCACCATTAGAAAGTGTGGCCCTGTTGGGGTAGGTATGTCACTGTGGGGGTGGCTTTAAGACCCTCCTCCTAGCTGGTTGGAAGTCAGAATTCTGCTAGTAGCCTTCAGATGAAGATGTAAAACTCTCAGCTCCTCCTGCACCATGCCTGCATGGATGCTGCCATGTTTCCTCCTTGATGATAAAGGACTGAATCTCTGAACCTGTAAGCCGGCTCCAATTAAATGTTGTCTTTTATAAGACTTGCCTTATGGTGATGGTATCTGTTCACAGCAGTAAATCCCTAAGACAATAATTAAGAGCACTAAGTGCTCTTCCAGAGGACTTTGGTTCAGTTCCCACGTGATCTATAACCCTAGTTCCAGGAGATCCAATGCCCTCTACAGGCCTCCATGGGCACCAGAGATGCATGAAGTATACAGGCAAAGCACTCACACATATAAAATAAATGAACTTTAAAAAAGAAAGAAACGCTCTTTCTCTTCAACGAGGCGGCCGAGCGGCAGACCCCAGATCTTCGTGAAGACCCTGACGGGCAAGACCATCACTCTTGAGGTCGAGCCCAGTGACACCATCGAGAACGTCAAGGCCAAGATCCAAGACAAGGAAGGTATCCCACCTGACCAGCAGAGGCTGATATTCGCTGGCAAACAGTTGGAGGATGGCCGTACCCTGTCTGACTACAACATCCAGAAAGAGTCCACCCTACACCTGGTCCTGCGACTGCGCGGTGGCATCATCGAGCCGTCCCTTTGTCAGCTTGCCCAGAAGTACAACTGTGACAAGATGATCTGCCGCAAGTGCTATGCACATCTGCACCCCCGTGCAGTCAACTGCCGCAAGAAAAAATGCGGCCACACCAACAACCTGCGCCCTAAGAAGAAGGTCAAATAAAGCTGGGGCCATGCCTGGCCTGGGACCCTGGGACCAAATAAAGGCCCCTTTCATCGACTGGAGCAGAAAAAAGAAAGAAAGAAAGAAAGAAAGAAAGAAAGAAAGAAAGAAAGAAAGAAAGAAAGAAAGAAAGAAAGGAAGGAAGGAAGGAAGGAAGAAAGAAAGAGACAAGTGAACAGGGCAGTGTAACAGCATAGCTTCAGAGACTCCTTGTGTACCCTAAACACGACTGGCCGAGCCAGCCCCTGCGGACCCCACAGCTACTTAAGTAGGGGTCCACATCAGGTGGACTGTTCCCTGGCCAAGAACAACCAAGCCTGTCCCGATTCTCATGATGTAAAAATATATTCCACAATCAACCTCTTAGCTACTATGTTCACACATACACACGCCTGGCTACAATCCCGTCAGGAAAGATGGTTTGTGTTTTTATCCTAAGCGACATGTAGGCATGCTGAGGTCAAGTTTTGTTTAACATAAAATAATTTTAGGAGACAGAATTCTTTTTGTTGCTGCTGCCGCTGCTGCTGCTTAGAGGCAAACTCTCCCTGATGTCCGTTGTCACGATCCTTGAAGATTTCTCTAGTTTTATTGTCTGTTTGTGCTGTGTTAGGATGGACCCAGGCTTTCTATGTACCGTATCAGTTCTTGGCCCATGAACCATATCTGAAGCACAAGATTATCTAGTTCTGTTGCTGAAGCCATTGTTTAAAATTATTTCTTTCTCTTAAAGAAACCAGACTCTGGGCACCAAACATAGGAGTGAATTTGCTCTCAACTATGAGAATAAAATAAGACACTAGACTCATTCACTCTTTCTCTTATTTATCAAACATCTGCCGTATAGCAGGCACCATGTTAGGTGTGTGCTTGGCATAGCTGAACTTTGAAGGTTATTGGGCATAAGTCTCATCCACTCAACCCACCCTTTGACCTATAGTGACGTTTACATTGTCATCATCTTTCTCTGCAAAGAGCTACATGCTAGCATCAGTGGTGAGAAGACACAGACACAGCTCCACGCTGTCACCCTCAACAGCACGGGGAGGAGCTCCCCTAACCTCTCAGGACCTC
The DNA here is from genome assembly GCF_963924665.1 of Micromys minutus. Lineage (NCBI taxonomy): Eukaryota > Metazoa > Chordata > Mammalia > Rodentia > Muridae > Micromys > Micromys minutus. The sequence goes on from NC_137961.1 coordinate 10,388,392, forward strand.
AACTCAGGGCCAAACTCAGATTCACAGCTTTAACTCCAAAAAAAAAAAAAAAACAAAAAAAACAAAAACAAAAACCAACCAAACAAAAACAAAAACAAAAACAAAACCCAAAACAACAGCAGCAAAAAAAGACTTTCAGGCATTCACAGAGCAGGGTTGGAGCTTTTATTAATTTAATACAGACTTAAACACAAGGGTGAGGTGGGTGAGAGGTGCCAAGAGCTAACTCGGTAGAGTGACAATTAACTAGCTATCAATACCATTCAGGTAGTTCTTGAGTTACAGCTAAACCGGTTGCAAAGAGACCATCCCCCCCCCCCACTTCCTTGACAGGCTAGATTAGAGTTTAAATCTGAAAGAACGAAAGCAGAGACCATTATGACTGCAATGTGTTTACTGCGTGTTCTTTCCCTGGTAAGTGGGATTTCGGAAGCGTCCTGTGGGAAGTTGTAGCTTTACAGCTGCAGTGAGAGGAAGGCTTGGAGCAGCTGTCAACCCTGCTTCTTGCTGGTGAGGCTTCAGTGACATTCCTACATTCCTAGGCTAGGAGTGTGCTCTTTCTCTCTGTCTCTCCTCTCTCTCTCTCTCTCTCTCTCTCTCTCTCTCTCTCTGTGTGTGTGTGTGTGTGTGTGTGTGTGTGTGTGTGTGTGTGTGTGCATCTCTGTCTCTTTGTCTTTCTCTGTCTCTCTGTCTCTCCTCTCTCTGTGTCTCTGTCTCTCTGTCTCTGCCTTTCTGTCTCTACTACCCTCTCAATTCTCCTCCCCATGCTCTGAATAAACCCTATTCTCCAATGTCATGTGGCTGGTCCCTCAGAAGGAAGGGAATGCCTCGGCATGGACCCACTGAGACACCCCTTTTCCTACACCCTACCACACACCCAGCAAACATATTGTTTCTTCCTTATCTTTTTATAAAACACAACACAACACACACACACACCTGCAAATAACTAATTTGTAACAACACAATACATTCAAAGTCTGCTGTGCAACCAGACATGTGCAATCCATTTAAAGCACAGATCAGCTTAGTATATTATAAAAAAAGGGGTAATAGAATAATGTAGAACATTCCAATGATATATGTGAGAATCTGAGACAATGTTCACAATCCATCGTTAAAACATAGTTAGAACACATAGTTACTTACAAAGAATGTCCAGAGTCACTTTAAAAAGACCTGTGTGACAATATGTAAGAATAACGAAAGTGCGAAACGCAAAGGAGAAAAATCAAAACATGTCAAGAGAACACGATAAAGTCATAGCAAAGACCGGCCTTCTTCCGGTTCAACATCCATCTGTTTGCATTAGTCTAGATTAACTTAAAGACTGGAAAGAGAAGATGCTCAGACAGCACTAATGCTAAATGCTATTAGAAGAGTGAGAAAGAAATCTGCACAGTAGAAGGCAAACACGTTGTTAAAATACACCACAGGGGATGGAGTAGGCACAAGAAGTTCTGCATCCAAGTGGAAGAGCAGAGGACCCAAATGGGGATGGCGTAGGCAACGAACAGCAATATGTTAGCGTTTAACCCTGGAGCAGCATAAATACCCATAAGTCCACACTGGGGGCAGAATAATTATCCATAAGTCACACTGGGGGTTCAATAAATATCCGTAAATGCACACTACGGGAACAATTAATACCCATAAGTCCACACTGGGGGCAGAATAAATACCCATAAGTCCACACTGAGGGTTCAATAAATATCTGCAAATGCACACTACGGGAACAATACCCATAAGTCCACACTGGGGGTATAATAAATACCCATAAGTCCACACTGGAGGTGGAATAAATATCCATCAGGCCACAGTGG